>NC_135266.1:30246846-30566180 GCF_051311805.1 Agelaius phoeniceus
ATCTGGTTTCCAGAGTAGCAGCACAGTCTAGAAAGCTTCCCATTCTCAAAAAGTACAAACCATTTTCAGTTTCCCAAGCATTACAAGAGACTAAGTTTCAAAAGTAAACATACACCAGATATTACAGAATTGTTCAGCACTCTAAAAATCCACAGATTTCATTCCCTTCCATTTGCTGAACACATTTAGTACCAACTGTTCAGCAGAAACACATTTAGTGTTGTGATGAGTTTTAATATATGCTATGTCATGTATTTCCCCAACCCTTTCAAGAAGCAAGGGTAAGGTCTGTTGCTCAGGAGACAAAGCTTGCACAGAGCAGATTCTTGCAGCAATAAGGAAATCAGACAATCATGGAGAGGCAACAAGAATTGGAACAGAATGACAAAGAGAATCCTGATGATAGAAATAGACTTTTAATTTTATCAACTGCAGTTTTGATTTTTAAAAAATGGACTTCACAGCTGTTTATTCATACAAATTTATGTGGACCACGGCTACTTAATAACCTATCATCATCATCCTGTTTACTTATAATATTTAATGGAGACTAAGACAATGAATTGTGGCACTATCCAAAACCCAGAAGTAACAAAGTTGCACAGAGTTTTTTCCTTTAGGGTGTAATTTATGGAAGAGATGAGCAGTTTCTACTCCTCAAAGAAAACATCCACTTTGTAGTATAAAGAATATGCAAGAAACATCCCAATTCAGAATTACCTTCTTAGTATTATTTAAATAAGTGCTTCTTAACTTTCCTTTGCTGCAGAACTGTTTGACGTTAGGGGCAAGGAATACACTTCAGAATAAGATCCCTTTTTCCTGGGTGGCATTTGATAACGCACATTTTTCCAGAATCTTGTGTTTGCTGAACAAGATTTCTCTGAGAAGTCCCCTTTCCATTGAATAGCTCCATGTTTTTGCTTAATGTATCTGATTGATTCTGGCATGCTGGTATAGTCCCGTATTTCACCCATTTCTATAAGAATCACTTGGATCCCATCACGGATGAGAGCATTATACATAGCTAGTTGTTGCTCAGAGGTGTCTTCCAACAGGCAGCACCTGGATGTTTCTGATCCCAAAATAATCATCAGTCTTCTGCTTTGCTTAAGAGTTTCATCAGCAACACTGACCACAGCTGTAAGTGATGAAGGAACAATCAAAGCTTGCATAGAAACTTTACAACTGGTGTAAAATAGTTCTTTATTTTAAAATTGCAAACATGTGAAGCTGTGGCTAGCTCAGAGCAGTGATTGCTTTAAGATCTTCACACTGACAGTCATGATTCATGATCCATTGCATGACATAACTTCTAAAAAAATTGTTTTCTTCGTCCCTCAGGAGAATTTATCATTCAAAAAAACTCAACTGTATTATTAATGCTATCAAGTCCTCATTTGTTCATCACTAAGAAAGTGCAGACCCTCATAACATCAGAACAGAATTTTCTGTTATGAAAAAAGTTATGAAAAAAAAAGGAAAAAGAAAAAATTTTAATTGGGCAAATTGTCCATTAAAACTAAATAAATACAGTTTTCTTTTCCAAAAATGCGTGTTTCAATTGCATAGATAAACTTATAACCTGAGAACAATGTTTCAAAAGGCAACCTGTTAACTCTGCTAATTAAAGCATACCTTCTCCTGGTAAATCATCCCTTCCTAATATGAAAAGGTGATATCCACATTGTTTTTCTAAAACATCTGGGAGCATCCTATGAACAAAAGTTTCCAGACAACATATACTTCTGCCTTCACTGCTTTTTGTGTACAGGACATATGCATCGTAGATTTTCCCATCTAAAAGAAACACAAACATTTCTATTAAAAAACTAAAAGTCAGAAAAATGCCTTTATTGCAAAGTTCCATTTTTGGACTGTTTAGAAATAGTAATGTGGGGCTGATTTCACCTTTCTGACAGAATCACCTCACAGAAGTAAAATGATCTATGAATCAAAATAAAGATGACCAGCCAGAGCATCTGACTTCCTTTCCCGTCCTGGGGATGAAAATCACCGAATGAGCTGGGTGCAGGACCTGCAGGAAGGAGCTCCCAGTCCTAGAGGTGCCAGGACATTGAGGAAGTACCCTCTCCTCTACTGAAGGACTTTCTTCACCACCTCTCCTGAAGGAAACTTAACCAGCAGTCATCTCCACTTCTGACTAACCACAAGAGAAGGTGGGAAAATGGCAATTCTTTCTTGTAATAATCCTGAGAGGGCTTTTCTCAGGTAGAAGAAAAGCCCAGAAGGCTTCTGAAGGTTTGCTTAGCAAGCTGGACTGAAAGAACCAAGCCAAAATCAGATCTAGCTCAACAAGTTAAAAACTTTGATCTTTTTTTTTTCTTTTAATTAAAACTCTATTATGATATTATAGTAAAACTGAATTTTTTACCAGGAGTTGAAATTATTTTCCTGTGAAAACATTTAGCACAGCCATGAGTAAACATTAACTACCTTAATGTATGTAATCCCTTCACTTTCAAGCCATGGGGAACTTCAGACAGTCTGATGCTGAGAACTGACATGAAATGTATCTGTGATGTTGTGCTTATTTCAAATTTTTCACACCTGTCCAATATATCTGCCTACAGTGCATTAAACTAAAACACATTAGAAGAATCCCAGAACACAGAACTAGCAGCAAATTTTTTCTTTGATATGTCAACACCATAATTGACAGGATTTAGAAGGAAAGTGAAGGTAACAGACAAATTGGAAAATGGAAAAAAAAAAGACCAATAAAATTAATATCTGACAAATGAGTCTGATTTTCAAAATAAATATTTTAGGCACGTCTTTAAACATCCAGTTTACAGGATGTAGCTCTGCTGACACCTATTGTTCATCATCAGAGTGACCATAAATCTACATGTAAAGAAACTACAGAAAAGCAAAAAACAATATGCTCATTTTGGAAAAACCTACAGTTCTTTTGGCCTATCTCACTATGATTGCCTTCAATATTACACAGTTTTTATTAATTTAAGCAAAATTATATATTTTACCCATATAACTGAAAAAATCCTGCACAAAATGTCTTTGTGCATATCTGAAAATTCCTTATGGAAGTTCTACATATATTGTTCTAAATAATCCCATTATTCCCCAGAAGTAAAGGCAAGAGAAAAAAATCAATAGGCTAATTACACTTACATGCCTGGTCACACTCACATACCTTCCTTACTTGTAAGAGCACAGACAGAAGTACGGTACCAAAGTACCAAATCAATCTTGAAAATCTTGTAGATTATTAAAGTAATAAATGTTAAAATTAACAAAGAGACAAGCCCTCCAGTCAGCCATCGTCGTAGGTCAGGAACTGCACAAAAATATAAGAAATTTGTTTTAAATGTTGAATTTGTTCAAATCTGATCTTCCATATAAATTCAATACAAATTTGAATATTACATTTTTCATTCCTATTCACCTTGTTTTTTAAATAATGATAAATACAATGCTATAGTGATTTCTTCCCTATGCACAGGCACATGCATACTGGAAACTAATACATCTGTTTTCTTTCAAGGAGAATTTGGTATCAAAACACCTTCTGGGGAAGTATAGATAATCACAGGCCTCAAAATAATAGTATTTTTACCTCTGTGTTTTAATATAATATAGGATGCAACTTGCCCAAAGGCATTTGAAGCTTGACAGACAAAAGGCTGTTCATAGTCCTCACTGCTTACTTCTGAAATTATCAGCTTCACAGAATGCATAGGGCGCCCGTCGTTAGAAGTTTCTCCCCTGTCCAAAAAGTGACAAATGGAACCATAAAACCACAGCCCATTCAGGAATGGCTTCATCTCTAACATCTGCAGCACAACAGTGGTTATTTCCTTCTGCAAATGTCAACCACACTTCCCAACAGATGAACAATTACATCATATGAAAGAAACCCAAGCAGTCAGACCTCTCCTGGTACTGACATTAAGCATGTGCATTGGAAAGCATCAAGACATCAAGACATTATCTTATCTGCAGCTGTGTTTCCCCAAAGGAACATAAGGTTTCTATAGTTGGAAGCTCAAAAATATGCCTTACAAATCTAAATAAACTCTTGCTATGGGCTTGCCAATCCCTGTGAGGGTAGATGGACATAGATATTTCACAATGGGATATGACATTCAGGGAATGAATGAATCAACATCACTAATGCAAGTGACCAAAGATAACCATGTAAGTGTTAGGAAGTACAAAAAATAACAATGCTTTTGCAGTATCAATTAAGAGACCATGTGTCACTGCTTTATGGCCCAATTGTTTATGGCACTATAATTCTTTATGACAGTATAATATATTACTTTTGCATAGTGTTTTCTCTTGGTGAGCACTCAAATAAGTCAGCATTTTGTTTCTCCCTTTGTTTTATGATGAAAACTTATTTCTTGCAACTATATTCTTACTTTGCTGACATCATTCTCTTTTTTTCATTGGTTTTTTAGTCCTAGATAGTGCTCCAGAATTTACAAAAATTATCACTTTTTTTTTTTACAGTGCCACCGTAAGAGCTGACAAAAAAACCTGAAATCTTTAGTTCAAAACCTGTAATGTCTAAGAAAATTTCAGATTGCCTCTTGCTCCAATTTGAGTTGGTTTTTCCAGTCAGGTATAATTTCTCTTCTAATTCCATTTGACCTGCTTTTCACCATGACCTTATCTCCCACTTGCCCTTCATATGCTTTACTCAGTCCAAGTCCTCCCAAAACCCAGCTCATCACTGGAATTCTGTCTCCCTTTTCTCCTCTAACCCCTAAGCTTCAGTACAAATGCTCTCAATAAAGTCTTCCATTATCTCTTCAGTTTATCTCAGTTAAATTTCTCTAACTTAATGCCCTTAAACCCAGAAATCTTGATTTTTCCTGTATAGCACAGATTTGTCCTCTTGAAACCTTTCAGGGAGGCAGATGTGGAACACAGAAGAAAGAGACAGTGTGAAGATCATGCACCTGAACATGCCTGATTTGACCAAAAGAGGTCTCTGCCAGGCCAGAGCTTGCTCAAAAGAAACTGTATTACAATTATGGCACTGTCACAAAACACGTTTTCCCAACACTGGAAATTCAGACTGATTTTTTATAATGAGCAAGAAACATACAATCACATGTGAAGTTCATGTGTCTACTGTGTTTAAAGTTTCTATTTCAAAGCAAGAAGTAAATTAGAGAAGGCAAGCATTAGAGTTTTTAAGAAGAATGCTGTTTAAAGCAAGGGAAAAATGTTGCTAAATATTTTAATGTCAAAGGGAGAAAGTTCCACTTTGGTTGCCAACACATATATTTTCTAATCTGAAAATATACTTACTCATAGGGACTTGCAAAAATTCTGCTCATGTGAAATACATCAATATACACACCGTGTCCTGTCCAGTACACCTCATACCCATCAGCACCTGTGGTGTTGCAATCCACAGTAACCTGTGAGCCTATAAAATTAAGTTACAAAGTAAAGAGCTAATTTCCATGACCTAATTAAAGTCTATACAATCCTGTTCTCAGATTCACACACGCACACCAGCTAAGGATGATACCACACCCTTTCAACAAAGTTACTCTAACAGAGGGTCTGTACTCTCAGTGATCTGCAGGTCCAGAAAGAGAATGGTAGGATGGAAGAATCCAGGAAGGAGATGCTCCTCCTTGGGGCATCACTTTGCCTGCAGATTTGAGATAGACCTGTTCTTAGAATCATTTCCAGAGTGATGGAAAGCAACAGATGTGACAGATAATCACTTGAGTTCCTACAATTTTCCTTGCAGGTGAGAAATTTCTTTAGGACTTTGCAAGCAACATGCCTCGTTTATTTCCCTCTCACCCCTCATTCCTCCTTTGGGAGATATACAGAGAGAAACTGACGACTGAAGTAGTTTTTTTCATAAAATAAAAACAAGAAAGCACAGAATAGGACACTCCTTGAGAATGCATTTTAACTAGGATACATATTCATATTTTCTCTAGAGAAAAGTACTTACCAAGTTCCACTTCAATGGAGTTGTTTCTTGGGTAAGTAATTTCTGGAGGCTTTTTTGGTGGGGTCACTATGCAAAAGAAAGAAAGTGCTTTTCAGAAAACCAGGGGCAGTTGCAGTCTGCTTTATGCTCTATAATGCAAGCACAACCTAAAAACACCCCTTGTATTAAAGACAAGGTTGTCGACCATTTTATAACAAAATATCACTCAGTACCAAAAGTACCATATCTCAGGTAGTCATTACTGCACATTTAGGAGAAAAACAGAAGTCCTAAGCATGTCCATCCACAAATTAGGTCTTTCCACTTTAGTTGAGCACAAACACAGTGAAATTATTTACTTACCTTCTACAACCAGACTGATGTCTCGTGAAATATTATATTGTTTCCCATTGTAGGTATATGTTGTTTCACACGTATAGTTCCCTCCATCATGTACAGTTACATTGAAAATTATAAGGTCACTGTTTGAAAGGACAAACCTTTTTCCTTTCAGCAGCTGGCAATCCTAAAAGTGTGTAGAGAACTCTGTTAACTCACATCTCTGTATACTTCTATGGTTTGTCTCTTTATGATACAATCTGAAGTTTCAATGGACCACAGCATAAGGATGGTTATGCAGAGGCTGAGGAAGAGTGAGGGCAGCAGAATATGAAGAAATGCATACTTCACTTCAGCTGAGATTTTAATTTAAAGATACCCCAGTTCATTCCCTTTGGAAAACAACTTTTTATATTAGAGAAATAATAAATTAAAATGTGGGTTGTTAGTATTTGCAAAAGTATTCATCAATGAAGCATCACCCAATAATTAGACTTTATTTTTTAAGGAGCCTCAATGCTACTGGTACCACATGGACTGCATGAGCCAGAGGCAGGAATCTGGCAGAAGGCACTACATTCTTGCAACAGAAAGAGCCTTTAAAAGAGCATGAACAACAAGAACTAGAATAATGGAATAGAACAGTATTGAGCACTTAATGGAAATGCCATAGTAAATCTGTTTCCACCCAAGGCCGTGTTTCCCTGGCAGGTGAACAGATGCCACCTGGTGGGTAGCGGGTCAGCATCACTCCCACACCTCAGCTGAAATTCTGCCCTGATAATCAAGAACACCTTTAAAAGACAGAAAGTCTTAATCTTCTTCCAATTTGTTTTAAAAGTATTTTTCTCCAACTTACAGTAAATCTTTAGTTCTTCTGTTCCAGTTCTCAAAGATCACTGATTTTTATTATAAATAATGGACAGCTATAAGAGAATAAAATACTATATTCTCACCTTATACCAATGAACAGGATGAATATTCTTGTCTTTCCTGAAATAATCCAAGTGGGGACAAACAACTTTTGCAGAAGATGATGTGAATATCACCTCCTCTACAGCAAATTTTTCATTTAAGCATAAACCATCAATCCTCTCAAAAACTGTTACTTTTGTACACATTTTTTTGCAGCTTGTCAAATCCCTGCAATTAATAGAACACAATTAAATTAACCCATTTGACACATTTTGCAGGTCCAAAATGTATGGCATTCTGTTTGGAGAAGAAAAAATGTTTACAGATTCTTTAATAGATTTACTTTTGCTTACAAGGAAAAAAATGCAAAACCAGATTTAATTTCCCCAAACTAAAGTTATTTTTTGTAGATGCATTCCCTCTTCTTCATTACAATTTATCTTACCCACAAAATTTTACTTGCTTTTTAAAAGTTACTCACTTTGTAACTCATTTCTGTAAAAATATAATTTTTTCTAATTTTCACCTTATGACACATTCGTAATCTCCAGAATCTTCTAATGTGGCAGGAAGAAACCAAATTAGATTCTTCTGCTGATGAACTCTAGACAGTTTGTCTCTAGACACAGCTCTCTTGTTACCAACTTTATACCATGTTAAATTGTAGTCTCCACTTTTCAAACTCTTTTCCAGTGAACACTTAATAGCAAGAGGCTGCCCATCAGGCACAAGACTCTGCTTCAACATCACATCATAGGCTTCACATTTCTCTAAAGGAAAGAGATAAGCATTAAAGAAAAACTCAAACACTCTACAAAAATATACTGAACTCATTTCCTGATTATAAATTACAAACCTCATTGGAGTTTTCACCTCCATTCTCAGGTCAACTACTAAAAATATAATTTTAATCCCTTATCTTTACAGCTGAGAGTACTACTCAGTAGTTTACAGATATAGTTATGCCACTAAAATGAAATGCTGTTTTTTGAATGCAATCTTTACACTCAGTAGAAAGCCTTTGTAGCAGAGTTGTCATTTGCATGTTTTATTTCAGATGCAAATTGCTAAAGTACTTGTGTTTCTCCAGTCTGTTCTGTGGGCATGTACACAAACACGTGCACAAATGTCACATTTAATGTCTTTATTTTTTAACTTCACTTAACTGTAGTTAAGACAGACTATGCTTTTGATATTTAAATGTCCTAAGAGGACACAGAAGTTAAAGATTGTG
This sequence comes from Agelaius phoeniceus, assembly GCF_051311805.1. Lineage (NCBI taxonomy): Eukaryota > Metazoa > Chordata > Aves > Passeriformes > Icteridae > Agelaius > Agelaius phoeniceus. The sequence continues at coordinate 30,255,288 of NC_135266.1, forward strand.
TTGTAAAAATATTAGGTTTGCCATGGGAATTTCAACTGACCCTTCATTTTATGAGCATTTAGAGAGGAGTCATTACAATCACCAATGAGCTCATTTTCTTTACTTCTGACACAGACTCATGCAGAAAAGGAGCAAACCAAGAGTTTTGTTTGGGCTTTTTTTTTTTCTTTTTTGCCATATGACAAAAAAGGCACCAGCTCTGGATACCATGGTCATGTTCCTAAGTCAGTAATACATTTATTGAAACTTCCTCACTTTGTTATTTTATGAGAATTGCCACAGAGAGTCATGCAGGTGTCTGTTTAGCCCAAAATCCTGTCTCTGATAACCACCAGTGGCAAAGGTGCAGACCAGAAGGGGACATAATAAATAAAATACTGCTCTGATTTCAGTCCCTTTACGTTCTGCATGCAAAACCATTCACTGGATTTTATAAATTCTCTGAGTATCATGCATTTCTTGTTAAGAGAAATGGTAAAATTCCTCTCATCTGCCTATTCTATGATATTTACATTTTTATAGACCTTCATCCCATCTTGCTTCTGTCTCTTTACCTCAGAATCCTCCTTCACTTGGAGACTTCTCATATGGAAGCCATCCCATATCAGACAACACTGTCTCTCATCTCTCCACCTCTTCTGATACCATCTTTCTGAGATGTAACGACCAGAACTGCAGAGTTCAACTGGCACACATTCACTGTGGGGTTAAAGTGTAGCATAATGAGGCTTTCTGTTCTCTGCTCTGCTGCTTTCCAAAAATTCTGGTTTTCTGGTCACCACTGATGACAGAGTTAATGATTCCAGAGAGCATCCAGAGATATCAAAGCAGCATTTTCCCAAGTGGCTATTAATTAACTTGATGCTCACATCACATACATACAGCATACTTACTTCTGCTATACATGCACGACCCTTTCATGCCCCTTCACATCCACTAGATTTTACTGACTGACATTCTATCACTAAATTCTTTGATATCCAGGCACCCTCTGCATAGCAAGCCATCAGTGTTAACCACCAAAGAATAATTTTGTGTCATCCACAGTTCTCATCACCTCACCACAGATCTTTTCCAAATTACTTATCCAAACACTGAATTACTCAGGTATCTGAGTTGAATGCCCCATAATAACTGTGGTGATTATGATATGCTGTGGCCACAGGAACTGAAAATGTTTTTCTGCCACTTAATGCTAATATTCTGCATCAGTGTAAGAGACACCAGCACATGCTAAAGACAACTCAGCTGGAAAGCAGATCTGCAGAGAACATTGGGGTCCTGGTAGACCACAAGCTGATCATGAGCCACCAATGCTCCCTCACGGCAAAAGGCTATCAGTGTCCTGGGACACTAGGACACATGGACACATGGACATCAGGACATGCCAGATTTGAATTTACTGGAGAGAGTCCAGCACATAGCTACAAACATGACTAAGGGAGTGGAGCACCTCTCACTTGAGTAGAGGATGAAAGAGCAGGAACTGCTCAGCGTAGAGAAGATCTGAGGAGTGGGTGGGTGGATCTTATCACTGTGTGTAAATACCTGAGGGGAGGGAAGGAAGAACAAAGAGACAGACTTTTGCCAGCCTTGCTCACTGCCACAACAAGAGGTAATGAGCACAAATTGAAACATAAAACATTCCATCTGAACACAAAAAAACCACCCTTTTTTATTGTAAGGGTGATCAAACAGTGGAACAAGATGCCCAATGAAGTTGTGGAGTTTCCATTTGCAGAGGTTTTCAAAATCTTGACCCTGTAAAGTTAGATGTCAAGAGCTCCTTTCCAACCTAAATTATTGTTATAAGATAGAACTTATAACTTATTAAATACCACATATTATGTTTTATAGGTTCCTGCTCTAGGCACAATTTAAAAGAACTAATTGGCATGCATGTAAATTTCACTATTATGGCCACTTCCACAGAAAGTTAGTATTACTTGTGTGAAAAAAAGTTCCACTAAAAGTTCAGAACAAGACTTTCCATAGCCACTAACAGACTTACTTGCAATAATTAAGGACAGAAATGCTGTTGCAATGTTATATGAAAACAGTGTTTTTGCTGTCATGTTTCCCTGCTGAAATGGAAAGAAAACTTTCAGTTAGTGGTTTCCAATATGAACTTCCACAATTTAAAGTAAACATCTGCATTACATAATTAATATAGGAATTACACAGTTTAAAGAAGACACATGAAATACAGGAATTGTCTTTAACTCGTTTTGAGCCTGTTACCTGCTTGTTTTACCTGACAGCTCCTAAAAAAGAGTGAACATCTCCTATTTCAGCTTGTCAAGCACTTGGGTTTTTTTACACCTCTAGCACACACCTCCCCTTAGTGCTTAGGAAAGCAAGAAGTGCTTTCCTAAGCTACAGTCATAGATTCTCTAACTCTCACTTAGATGGAATCTGATTTCATAAGTCTGACTTTTTTGCCACCCACTTCTGTACTGCATCCAGTTATGCTATAGCCTGTCTGAGATGGGGAGGACAGGACATAACTTGCATACAGTCTTCAAAACATAAGTGCACTATGGATTTATGAACATAGACAATTATTGATTTATTTTTCCGGATTTTTTTCCTAATGATTTCTAACCCTATCTTTGTTCTTTGAGTACTACTGAGTATTGATCTGATATTTCCATAGGCCTATAGTAAAATTTCAAGATCTCATCACTGGGTACTAAGAATCAGGCAAACTCAGTCAGCTGTTGAGCACATGATGTTAGGATTTTGGCCATATGTTTTAATTTTAAATTTTTCTTATATTTCTCTACAACAATTTTCTTCTGCTATTATTAACCAGTCATTTACTATTGTGACATCTTTGTGCCATTCTTTGCAATTTACACCTCCATGTTCCAGCCTGAATAGCTTTGTATTGTTGGCAAATTCTGCCACAGAAACAGATTCCCTCTGTCTAGATCATCAAAATACATGCTGAAGAGTTGTTTGGGACTCTAGTAGTGATGTTTCTTCACCTAAAATCTAGGCATTTATCTTTTACATGTTTATTTATATATTTGAGAATGATTGTCAGGACTCTTTAGCAGTCCTCTGATCCCTAACACATTTGGAGAAGGATCTCTTAGCTGCATGCCTCTGGCAAGCTGCTGCTTAACCTGACCTGCTTTACTGTTTTTGTTTCTAAGCAGCCTACCACAGAGCTTCACAGCACAGTGAGAGGACAAATGCAACGATTCCAACTGAAGTATGAGCAGGAGCACCCAATCCTGTCGTGACAAACATTTTTCTCATCATCACTTTCTATAAGAGTCAAAGATGACGCTTCTGGCTGCTGCGTCCCACTTCAGCAGACTGACTCACAAGTGTGCCATCTATTGAGTCATCCACACTGCTTCTTGCACTGCCTGCTTCCCTTCTTCCCTTTCTCTTTCCTCCTCCCTCTTACCAAATCTCCACTCAAATTACCAGGCAGGTCTTTTCTTGCCTAGCTCTAAGATGGGATGAGTCCCTGAAAGAATCCTGACACAAAACATTAAAATCTCAGGAGGCAGGTTATATGAGTTCGTACAAAAGCTACAACTTTTACTATTATTCATGATGCACAGAATCTCTTAAAAATTTATCATTTTTAATTTTAAAGAAGAGGAAAATATTGTAACATATAATTTAAAGATAAAACAGGATTGAATAGACTCCACTTATGAGCAGGTGTTTTCTTTATTTTTCTTTATGACTTCTCTGAATCACTGCTTTTTCACAAACTCTGCTCTCTTACAAAATTACCTTGCTCTTGTTCTAGTGGTCTGTCTCACAAGAGCTCTCTCAAAAAGTTTTTTGCCCCACCAGTAGATTTAGCAGATGCAGAAGTAGTATTTTACCAAATCCTGAAAGAAAGTCTTCCACAATCCTGCTTGTCTATAATTTCAATGTTCTTTCTATTTAAATTTATAATTTGCCCTTTTGTCAACACAGAAGACTTGCAAACATATATACAGCGTTGTGCAAGACCATACACACTACTTTGAGGAGATTCCCTCACCTCTCACTTTCCCCGATAAAAAATTTCCATTTCTATGGAAAGTAGACACGATAGCAAAATTAGGCTCTTCTCTGTGCATGCATTCACATAAATAAGGATGAAAATAAAATACACACAACTGCAGAACCAATTGCAAATGTTTTTCCTACCCCATTCTGCCATGATAAACAGTTAAATTTCTCCCTTTCCCCAGCCATTCTGTCCACATCTTGAGCACTCAATCGACCTGTGGAGCTTTTCATTCACAACAGACTTCAGCCCAGATTTCCCAAAGGGGAAAAAATTTCAGGTATGCAAAGCCATGTCCATAAAGTTTCACTCTGAAAGGAAATATTTTTATCAATTGCAGTTTAAAAAAAGTCATTACAACCACTCCCCCCCCCAAAAAACCCATCAATTGTCTTCAATGATATGTACACCTGAATTACAATCACAGCATAGATGATGGCCTGTAGGCATAATTTTCATTAAAATTTCTCATTAAATTGGCATAACCACCTTTGAATCTGCTTTTTAGTCCTTTCAAAGTTGATCTACTTAATTGAAAAAAGAAGTCTCCCTAAAACTTCAAAGGATCACAGGTTTCAGTGATTCTGGCAAACTTGCGGCAGGTTTATTTGAATCTCATTCAAAAGCACAAACTGATTCAAACATGTCACAGTCCTCAGAACTGAGAGAACCAACCAAAAGTCAGAGTATCACACTATTTCTGGTATATAAACCTAGGAACATTTTAAATCATAAAAAAATAGTATGAACTACCTTAAATGCGCCTATTAACTGCAAGGTACACCATGCCTCTTCTAAAGAGATGAATCAAGTCTCTCACTTTTGATCACGAAAGAAATGATGACAGCAAACACATGCATTTCTTCACTGGACGTACCCAGTCAAAGTGGAAGAGCTGCGTTAGCCCCGTCAGGATGTAGTGACAGCACTGCGACTATGGTGCTTCTGTGAAACGCTGGCATCCCTCAGCGAGTACAGCAGGAAATCATTCTCTAATACGCTTCATTTAAATTGCGACGTGTTTCTGGAAGCTTCACAGCTTGGAAGGGGCTGTGGCTGCTGGGCGGTGCGGGGAGGCCGGCCCGGGCCGAGGGCTGCGGAGAACAGGCGCTCGCTCGCTTTGGGTCAGGATCCGAGCCGCGGTCAGGGCTGACCCTTTAAAGAGGTCTCACCCCTACTCCCAAAGTGTCCCCAGCCCCAGCTTCCCCAGCAGACAATACCTCGCTCCGAGCCACCTCCCAGCCCCAAAAGCGAGGCGTGGGACCAAAGTGCGACCCCGGGCGCAGCAGTTCCATGGATGTGCTGCTCGGATCACCCCGGCCCGGCTGAGGCCGCCCGCCCCGTTACCGGAGCCACGGAGCGCAGCGCTCCCGGCCGCACCTCCCCGGCCTCGCCGCCCGGACCCGCGGCCGCCCCCGGCTCTCGGGGCCGGGCGAGACCCTGGGCCCCGTTACACCGAGGGCTCGCTGGGGCCGGGCCAGGGCCCGGGGAGTCCCCTACCTGGTCCTCGGGAGCGGGGCAGCCCCGCTGCCGCCTCCCAGAGAGCCCCGGCAGCCGAGGGAGCGCGGCGGCGCTGCCCCGGCACGGGCGGCTCCTCCCAGCGACGCCTCACCTTCCCCGCCCGCAAACCTGGCTGTCCCCAAAGCGGTGGGGTGGCCCTGGGACAGGGCAGGGCAGGGCCAGCCCCCGTCCCCTCCCTGCTCCGGGGCAGGTAAGCGGTGCTGGTTAAACGCAAGCTCCGAAAAACAAAGCGTTTGAGCAGCCACCCCAGCCCCTCGCTGCTGCGGGATGGGCTCAGCCTCCGCCGCAGGAAATCCTCCAAGACTGCAAGATCTGAGGTGACTGACTTTTGTTTGTTTGTTTGTTTTCAAAGTACGAACAGGTGCAAATCTCCCTAGTTGAAGAGACCGTGTCACTGGAAGAGGAAGAGCCCTTCAGGACTCCGTGGAGGTTGTTGGCAGGAGCATCTCGGGGACATCGGCTGATTTATTTGCTTATTCAGTAGGCGGTTTTGGCTGCTTGGTCTGACCTGCCCAGACTGACACTGAGATATTTGGAAGTTGAACCTACAGGTTAGTTTCATATAGTCCCTAAGTTTTTATCTACAAACTTAACAGCTACTAAGTAGTCCTGGTATTTTACAGAGATCACTTAACTTCTGGCTGTTCTGGGAACAGTATGTTCTCTAGGTTCTGGCGATTCTTAGTTCTCTGTTTCACAACACAGCTAGAGCCAGAGTTTTTCTAAGCAGAAGTTCCTCAAACTATTTTGTTAATGTGGGCTATTTTAACCCTGCACTGCCACTTACTTGTTGACTAACTACTAAACTAGATATTAAGGTAGGAGAAAGCTCTTTCTTATGTTCTTCACAAAGCAGGCAACAATCATGGACTACAGAGCTATCAAAGTAGATGTTCTCACTGTTGTTAAAAATACATAATAACATTTGCGAAGCAAATTACAAGTATTCTACAAAAACTGTGGAGAATAATCCAGACATGTCCTGTCCCTTCCACCCCTTTTCATCCTGCTTTGGTACTTCTTTCATTTAATGTTCTGGTACTATTTTATTATTTATTATATTTATCAAATGGAAACGTTCAAACATCCTGCCCACTAGCTGCAGATAAGTGAAGGTGAAAGCTTATGCCCTGCCGTGGCTGCATAAACTGTCTCCTATCAATCCAATGTATGTAGTGCGAGCTGGAGGCACATTGTAACACTTCCAAAGCTGTTGGGAGGTATACAGAAAATTAATTCATTCCTGACTCAGCAAACACAGGAGGATTTATACAGTCAGCTTGTTCCTCTTTGGTCACTACTTCTACCCATATTTAATATTGGAAATGTTTCTCATTAATTCTCAAACAGTGCAAGATTATGCAAGATTTTTAGTTTTTGTATTATTTTGCATGACCAGAAAACATCTGTGACCTATCAACAGTACTTGACAGCAGTTAGTCTGAAATTATGTCTTTTCAAGCATGCCTTGTGTGGTCATCAGGTCCTCCACACCAACTGACTTGAACTGCAAAAATCAGGGCAATACTTGCCCCGAGTTTTTTAGGACAAGTGCCAATGACAAACAAATGTAGTTGTTAGGCTTTTTTAAAGCAGTTATAAAATCCAGTAATCTCATGTTTTACCTGCACCTGGTAAATCATCCCTTCTATATGAGAAGAGTCATACCATGTCTCTAAGACAACTACAAGTATATTTAGGGCAAAACTGTGGTTTATAGCAACCATCATATTTTTTTTAGTTTGGCTGACATAGGAATTCATCCTATATCTTTCTGATCTGAAACTGAGCAGGGCAAATAAAAACTTAACAGAGTTTTAAAGTACTTTATGTAATTTTTTATACCATTTATACTTTAAGCTTTGTTGCACAAGGTAACTTTGATGAAGACATAAGGATTACCATTGTATGTACAAATCTTTTAAAGCTACAGGAATAAAAATATCAAGAAATGTAATTGCAGGTAATTATTTACATAAGTTAAAGGTATCTATTTACATAAGTGTACACTTAAATCTGCATAAAACATATGTAATACATGATTTCAGAACAGAAAATCTTCTATTGAGGAAGAAATATTCAAGAACAGTATAATCTGCAGGGTATGCAAATATTTTGATTTAGAGGCATTAAGCTAGGACAGGAAAACTGGAAATTAGAAATATAAAAGTAATGTTGCAATGTTTGGTTGCATCACATTATTCTGTTGTTTTGTTTCAATATTCTTATTGCCTTCATTGTGGTAACCAGTTGTCATGGTGAGCAAAGAAAGTTGAACTTCATTGCAAAGCCAGAGCTGCAGGGCTGACTGGGAAGCCACCTAGCAAAAGATGGCAGCAGATGCTTGAAAAGGGAGAAGCCAAGGTGTGGCAGTAGTTACTGCCGTGGAGGGAACTTGCCAGAGGATTAGCCACGGCCTTCATATCAATGTTTTCATTAGTCCTGGCCATACAAAAAAACAGAAATTTTCCTATGTAATTTACTAATGGCACAGTAGTTAGAAAAGAAGCATGTGACCCTGCAGCTTGGCTCATACTGATTTTTACCTGTTTACTCCTCCTGCACTCAGAAATTACATCACTATTTTATTTTCTTTAATTTTAAACACAAAAATAACCATTTGTCATCCAGAATCACAGATAAAGGAGAATTGTGGTCAAGATTCCTATGATTCACCAGTACATTATATCTTTTAAATAAAATTTTAAAAAAATATACTAAATGCTGCCTTAAATCAGGTGAACTGTTTCCAGTAGAGTTAGAGAAGTAAAGGCACCTGCAATGCACTGATGCAAGTCATTATTATAGAGTCCAGTGAGAAAAGTGCTCAGAATCCCTGAGATATTGGTTAAAATTGGGATTATTGGAGATAATCTGAGAAGGTAAAAGGAGATGATAGCACAGATAATCTCATGTCTCTTCCAATGCTGGGAACCCAGAGCTGTGCAGCCTCAGGCAGAGCTCTCATCAGCACATGCCGCATCATGCAAATCCTATCTGTGAGGACATTTGCCAGCACTGAAGGCTTTAGCGTTTTAAAAGGTGTCCTCAGAAGTAGAAAACTCTATTCATCACCTTCACTGGCACGAAAAAGGACAGTGTATGAAAACAGGCTGTTTCGCTTCAAGTTAAGCTGAGACACAAGGTGGAGCCATCACCAGGTGCAAAGTGCGAGCTGCCTAAAGCTCCCCCACAGAGCTGGCTCCACCTGTACCTGCAGCACGGGATACATCCAGCACAGCCCAGGACCTGCACCCACTTGCATCAGCTCTCATGGATCAGTAACTTCTGCATGCCCACACATCCCTGACCACACTCTTGGGGTACTGGCCCACTTTCAGATGAAATGCTGCGCTCTGTCCCGTTAATACGTTCACAAATCCCAAGAGACTTCACTGAACTGTGGTTATACTAGGGGAAATAAGAAGCTTACATCTCAGGAAAGTTTTAAGTTAATTTGGCTTATCTAGGTTAAATTGAAGACAGATTACAACTTCTGCCTATAAAAAATACATCCAGTATATACCAATGAACAACTCCTTTGCTATAACAAAGCATGGTAACTCACAGAGAGAACAATATAACTGGATACCTGAGATAGGACTGAGCTAGCCAAAGGGCAGGGGCAGCCCCTTCCTATCCTGTGTTTCCTAAGCTCAGGCCTTCCAGGTGCTATATATACACATTGCACAGGTATCTACTACCAATTTTTTGGTCACAGACAAGGAAAAAAAATATATTTATAATCAAATACATGTGACACTCACTGTCATAAAATTGTACCTAGGAGGTTTGAGATTAAGTCCTCTAAAAACTGGAAGGCAGCATTTGGCCTTACAGTTTAAATGATAAAAAGATTACATGGAAATTACCAAACAAAATTCTCCATGAGGTTGCCACCTGCAAGTCTTCACAATGAATTAGCTAAAATGTTCTCAGCAGACCTAGGATTGCACTTTATCTGTACATACTGCACTTTATCTGTGCAATTACACAACCATAACCCCTTTCTGCAGGCAGAGGACAGGGTTTAATGCCATCTTGTAACATTTAAAAATGCTGGTACAAGGAGTCCTACAACCAACTAACAAGAACTTTGAGCTAAATGAGAAACAGGAAAGAAGTTCATAATGAAAGTATTGCATCAATCACCGCAACTTTCAAGAAAATGCAAAACAAAATATAGGTCTCTAACTTCCTAAAAGGGTTTCTTTTAGGCAATTCAGGGCAATTCAGAGACTGTCAAATCTCCCCCTTGCAGTGGGTTCTTTTATTATTTAAAACTAGTCAAGAAATTACTCCAGCATCTTTGTAAGAACTTCACTGTAGATCATTAAAACAAGTTTCTACCAGATGCCAGATTTCTAACAGAAATCTTTTTGCATATTCCCCATCAGACATGTCTCCTCTCTGGCATTTCCCCCTTAAGCTCCACTGTAGTTACCAAGTTTAATTTCAATATGATTTCTTGGAAAAAGAAGTTCATTTTCCTCCTGAAGATGCAAATACAAAATGTTATCTGAGAAAAAAATCACTAGCCTAAAAATATGTACCAAAACAAGTGGGACAGCACTAGCCTAGAAATTTCACTAGCAGATAATAGAGTGACATTGTCTTTTGCTAATGAACAGAAAAAAACAAACAAACAAACAAAAAAAAACAGGTGTGCAGATGAATTCTTATTATTTGTTATTATATTTGTGTCTGGTATAGCTATTTTTAAAATATCATTCCATTTGTTTGGGCTGTTATGTTTGAATATAGCATTAAACCAAAAAATCCCTAGGAGATCTAGCAAAATTATAATGGACAAGGGAAGAAAAGGAGGATGTTGTAACTCCTTTTGTTGTAACTAGAAATACCTGAACAATATTATTTAATATTAAGATACAGCTTTCTTGTGAAATACCTTACCTATGTAGTAGACAAACATTAAAATTATTCATTTAATAAAAAAAGAAAAAAGAAAAGTAGTCTTTTGACTGTACCTCATCTGCTGATTAGTTTATCATCTCAATCCAGCTACCAAGCTTCCATTATTTTCTTTTTAAGCCAGAAACAAACAAGCTCCAACACTATCACCTTTCACTGTTTGAATAATTACCTATTCTAAGGACCAACATGGTACTGATATGGCATCAAGACTTCTGTAACTCCCTGGTGCCTTTTTCAGTTGCATGAAAAAAAAGCCAACTGAAAACATTTCTGTAACATTAGGGAAGATTTTTACAAACAGCTGTTTTCTGTTATTAATTGCTCAGTTTGTAGTCATAGCAGTGGTTGGCTGGAAAAAGTCGGTAACACTGAAACTGTAACAATATTTTTATTTACACTGGTAGTCTAGGCAGAACAGATTGCTCAGGAAAGGAGCAACATTGAGGGTTCCTGAGTGAATCAAGCAAAAGTTGAAAAGAGGGACTGAAAAACAAAGTAGGAGCCTCTGACAGATTGGGTCTTTGTGAAATGGGAATTGAAGGCTGTCAATCTTAATTCTGTGTTAATCAAGGGTTTGCACTGGAAATTCTCATAATATTTCAGCCTCTCAAAGCACTGACCATTTGCATGCTGGGGCTCTGCTACAGAGCATGCTCATGACCACCTTCTGGCTGCAGACTGGGTTTTCTTCCATGAAAAGCCAAAGAGGTGGTTTGAATCCACATGGCATCCCAGTGTGGAGTCAGGATACAGCTGTGCTGGGCAGCTAGGCTGAAGAGCACCGAAGAACTAAAACACTCTGTAATACTGGAGTCACAGACAGCTCTCAAAAGTTTTATTTATGGTTCTGCTCATCCCCAGAAGACTTGGCTGCCTGAACCTGCTTTCCTTCCAGCCCTGAGGCAATGAAGGTGTGATGCAGTGCTAGGAGGGCACCTAAACTGCCCACATTCACAGCCTTATGAACCACCACATACTGCGACCTGCTTGCTACTCACCAGACTTGCCATCCAAGAACTGATAAGTGTTGATTAAGTTCTGGGATGGTGATTTTCACCTCACATTGTCACTTTCCATTCATAAACAACATCATTTGACTAGAAAAGAATAACTGGTGGCAAGAGCACTGTTGGATAATGCAAAGCTCAGTAGTCAGAGGAGCCACAATGTAATCACGGAAACTAAAAGGACGTGTGATTTGTCATGGGCGACAAACATGGACTAAGCTGGAAGCCACAGGATCTCATCCTCCTACCTGATACCCTGGAGTATTTTGTAGAAACCAAGTACACCTCCTATGGAAAAATATTATGTACAATGCAACAACAAAGAATGCAAGGTTTGACTGCAGCCCCACTTGGAGCACTTTGCAAAATAGTGGTTAGTAAGATATGAAACTGGGGTATATTTTATACCTAAGTGGGGGGATGAGAATTTGACACAAAATTGCAGGGACAGGTTTGATGGGTTTGTCCTCCTTGCCCTCCCCAGAAGGGATACTTTCTGGTAAATCTTGTGTCCTCAGCTATGGTGAGTGTTGATCCATGATATTCAGCTTGTGATTGCAATCATATTGTTAGTGCTATGTACAGCTATTCTTCAGCTATTAATGCCTTTATCACTGGCAATCCAAAAGAACCAAAGATGTTGCAGCCAATAAATCCTGTTATTTATTAGTCCAGCTGTCTCTTCTGAATTCAACCAGACCTATAGTCCATAGACTATTTGTGAACTCAGCATCAGGTCCATAGTTACATGTCTGCAAGAAGCACCAGCTAAAGAGCAGCTGAGTAATGTCTGGGTTCCTGGGCTCTGAATTTGAATGTGCTTCTAAACACAAGAGTATTAAAAAAGTGTTAGTAATTCTATTACAACTTTATATTTTAGAAAGGATTACTATAATTGAAGAAAACCATTTTCTTGGGTGTTTCAATTCAATATTCCTCATGAATACAGAGAATCATCACATCAAACTTTTGGATTTAGATAAAGAAATTACAGAAAAAATCCATGGAATTGTATCACGTTTTTACACGAGACTGAAGATTGACTAGTAACTTTTATGTAAATAACATTTTCCCAAGCAACCATATGTGATTTTCATTAAGCAATTCCTTCCACTCATTTTTCAGTCATATCAGTGTGAGATACTGGAAACCTGAACGAGTTAATTTCTCAAACATTTGGCAGAAGGTAAAAGGAATGTTACCATGCCATCTAGATAAGGTGCAGTTAAAAAAAGGTGGGTCTTGTGGAGGCAGAAGAGTGCTTTTCTGGGGTCAACTTGCTTATTTTGGGAAACTATTTCTAAAAACAAGTCTTAGACAGCAGTGCACTTGTATCTGTCAGGGGAAGGGATTTGAAACCATGAGACCCCCCCAGTCTCCTTCCAAAAAGTTCAAGAATAACAAAATGCACATGGGCAAGGACTGGTTTATAAGTAGCAAAACAGAGAGGGGCAAGGTGTGAACCCTGCACTCACCATCCACAGGAACCGGACCAGAGACAGTGCTGGAACTCTGGGTTGTGACCCAGATATTTTCTTCTCTATTTCCCCATCTTTCCTTCTTCTTCTTCCTAAAAGTTTAATTTGTTGTTGCCACTTGTTGCCACCAGAAAAGCTTAATCCACAAGCTGTTCAAAAACCACTGCTGCTACATGTTGTTCAAAAATGGGGAAGTTGCTGCTACAGACCGTCCAGCCTACCATGAAGTTTAAATCATTGTTGCCTGTACATGAGCCTGAAGGCTAATTGATTGCCTTTCTTTCACCACAATCTAGCACAAGGGTATCCCAAGCATCAGCTACCTCAGAGTAGGTGGTCCAGAACTGCCCTCCAGGGACCCACAATTATTCAGAACAAGATCCCCTCAGAAACTATGAAACCCTTTGTCTTCAGGCTGACTATTTTTTAAATGCAACTAAATTTCTAAATGCAACAACAATTAATCATTAAAACATAGACAATAGAAATAACAATTCAAAACCTATAACACTCCTTCAGGAATGCAGAAAGTAATTTTGATGGTAACAATAGCAATTTTCACATTAGCCTTTTCACATTAAAACATCTCTGAAAACTGGGGTTTTTTCCCACTTTGTGTATCATAGTTAACTGCTGGTTTTGCCCACTAGCTGCTGAGAAGCCTGCTACAACCCCTGCAGAGCTGGAGGAGTCTATCAAGACAAGGTGTGTGGGAAAGTTTCTGGGGCTCAGCGATGCTCTTCAGATGCACTGAGCCACCTTTGTTTCTAGAGCCATTCTAGCCAAGACAACTATCACTCTATCACCTACATTTGTGTGTTTATATGGACAAAAAATTAAGGTATCCTTTTTAAATGCAATTTAAAATTTGAAGAAGGGCAGAGAAAATAACCTAGCATATTTAAACAACCAAGAAATACAAATGCTTGATAAAAAAGTCACTCTTACTTAAACAACACCTTTGCTTTTTTACAGTAGGATGCATTTACTATTTAAGTAGAAGCTGAAAAGAAAATTGATATGTGTGCTGCCACAATATAGTTTCACCTTAATCATAATTCATTTAGATGACTAAAAATATTTCAATTATGCTATAAAAAAAGATCATATGACTATTAATTTCCCCTTTTGTCTAAACATAATAAAATAAATCCCATAATTAAAAATTACGTAGAGTCAGTCAGATTAATGTCTTACACCCTGTATCAGTGAATGGGCAGTGTATTCTTTCTCATCTCTGAAACACTACTGATAAGGACACACAATATTCAAGATTGTCAGTCAAAATAATAAATAATATGGTAATAAAAGTCAGCAGTATTTCTAAGTGCTAATACATTTAAACATATTTTGTTACAGCTTTGTCACGTAATGAAGACAAAACCATTACTAAGCATTTTGGTGTGTCACATTTACATTATTTCATCCTTATTTCCTAAATACTATTTCATCATTAACTTCTAGCGAAATCAGTGCACAAGGTTAGGGAAGTGCATTGCATTTAAAATCAAATTCCCTGCTGTCTGATGTACTAACACAAAACAAGCAATCTTCTAAAAAGGAAGATTGCCATTGCCTCCATCCTCCCCTCTTCATTTTTCTGGTTTCATTACTTTTTTTTTCTATCATGTAAGAAACTTCAGACATAAGGGAAAAAAAAAAAAGATTATACCTTGGATAAAAAAAAGATTATCCCAAGTTATACCTTGGGACAAATCACTCATACCTGCTGAAAACCTGAATCCAGCAGTGAAACCACTCTGCAGAAGAGACAGGCGCAGGAGCACAGCATTCCCCTCTTCACTGCCCCATATCTATGCCCTGGAGCCACTGCAATCAGCACGAGCCTGTGTGAGACTCAGGTTGGGAGGCAAGGACAAGTCAGCCAGACTACTCAGACTCACAAAATCATAGAGATGGTTTGGGTTGCAAGGGATCTTGAAGATTGTCTAGTTCCAAAGCCCCTGCCACAGGCAGGGATACCATCAACTACACCAGGTTGCTCAAAGCTCTATCTAAGCTGGCCTTGAACACCTCCAGGGATGGAGCACCCACAGCTTCCCCAGGAAATCTGTTCCAGTCCCTCACCACCCTCATTCCTGATATCTGATCTAAACCTACACTCTTTCACTTTGAAGCCACTCCCCCTCGTCCTGTCAGTACATGTTCTTGTAAAGTCTTGCCCCATCTTTTGTGTAAGTTCCTTTCAGGCCCTGGAAGACTTTTATTTGTCCTCCCCAAAGTTTTCTTTTTTCCAGGCTGAACAATCCCAACTCTCTCAACCTTTCCTTACAGGAGAAGTGCTCCATCTCTCTGACCAACTTGGTGGCCTTCTCTGGACTTGCTCCAGGTCAATGTTGGAGACCCCAGAGGTGGATGCAGCACTCCAGGTCAGGCTGCACCAGAGCAGAGGGGCAGAATCACCTCCCTCACCCTGCTGGCCATGCTGCTTTTGATGCAGCTCAGGACACAATTGGTTTCTGGGCTACCCCAACCCATACAACACAAGGGTCTGGCTTTCTTGAGCAGGTGAGAGAGTAAGCATTTGCCCCAGGGGCAGAGCAGAGAAGGCTGCCTCCCCACTGCTGCTGAGAAGCAATTGATATTTCCCCCATTTGAGGCTTCCTGCATTTCCCCAGCTCCTGAGGAGCTGCGGCAAAAGGCTGCTCAGTGTGGCACTGTTGAGGACCATGCCAGTCCCAGAGAGCAATGCAGCAGCCTTGGGGCTGCTGTAGCTTCACCTTGCTGCAAGGAGAGTACCAGAGAGAGCAGAGCCAAGCTCACAGCCTCTCTTTGCCCAGGCAGGGTGAGGTGGTTTGTGCTAGTGTTGTACCACAGCCAGATTGACTGGTAGCAGCCTGAATGAAGATCTATCATAGCTGTCTTGTTAAGCCACTGAGTCACAGCTGCTGCTTGCCATTGTCCATTCTCAGTCTGCTTTAGTGGAGAAAGAGGGCAAAAGAAACAGCAGTGTGTATGAAAAAAATATGTAGTGCCTTTATTAAATTTTAAAATGAACTCTTCCTCAAAGTGCCTTTACATAACACACATGAAAACTTTAGCATTATTTATATAAATATATCAAAATGAACAAGTAGTTTTTAAAAACCATTATTTTGGCTCAGTAAAATAACCTTCCATTCCTAAAGTTAGGGATAACAAGTAGCAGTTCTCCTTTCAATCTGTTCCAGTCAGCAGAAGTAATTAGGAGGATTGAGGTCGCTGGAACTCTGTTGGCTGGCCTGCATGACTGTGAGCTGTCAAGGTGAAAGCACAAAGTCAGTGTTACACCCTAGTTCTCAGAGTACAAATACCATAACGTCAGTGTCTGGTCCTCACATTTGATACAGGGATCTTCTTAAAGAAGAGTTTTGTGACCAAACCATAGTTTCTGTCCTGTTTGATTCTTCTATCAGTGTGAACCATAACAATTAGACTTGTTCAGATGGTTTTCAGTAACTTCAGGTGGATCTCAAAGCTCTTTTACCCTACAACAGGCTGCCACAGAACACACACCATATATAAAGGCAGACTGCATGAACAGCTAAGTAAATACAGCACTTCATGACTAGGACTGATCATCCCTTGACACTTCTCTTGTGACTAAAACACAGAATGGGAAAAGACTATGAGCATCTGCATATGTCTGTACATACATGACATTCATCAATAAAACACCTCAGTACCATAACAGTGTGAATTAGTCTGACATTTCAAATGCACTTTCCCCCCTTCCTCTAGAAATTAAGAGATTCTTATTCTATTTTGCCAAACACACACAACTCACAAAGCTCAGAAGGCACTGTCTCTCAAAAGCACTGTTTCTAGTTTCCAGCACACACTTAATTTAGTTGGGAAAAGAACTTACTTTCACTGGCTTTGTCACTTATCACCCAGAACAGTTTTGTTTGGTTGAGTATGGAGGCATAAGAAAATTGCTTGAGCCATGAAAGAAGAAAAGCCAACACTGCAGTGTGTAAATTAATAGATGAATTCTGAAGGTTGCAGAACATAATTTTTTTCAGACAAAAAAATGGAGATACCAGAGGGAAAATTTCTGCCTAATACTGTATTAGTAAGAGCCTTCTGTCAGAGCTTGGAAAGTGATGGAGGTTGACACAAAAGCAAGTTGCTTGTTTCAAGATAAAGGAGCTGCAAGAGAAAATATAGGTTGGAGTTTGAATGGGAGGAGAGCAAAAGTGCTGCAAGAAAAAAAGCTAATAGGACACAAAAATTCAGAGTTGCAAGCAGCAGTAACAGTCAGTTCCTGAGGCTTCCCTATACAACAAGATCTCACAACCTAAAAGCGTAACATTCAAGGACAGACTGAAATTACAGGGGGAATTTGGCTCTCATCTCCTGTTTCTATAAAAATAATAGCTATAAACATAGCATTAAAGAGGTCTGATGATTTTTTCTAATAATACAAATTAATTCCCTTCCCAAAAAAAAGAACTGATCATTGCAAACTACCTCACTGCCTCAAGTCAAACATAACTTTAGAGTTAACACTTCGGGCATACAAAATACTATTAAAAATATTTTAATATGAAAGATAAAGGATTCAACATTTTACACAACTTCCTTTCCCTTTTGTTTGGAAAGTCATGATTGCAGCCCTCAGCTCCTTACATATCAGAGCAGAGGGAAAGGAGAAAAGCAAGCAGCTGCAGGGGGTAACACAGGGGCATCTCTCTCTCTCTCTGCCCCTTGACATGGTCCTCAAGATAAGGTGGATGAAGTCAACCATCCTGTACCTCCCATGACAGACTCTGTGTCATTAACCAATTGTTCCACTTGGGTAAATAAATTTATTAAACTATTTAACTGGAAAGAAAAAGTTTTCTGGAGATTAATTTTTTTACTCGATACAGATTACAAAGGTATTTTTACAATATCTGCATGTGCCAAGTGACTCAAAATGGCACTGATCTATGACATGTAAAAGAGATCAAGTAAGAGTATTTAAGCTTTGTCAGGTTCAACAGCACTTTTAGAGGGCTGGAATTCTCTTACCTTTTCTCCTGGATGTGAATTCTGTGAATTCTCCTGGATGACAACACACTGATGCAGTAACATGGGGATTTATCTTTCCACAAACTGAACAAGGCAAATAACAAACTTGTAACAAAGAAAATGTTTGTGTCATTTCATTAAAAAAAAAGAAACAAACATTTACTGGCACCAGCCATGCACCTTATCTAATATCACAACAATAATTAGTGTAATTCCCTTCATATTGAAACTTTAATTGCAGAAAAAAAAAATCAAATTTTCTTCATTGGCTTCAAGTTTTTGACAATTTTTTGTTCATACAAGGGAATTTCACAGGATCATTCTTGGAAAAGTACTTGTGTGCTTCCTACATGTGCTACTGATATTTCTCAGTGTTCTGTTGATCCAGCCAGAAGTAAAAAAGATTCACATCTGTAGATGAAACTGTAGTACCTTCACGCCAGTAAATCTGGATGAGATTGCACAAAACAGATACATGGGACCTTCAGTCAATCCATCACCAACTGTGTGAACTGAATCAGTCATTACATTTCTCATTTGTTATTTAAGGCAAATTCAAGTCTTTTGGTAACAAATGCAGCTGTGATAAAGAGCCACTTTTTCTGGATGGCATCTGGTAGCACACTTTCTTCCAAAACCTGGTTCTTGCTGAGTGGGACCTTTCTGAAAAGTCCCCTTTCCATCGGATAACCCCATGCTTTTGCTTAATATATCTGATGGATTCTGGCATGGTTGCGTAATCTTGTATTTTTTCAAGTTCAATGAGAATTACTTGAATGCCATCTTGGATAAGAGCACTATGCATGGCTAGCTGCTTTTCAGACTCATCTTCCAGAATGCTGTAACAGGAGGGCTCTGGTACTAAAACAATTATCACTCTCCTACTTTGACGGATTTTTTCATCAGCAATGCTGATCACAGCTGTAGAGAAAAAGGTTGTGCAAAATTAAGGTTTTACATTTCTATTTTCTGTTACCAATATTCTGCAGCTGATTCATCAACTGTTTGATATTCAAGCCAACACACTTTACATCAAAACAGGATGTGAACATGCAAGCATTTACCTTGGGTTAGCCTACCATAGAAATCTGGCCGATGCAACACAATCTGACCCCATCAGAGTCTATATGTCTATATCCTTGTTTTGCAGGAACAGAGAAGAGCTACCAACTATCTACTACTTATCTTGCTAATGCCATTTTATTACCATCATAGGTACAAATGCAAAAAAAACCCCAAGTTCCAGAACTGCAGGAGCTTTTTACCTTAAACAGTCTGTTTCTGATGTGCTCAACTGGTTTTGTTCCAGTAAGTGAAAGAGGAAAAAAAGATTCCCCCCATCAATGGCATTCCAGTCAGTTAAGTCACAAACAGTGAAATATGGTAAATACCATACAAAAACCCATGGCTAAACCCTGAGAACAGACTATTGCATTTTTTTCAAGCTGAAAAATTTAAGCAGCACTTTAGATTCTACTTCTCTGGGAACCCTTCCTTCTCAAACCACTACCAAAATCCTTCAACTGTAAAAAAAAAAAAAAAAAAGGTTCATTTGATATTTGATGATGAGAGAGATTTAGATTCCCATCTGACTGCTTGTTTCTCAGGTCAACAAGAAAACTCAAGTCAAATTTGTCTTCAGCTACCTTACCTTCTCCTGGTAAATCATCTCTCCCAAGTATGAAGAGCTTATATCCACACTGCCTTTCTAAGACCTCTGGCAGAATCTTCAGGGCAAAAATATCTGATGAATACAAGCAGCTTTCTCTGTTCTTTGGATACAGAACATAAGCATCATAGATCTTCTCATCTGAAACTAAGGAGTGAACAATAGAACTTCCATAAAAATAAATTCTAAAGATACAAGAGCAAGCAAGCAAACAAGGGAAATCTCTAAACTCTGGGGGGTTTTCCCTTACTTGAATCATTGTTTTAGGTCCTAATCCTCCTATATTAGCTAAGCATGTAGGATTATACAAAGCCTGAAATTTTTGTAGGATCAGGCCTTCTAGAATTCAGGATGCTGAATCTGAATAGGCAAAAGAGACCTGAAAAATTAAGTTGAAACTTTCTCTTTTGAACAAAAAACAAAAAAGTCATCACTGAAATATTTGAAAAACAGTGAACCTAGTGGTACAACTGATACTTAAAATTCTATTTGCCATCATACTCAAGGTGGTGTTGCAACCTGGAGTTTCAACCACAGCGACCACTTAGACATGACAACAAAAACAAATTAAGTGTCAAATTTCAAGATCTTAATTGTTTTGGTTATTTTTGATCAAACTTTTCAGAAAGACATAATTTAAAGGACTTTGAAGAAAATCTAAGAGAATATCAATACCTCCACAAGATACATGGCTAGAGAAACAGAAAGTATCTCCTCTCAGATGGCTGGAAATCACCCATACTTCAGCATACTCTCATAGACAACACCCTTTCAACATTATTTTGAATGCCAGGAAAGCAAAATTTCCAGAAAGTAAAATAATCAGAAGTGCCTTTAAATAGAAAACTACACCAAGTTATATTTTCCCTGTTTCATCTATAGAAAATAAAAAACACATAATACTTCTAATGTGTTATTGCTTTCTGTAACAACAGTAATTAAAAGTGATCTGAAAAACTGCTGTCAGAGCAGTATTCAAACCACTAGGGTGGGTCTTCAGTAAAAGAAATGATAGTTCTGGATTCCTGGGAAGTTGCTCATTTTTTTTCCCAGCTTTCTTCATCTGAATTAATTCTAAACATCCTGAAAACAATATTATCCTTTCAAAAACCCCAAGGAAGACCAATCATGATCCATGAGAGTAACTCACTGCTTTGCAAGTAAAGGTGGGAGCTCAGAACAACACTCAGCACTGTTACATAAACATACCTTTTTTCCCCAGGAAAGGATGGCAGGAGTCCCGATACCAAAGCACAATATCAATTTTGAAGATCTTGTAGATAAAGAGAGTAAAAAACACTAAAAATACCAAGGAAATTCCTCCTCCAATTAAGTACCCCTGAATGTTTCGAGCTGCAGCAGCACAGAATAGGAAAGAAAACAAATAAAGTACAACTATAAGCTAGAACCGGGGAAAGACAAGGATTGTACAAAATTGTTTAATCATTAAAATACTTTTGTTTTAAAAAGAGTGAAAAACAGGACAAGCTGTTTAATTTATGCTTTCTGACATTACTGTTATTTGATAAGCCTACTTTTATCTTTCAGAGAAAAAAATACTTCAACAATATGATAAATGAGGCTCCTCTTCAGCTGAAACACCAAAATAAAATATTGACACATAACCCAGCACAGCAGTAGAATGAGAATTCTTGTACAAAATTCTATCAGTCGGAAATCAAGGAAGTCTGAAAGGTGGGGAGGTGATTTCCTGACCTAATCTCCCCAGACCAACTAGCATTCCATTGTCTCTGCCTTCAATGACCTGTCAGTGAACCTACTCATTTACTGTCATTAAAACACCCCCCACAGACTGCATGTTTTAGTCAATGCATTAAAGAATTTCTGAAGTTAAATCCTACCCTGACAATCTTTATGAAGAAATTATAGTCATGTAAGAAGTTAGAGTTCATATTCACTTTCAGTCCCAAAATACTGAATGAGAGAAGACAAAGCAAATCAAAAGCATTGTTTTCTTTCATTTTGCTAAGAACATGAGAAAAAAAATTCACAAAGAAAGGTACTGAGATGCACTGCCCATTTTACATAAAAGCATATCACACAGCTATAATTCTAATAGGGCATAGTCAAACTAACTGACAAGTAAGTCAATGATCACCATTTTATCAAGAAGAGATCTCTTACCTGGGTATTCTAATTTGATGTAGGCTGTAAATTGTTGAGAACCATATATGAAGTGGCAGAAGAACTTATGAGCATAGTCCTTTACTGTCACTTTTGAAATGTTAAATTTTGTTCCAGATACAGCAAGTCCATGAGGCAACCCCTCTCTGTCATAAGAAAAGGTACAAGGAAAACATCTGTACATAACTGCATATCTATGCTGAATATGAGACAGATTCATCTATCCACAAATACAAAGATATTAATTTTTTTATCCCTATAAACCTAAGAAGCTAGTGAAGCACAATAAATATACCTCTGTAACTAACAATTTCATGAACTAAAAACATACTGGGATTAATTGTTTCAGGTTTTTTTGGGGTTGAGTTTGTTGAGTTTCCCCCCCCCAAGTTGGACAGAGTGCACCATTAGCAGTGTTGCAGGTGACACAAAACTCAGAGGGATGTCTGATACAACAGCCAGCATCCAGAGGTACCTTGACAGGATGGACAAATGAAAAAAAACCTCATGAAGTTCAAAGCAAAATGCAAATCCTTCATATGAGTAGGAATAACCAGATCCCAGGCATCCTGGACTGCATTAGAAAATACGCTGCCAGCAGGGTAAGGGAAATGATCCTTCAGTGATTTTCAGCACTGGTGAGGTCACACCTGGAGTGTAGGGCCAGTTTTGGGCTGCCTAGTACAAGAGATGGATGGATTTGCTGGAGCAAGTCATGTGCAGTGATGTGACAGAGAAGGAATTGGACATCTGTCATACAAGAGAGCAGGGACTGCTCAGCCTGGAGAAGAGAAGGTTTGGGGGCAGGGGGTGGATCTCATCAATGTGAGTTAATGCCTGATGGGGGAAGGCATGGAGAAGGAGGAGCCAGGCTCCTTTCAGTAGTATCCACTGACTGGACATGAGGCTATGAACACAAATTGAATGACTTTCCCATCTGAAATTCCACCTGAACACTTTTTTACTTCAGGTTAGTCAAACATTGGAACCTAAATGTCCTGCAACAAGAGTTTCTGCCTTATGTTCTTGAGGATTAGCAGCTGTGTCTGTACTTTAAAAAGGACCATTTTCACAAATAAAAGTACGTTGGGTGACATTTTATTTTGGAACAATATATCCTTCCCATATTAATGATAGAGGACAGGCTTTAACGTACTATTAAAAAAAAAAAAATCACATAAGGAAAAAATACATAAGTATTACAAAATTGTATTTCACAATAGTATTATAAGAATCTACATGATTGCTTCATTCTATTTGTATCAGACACATTATTTATAATAAAATGTTATTATTTTAAAACCAAGCAATAAGAACATACTTGTGTTTGATACAGACTTCTAATCAGCCTTTCAATGACTAGTGGCAAAGTAGTCTACTTTATAATGAATTCTCTGCACATTACTGCAGACTACTTCACCTACATATGCACTACAAATTCAATGTATAAGGATACTTACTCATAAAACTGTTCCATGTAGGTTTCATCAAAGATATCAACATCCTCATCATTAACTTGCCAGAATGGAATCAAGCCATTTATGCCACTTGATATGTTACACTCCATAACTACATGAGAGCCTACAAAAAAACAAATGTAAACACAGAAACTGAAGGTCCTGTAATAGGAGCAGAATCAAGTGATGAGGGAATAGCTGGGAAAAGGAGTGATATAAAAGCAATCTACTTACTTTATGAAAAGCAAAGTCCTTAAAACTCATCCATTTGTAATTCATATTTGGATGTCTACAATCTGGGTATAAATTCCATCCTAAATATAAGTGTCTAAATGTTCACATCTACATACAAGCTAGGTGTCTAAGCTAGTAACAGCGTTCATCTCTGCTGAAGTCCACTCACATTAAAGTAGATACCTTAACTGAATGACTCTCCAGACTCCACTGAAAGATCTCCAGGGCTTGAATCAGTTGCATGTACACCTATGGTGACATCTGAGATGCTCTCAAGCATCCAAGGTATCCATATGGAGTTGTCAGACAGGACTCCAGATCTTCAAGAAAACCGCACTGCTAGAGTAGCCAGACCACCCAAAACAGCACTCTTTGTGTAGGCACTGAATTGAGCTCCTGCTGATACTGGCCTGAGTTAAGGACCTCAGATCATATGCACATACCCATGCGCAGACAACCTGGGAGCTGAATCCCATTCTTAGTGACCTTGCATATCTTTATACCAAATCAGGATCTTTTGGCCAGCACTGTCCACTGGGTTGGTTTCTGAATATTATCACACTTTACCTCCAGAGCAAGCTCACCTGTCACTCAGCTCCTTTGCCACCAAGAGTCCAGATCTTACAGAACACCTCAGTATTAAGCAAGCCAATTTGCAAAATGTATTTATTGCCAATGTACCTCAGTGAGCTCCATGTACAGGAAGGTAAGCAGCTTTCTTGGATTCCTTTCCTTCTGTATTTTACCCATGGAAGTTAGGATTTGATAGCAGAAGGTGGGCTCTCTCAGCTGGCCTATGTAAAGATCTTAGTCTTTCATTTCCTAGAACCGCATCAGATCTAGATGCTTCCACCAAGGGATGGTCTCTAACAAAAGTATGGAATAAACCTTTAGCTCACATGGAAAGCACTTACTTGAACAAGAGTTCGCACAGAAATCAGAGATGCTCCCCAATCTCTTCTTTCATGTCCTTCTACCACAACAGTTAATTTTTTTTAAGATGTGGTTTAGTGCATTGCACAATTATTCAATAAAACCCCCTCAAGCATTCCATGCCCACACATTCATGAATGCACTGTTAAGTTTCTACACCACCTTCTGCCACTTCTCATTGAAAAAACATATATAGCTGTTTCCATACAAGTGTTCATGCAGCTGCTTAGAGATTCTGCCCCACAGCCAGACATGCAGTAGGAGGTTTTATTTTTTTCCCCCAGTACCCCATTGAAGGTACTGGACAGAGAATATTGAATATTTGAATGGCAACGTCATTTTAAAACAAACAAAACTAAATCTCAAATTCCTTTAAGAAGTGTCCCCCCTACGTGTTCCTGTAATAGGGAATCATTTGTAGATCTCAGTTGTCACAACAAACCCACTTTGTGGCTGGAGTCTCCTTTTAGTCTCACCTGTGGCTATTACTCTAATGTCTGTAAAACAATCAAGGTTTGCTCATCCTAGGTGGTCCAAAGCACCTAACAATACACCAGCACAACTTTTAATTAATGCTGTGTCCAAGCTGTAACAAATATGGACCAAATTCTACAATAAGGAGTCTAAACAAGTTGTCCCATAACACAGTCTTAATGACTCAGGCTGAGAGTCACAGCCAGTCCCTGGACTAATAAATTGCTCAGAAAATACTATCAAGCATTGAAAAAAACCCCTGACACTGCCTTCAGTAAATTTAAAAGCCTGCAGATCAGACTCCTCCTAAGTAGAGGCTGCATCAGTAAGAACTTTTCTGAATTAAATGAGATAACTACCATCCAAAACTGGGGATGAGATTTACATGATACTTTCATGGGTGGGAGATACAGTACAGAGAAGTCCGGCTGTAACATTACTTCATTTCTTCCATAGTTACAGTTACAAACAAAAAGTCAAGTTTTCACACAAAAATTAGGGTTACGTGAGGTAACATAAGGAAAGTCTCCCTGTATTATCGAAAATCTGGTGAACAAATTTCCTTAACAGTGAAAGAACTGAAAGTTTTTCAGGCATGTATTTTTTGTAATGAAGACAGAGAAGATACAATTACCAGAAAAGAATGGGCTGCTGAGTGATTCTAGATTACTTCAACAGAATTAAATAACCATCTGAAGATCACGGGACTGTAAGTTTTTAAAATAATAGTTTTTGTATCAGATCCTAAATATTCTCACTGTTTTAAAAAAAAGCCTTCTGGACTTTGGAAGATCATAATTTCTGTTAAAGCACAATCACAGTTCTGGTCAAAATCTACCAATCCTCACCAAAACCTGGCAACTTCAGAATAAGTCTTTATCTTTCACAAGCCATTGAGGCCAAAAAGAAAAGAACAGAACAAAAAACCACTAAAACCCCAAAACAACCCTAAACACACACACACACACAACCCACTAGTGTTTCAGTGCTGTCCAATTTAACAACATTCATACTGAAAGTTAGAATTGGGACAGACAAAAATGTTTCACATGATACAAAAAGAAACATGAAGCTTTAATAGGAGAAAACAACACTAGCTGCACACAATTTACAAGCTTAATGTCAGAAAAAGCAACAGCAAAAGTAGATGTGTTATGTGAGAGATTCCACGAGGGTGATGCACGTAAATTAATCCACAATGCTCTGGCCTGACCTCCCATGTGGTGTTAAGAGTCCAAATGCAACCTTTGCTCAGAGCTTCTCTAATGATCTAATTCCTCAAAAGATTACAAAACTGTTTCCTGTACTAAGAAATTCTAGTAAATAGCCAATTACGCTTCTCCAAAATCAGTTAATGCCCTTTTAAGTCAAATATTTTGTTTGAAACCACCCCCTTTGATACAAAATGATTTTTAAAAGTGCAGTTTAAGCAGCTCCAATCTCATTCTCCTGGACTTTGTCAGTAGAACACAACTGTCTGATATGTGGTGCACTTTAAACACGTGTAACTTTACTTGGGAAAAGACTGCAACACCATATACTTGGCCCAGAGAATTACAAAACAATTGAGGTTCTCTTCTGAAAGCGAGGTCTTCAATCTAATTTCCTGCTCAAGGTATGGCCTGATTCTGAGGTCAGATGAGGCTGCTCAGAGACTTATTCAGTCAGGTTCTAAAACCTTTAAAGACAGACATCACAACTTTTCTGGGCAGCCTGCTGCACTGCCCAGCTGTCCTCTCTGTGAAGAAGTTATTCTTTATACCCAGAATCTCTTATTTAATAAATTTCCAAGATAAACAGTACCTGGGATATGCATCAACTAGCAGCTCACTGTTTCACAAAACATCAGTATTCAAAATCTGTATTACCCTAAAACAAGGAATAAAATCCAGGTTGTGGAGAGGGAAGGGAGACAGGAAACATACAGGAAGAAAAAGAGCTACTGAACAGGTCAACTGCCAACAATCCTAATGCGCTACATGTACATAAGCCATATTTCCACAGATACTGAGGATACATCAAGACACAAACACTGAGAAATGGTAAAAAGGATAGATGGAAATAACAGAAAATAAATAAATGCATCCTGCACAACATTGCTGGTCAAGAGACTCCAATCTTAGGCAAAGTTACCTCCCCCCAGAAATTATTTGCGGGAATCACATTCTATTATCTATCCTCTGTCTTCCAGATATTCTCAATCCACATTCTTATCCCCCAGTCTTGCTGAACTCTGTGGAACTGTTCACATATCTTTTTAAAAAGACCAGGAGCTTATTTGTTTCATTAAAGTTAATGATCTCTTAAATAGTCACTACTTACCGAGTTCTACTTCAATAGTATTGTTCCTTGGATAAATAAACTCTGGTTGCATCTGCAGTGGTTTTTCTAACCAAAACAAAGAAAAATAAAACCTTCAGGCAGGAAAAGATCCACATCTAAGTTCAACTGACAATAGTTTTGGTTTTACAGTGGGTTTGGTTTTATTGTTTGGTATTATTGTAGTGCCATACTTACTACAAGTTTCAAATTTACAACAGAAATGTCTCATAAGATATTTGCTCTACTCTCTCCAAGTTATTCTATTTTAGCTTCCAAGGTAACAGAAAAAAAAAAAACAACTTTAAAATGCTTTAAAAAAATCTCAAATTTACTGGCAGCAGACATGAAAGTAGCACAAAACCAACAAACAAAGACAAAACCAAAAAATGCAGTTAACTTCTTTGGAGATGGATAAGGAAGAGGAAAAGGGTTGTATCAATGACTTCCTAGATAAGATGAATATTTTTTTAAATAAAAGTTTAAAAAAACACATACTTAAACTGGGCTGGAATCGTATCATTCTGCACGATATACAGATTTGTTGCAAACAACCCACTGTTCTTATATCTCCTATATAAAGTCAGAATTTTGGTTTAACCTAAAAAGATGGACCTGCTTTCTCCAGACAACTATTCTGATAGGACTTTTATCATGTTACTAGTCAGGTCACCAGCAACATTGCCCACGAAGACATAATCACAATGGTAAGTGCAATAAATTACACTACTGGCAGAGTGACAGCAGAAAAGCACAACCAAGTGCCAACAGAAGCCAACCCCTTCCAGAGGAAGATTTATTAACTTTTTTATTATTTATACAGCTTATCACATCTCCTTTCCCATCAATGGAGAAGCAAGTTCACCAACAGGGCTTCAAGCAGGTCATTTGCTGTGATAGTCTCAGGAAAAAAAATCATCTATTTTTAAGTTTATTTACTTTAATGGTGCACTATTTGTTTTGACAAAAGCAATACCTCCACACCAGGAACCACTGCTTTCTTCTAATTCTCATTCCTAACCCTGCATTACTCATTTCCCCATGACAATTCTTCCTCAAAAGGAATGCTCAAGGGTAGCAACATACCACACTGTCTTTCAATTTTATGTTCAGGAATAAATTAAAGACTTACAACTCTAATTTCACAGAGCTGAAAAGTAGCTTGCCAAATATCTTATGCCTGCATACAGATGTTTACAGCAGAACCAAAAAGAGAATAACCTCATGCTCTCACCTTTAACTTCCAGACTTATGGTTCTTGAAACATTAAATTGTCTTCCCATATATTTGTACACCATCTGGCATGTGTAGTTTCCTCTGTCTTGCACAGTTACATTACGAATCAAGACAGCATTTTCACCCTCTGCCAAAAGAAGTCGCTTGTCTTCAAGAAATCCAGGTTTACACTCCTAAACACACCAAAGGTACCTGTGACTTAAAGGGAACTAAAAAAATCTGACAAACCAGTTACTGTACTCTACTGATGATTAAAATATTTGGCAAACACTGAGTTCTTCGAAAGCCATGATGTGGATTCTTTTCCAAGCATTACTACAGTCTAACAAAGTCTGATAACACCTTGCTCATTTGCATTTTAAAAAAAAATCACTGCAGCCAACCCTTTTCAGACGCTGTGCTTTAGTTCACAGCTTGACAGTTTTCTATCTCAGGTGTAGTAGAAGTTATTACACATGTAGCAGAGTTTATGAGAACACATTCCTCCATCCCTACTTCTCTATGATGAAAGAGCTGCTGTAGCAGTGCCTCTTGCTGTTTGGGTGTATCCCAATTTCTGTGGCAATGCAAACTCTGGGAAAAAAAGCTTCCTTCTCCTCCTTGACCTGCAAGCAGTGGAGAATCTCTTCACCTCAAAAGATGTATAGGTGCTGCACATAGGTTATTTAACATGTATAGGCCCATGTAGCTGCTTTAATACCAGCATCAGAATTAGGAGTTGAACTGTTTAGATTTTTACCTTAAAACAGATAAAATACATGTTTTCAAGCTTGCACAGTTCTACAGAGCACTTTCATAGAACCAAAGTAAGCAGCATAAGAATACCACAGCATGATCAACAATGCCTAATATTCTGAGAAACTGAAATAATTATGCAAAGCCTTCTACTTACAGAAACATACAAGTTTTAAAACGTATTATCTACATAAAATCATCAAAGGATAAACCAGAATTGCACAAATCTTATTCGCACTCATGCCACACTCAAACTGTAGAGAAAATAAACATTCCCTTCCAAAAGCTGCTTTTCACAGTTACTTCATAAGACATTTTAAATAACACATTTTCTATCTTGTATATATGAAATATACATGCTCAGTACCTTATACCAATGTACTTCAGGCTGATTATTGTCTTCATTTTTAAATTGTTCTAGATCAGGACATATAACCTTTCCAGTATTCGCGCTTGTCACTTTTTGTTCAAACTTCATTTTTCCATTAAAACACAATCCATTATCGTTCTTAAAAACTGTTAAGTTTATAGTTTTTTTATTAGAGTGGTTAAGGCTCCTGTAATTAGAACAGCAGACAAGTCATGCAATTAACAGTGCATTATTTCTAGCAAGTCAGGGAGAGAGACTTCAGCATCTCTACCAGCCTTTCCTCTATAACACCCCTGCTATATTCCCTTAGTTTGTAAACACCATCCTCAGCCTCTCAGCTGCTGTTCCAGGTGAAGAGATGGGAATAAGCTCTGAGTTTGTGTTGTGAGCAGAAATGGAATTTGCTTTGGACACATGAGAAGGGACATCAGGACTTCTCAGAACTGCAGTTAAGGCTTAAGTGTCTGATGCACAAAATGTTGCTTACAGTTAATATGACTGAACCTTAGCAAGTTTTTTGTTCTGCTGATATTATATAAGCCAAGGATGTGAGGTGCCCACAGGAACACATCTCATATCTCAAGTAACTAAAACCATAGCAGGAAAGGCTAAATTAAAATTATGTAGCTGGGTAGCTTTGAATGGATTACATGTATTCTGACTTCCAATTTTGGTTTCATGGTAAACTCCAGTGAAAGAATGTGCCTGCGACATTGGAAGTTTTTGCTGATCATTCACAGCCCAAACTCCTCCAGCACAACTCTATGCACACCAGAACATGTAACTACACACTCCTAAATCAAATTTAGGGCCACCTGAAAAGCTTTTATTGGCTATTCTCAGTGTGTTGTGGCAACAGTATGAAGAAAGGAACATTTTATGTATGTCTTCCCAAACTTAATTTCCTGTTCAGCACACACTGAATTTCAACCATTGTAAAAAAGATTTGACAACATAAGTAGTGAAGTCCAGTGCTTGGCTAGATTAATCTAGCCAGAGCTTAAAGTACTAAAAAAGCTAGATATAGATACTTTTTAAATAATCTATTCCTTCTTAGTTCTCTGTGCACTCAGATTATTTGAGTAGTAGTAGAGACACATTATTTTCAGTCTCTAAAGCTGTCTAGCACACTTCTTTGCCCTTTTAATGTATTCTCATTTTTGACCAGTAATGAAAATATTTTAAAATAAATCATAAAAACTGTTTTCAGCCTTTTAACTTTTGGATTTCTAGTAAGACTTCCAAAAAGTTGCTAAGGTCTCCAGAAAGTCTGTGTGGTGATAAAATGCACTGTTTGCTCCTCTTAGAACTTTCCTACATTTAGCCTTGTCCTACAAAGAAACCAGTGTTCTTCTGATCTGTCAGTATCAAACAACAGTTTGAACACAGGAAAAGCCAAAGAGGTTAAGGCATTTTCCTGTGACCTTACACTTCATCCAAAACAAAGCAACCAACCAGCCCCACAGACCATTTTTAGTACTGTCATGCTTTAAGATAAAGAGAGTCTTCTGTATGAACCACTTTTGTAGTACTAAATGCATGGAATAGCAGAGAAACACAGGCAGCATGCAGAAACTAAAGGCATGGTGAAAACAGCACTTTCAACTGATCCAAGCATTTTACCTAAAACAAGAAGTTTTGTACACTCAAGTTTCACAAATTAATTATCACACTTGCAAATTATCATACTAGCAATCCATTGTTTCCTTCCTTACCTTACATTGCATTCATAAAGTCCAGAATCTTCCAGCATAGCAGGAATAAACCAAAGCAAGCCCTCTCGCTGGTGGATCCTGGCATCTCTCTCTGTGGTCACTGCTGTAGCACTACCATTTTTATACCATGTCAAATTGTAATCAGAGTGAAGCACTGGCAATGTAATTATTGGGCAAGTAATAGCTATAGGCTCTCCAACAAGCACAAAGTAATCACAAATAACGCACCCTTCTGTTAAAAAAAAAAAAGAAAAAAATGAAAAAATAGCAGTACTTTTAATTTCTATACTTTTATGTTTAGGAAGTATTAATGCCCATTCCAAGTTACACAGAATTAGAAAAACTTTCTGTAACAATTTACCATTAAAACATCACAAGGCTATTATTTTTTGTTTGTTACCACCTTCCAGTTGAGAACATGATCACATATTTTACAAACTTAAGGCACAACTTCCCTCTTTGTAGTAGCCAGCAACAAGCACATGCAAGTCAAACAGCCTCACTGCAAAACAGAGTGTAAGATGATCCACGGGATTCATCAGGCAACTCCAAACTTCCCAACTTACCTGTCATGTCCTTATTATTTAACCATGCTAGTACTTTTGCAGAATTGCCAGATTCTTAAAGTAAATACTATCTATGTAAAGCACAGTGCAAACAGCAGCAGTGCAGAATTCCTGACAGTATTCTGCCACTAGGACTGTGGGGACAAAAACAAATCAGGGAAAAAATTTGGAGAGAAAAAATATTTAGATTAGTAAGTCTTGGCTATAATGTATTATTTCCTTCCTACATTTATGCCTTTAACCAGAAGGCCCATTATTCAGAACATCACAGAAAAGGCCAATGTAAACATAGTTTTAATAACTATGCCTGTGTAACAAGCTGACAGGACACAATCATGCAGCTTAGCAAGCATCTCTCTTAACACCAGCCAAAAAAAAAAAAAAAAATCAGAGAAAAAGGACAGATATTGCAAGAAGTTATCAAGAGCCCAAACATGCAAACAAAAACTTAATGGAGAATATTACTGTAGCACAAACTGAGCTGACCATTTGGCTATAAAGCAGATTGTAAAACTGTCAAGCTTCTGCATGCATTTGTCTAGAGAATCTGTGGATGCCCCATCCCTGGAAATGTTCAAGGCCAGGCTGAATGGGACTTTGAGCAATCTGGTCTAGTGAAAGGTGTCCCTGCTCATGGCAGGGGGGTTGGACTGGTGACTGATCATCTTTAAGGACCCTTCCAATCCAAAGCATTCAGTGATTTTATGTCCAACACTGAATGTTTATGAAACTGCAAAACATCTGGTTGAACTGATTTTACAAATCTTGCTGAATGGCTGTACAAATACAAAGTAAACATATTCAATTTCAAAATAAATAAAATCTTCACTAATCTTTCTAATATCACTGCCTTCCCATTTAAAGACTTCCAAGTAAGTCTCCATATAGTTCAATCTAATTCAGACATTAGTATTAGACTGCTTATACCAAGAGTAGCAAGACAAGCATAATTAACTTATGTAGTTTTAAACTTTACTGAAATACTAGACCTATCATTACAAATATTACTAATTTAATTGTAAAGAAAACTCAGCCTTACTGCTTTCAGAACTAGACATACAGAATGTCTCATGAAGAAGGCACTCTATAGTTAACCTTAGGTCAAGGAAGTTTATCACTTTGGGATTTCGGCATAAGAAACGTGGAGAGGCTAATCAAAGCCTCAGAGCCCTAAATTAAAAAAAAAATTATCTCCATTTTTCCATGACATCCCCAGTGAAATTTGAACCCAGCAGAAGCATCCAGCTATTGTCAATATGCTAAAGCAAAAACAAACCCCAAACTCACTACTTGTTCTCAGTAACTCTTTCCTACTAAATACACACAACTCATCTCATGCAAATTTTCTTTTTTAAAATGGCAATTTCAACAGAGCATTTAACCTACCAGCACTGAAAAGAGGTATCAGTACAATGAGATGACCAATGAGCAAAAATATTGATGTCATTTTTTGCTGCAAAGCAGAAGTTTTTTCCATTGGTGTGGTAAGAGTGCTCAAGCTGCACTGCCCTCTGCACCATGCATTACTCCTTAAGAAAAAAAAATCAGAAGAAGCATTAGTCATCTTGGGGAGGGAAAACATGGATTTGGTAATTTAGCCCCAGTTACTGAAGATTTCAACTACAGCAACTCTTGGCCTTCACAAACAGCTGCTCAGTTTTCAGCTTTCTACTAGAACTTTTCCTGGAACTAGAACTATCCCAATAGAATAACTCTTGCATAAGTGTAATAGTCTTTTACCAGCATAGTTAAACAAAAAAAAAAAAAAAAAAAAAAACACAACAAAAAAAAAAAACCCTCAAGCAAAGAAAAATTATGCTAGCATAGTGATTTAAGCTATACTGCATAATTTAAAAACAAGCTTGATTAATTTACTCTTCTTTCCAAATGCTTTCAGGAGTCACAATCACAGAGATGTACAAGGTTTCCTTCTTTGAACTGCTCTTACACAGCTGAGGCAGCTTTTAAGAACAGTAACTTGCAGTTCTTTGCAGAAGGACAAGCATACTCTAACTTCATTTTCATCTGCCACTTGAAACTGGCATCTAAAGCCAAATATCTGTGGAAACCACAGCTAATATGAATTGCCGCAGTCAGACACAAAAAAAAATGTCCATAAATTGTAGTTTCAATTCACACCTCAGGTCTTTTTTTCAGTTTTCTCCAACAAAGACATGACTGAACACACAACCACTGCCCTCATAGCCCACAAGTGAATTCTATGAAACTCTGAACCTTAATCAAGCCCTGCTTCCCTCTCAGATACACCAGCATTTTTTTGGTAAGGTGTCATCAGAGATCTCCCCAAGCTTTCTACTGTCAACCTAGTGGCAAACAATTAAATCCTTCCCCTTCTGGCAGTCATTGTAGGCTAAGATCTGCATTCAGTAGCCTTGCCTTTCCTCAGCTTTTGATTGTTTTGCATGCTGCTGCCTCTCACTCTAAAGCAAGCTGGTTTCACATGTAGCATTCCATTGCAAAACATTTATTGCACAGGTCCTAGTTAATATTTGCCTTCTACCCAGCCACAAATGGCAGGAAGCAGATAAGTTATTCCATGAAAAAGTAAGCTGTGACTAACTTTTATATCCAATGTAATTCACTTCAGTCACAAATGAGCCAAAGCAGTTCCTTCTTTTGAAGCATTTCATATGCAGAAGTGTTGGAGTATTAGTGAGGGTCACACAGTGCAGAGCTCAGTAATTTAATATAACAGCCTCCATGTAAATAGCTCTTTTGGACAGTTTATCTGACTAAATCCTCATACCACAGTGCTTATTTAGTTGTCTTGCTTTTCCTGTAACTTGCCAATGAGCAGGTCATCATTTTTGGAGTTTCAGTTTACCTGTAAAAAGCAGAGAAAGGGAAAAAACATTTTACAAAACATGTAGTTTGGACAGCAGCATACACATACAAAACTAGATTTTCTACAGACATCATAAATGTAAAAGCAAGAGCATGCCCCTGTACATTAGAGTGATGACTTAAAAGAGCAACAAAACTTGCAGTAGAGAGTGACCAAGAATTCCAAGTATCTTCCAGAGAAGGAGTTTCTGCCAAAAACAACACAATGTTACACATCTGTCAAGCAATCTTGTAAGAAAGGTTCAACAACTAAAAGGAAATAAATACTTAAATTTAGGGCAAGATAATAATTAGCATTATAATAAGGGTATTGGGACATTGACACAATGACCACAAACTTTAGTTCTTGTGTCTCCTTTCCAGACAATCTTGCAAACTGCAGAAAAGTTGTATCTTTAAGACAAACCCATTGTCCAGGGCATTCTGGTGAAGCTACATCAAAATGCAGTCAAAGAAGCCTGCAATAGTTAGGTCTTTGCAAGCTAAATTCCAGTTCAACTTTGAGACAGTATAAACTGTTCTAAATCTGAAGTGTACTTGTTCAAACTGGAGACGAGTGTATCCAAACCCCAGAGAAAAAGGCAGCCTTATCAATATTCAAATAAATTGAAAACAGTACCTTCTTTCAGTATCAAGTGTAAGGCGTTAATTTCACAGTCCATACTTTGAATATTTTTCTATGTCATTTTAACTCCTGATACCTGTCAATATGAAGTAATGAGAATTTTAATGTGACACATTTTTTATTTAAATCCAAATTAAGTTATTAAGTATCCAGTAACATTCTCCATGTGCTGTTAGGAGGCATTTAAAAGAACCTGAATAGCTCATACAGACAAGATTATATTTATCAAAAACAGTGACGTAAAGTATTAAAAAAATAATGTCTTAATCTCAGGAGGAGAGGAGAAACCAGTAATACCAAGAAATAAGTAACAGGCGTCTCATTTGTCATAAAATATGTGAATTAAAATATCTGAATTAAGGATTCTGCATTCTAAAATACTTTTCTGCAACTTTTGTACAAGACCTTTTAGCCTGTTTTTTAAGGATCTAAACATGTGCAAATGGTCC
The DNA here is from genome assembly GCF_051311805.1 of Agelaius phoeniceus. Taxonomy (NCBI): domain Eukaryota; kingdom Metazoa; phylum Chordata; class Aves; order Passeriformes; family Icteridae; genus Agelaius; species Agelaius phoeniceus. Next base: position 30,291,061 of record NC_135266.1, read on the forward strand.
AAGTCAATTAAGTGGACGGTGCTGCATTTCTGAAAAAGAAAAACAAACACATCCTGCACCTTCCTCGAGTCCCTGAAGAAAATCCTATAAACCTAAGAGCTGCTGCTGGAAGCACACTAGAGCCTTGATTCAGCTGGGTAACTTTTAATGCATCTCTCCTCCCAAGCTGTGGCTCCCCAGGCTGCTGCCAAGCACCATCAAGGCTGTGACCAGCACAGGTCCGGGACTGTCAGAGCAGCAGCTCCTTCCTGGGTTGGACACAGCCATCTCTTTCACCCAAAATCTTGCTCTTGTCACTCAAGCAGTTAATAAAGAGCCCCCGTCTGATCACCGTTATGCAATAAATAAATAGAGAAATAGTTTTTGTAGGGTTTTAGCAGGTCAAGAGGATTTGCGGCAAGCATTATCCCGCTTCCTGTTACAAGTACTTTAAAAAATGTGGCAGCGTTAGCACTCCTACAGCCTTCGTTTGTCCATCGTACTTCCTACCTGAGCTTGTACAATGTGACACACAACGAGGAAGCAGACACACAAGCAAAATAAAAAATTACTTCCACGGAAGATATTTGGGGCTATAAAAGCTGAGAAACCAGCAGCCACAGAGATTGGGAGACTGCGCCAACACACCCCGCAGAAATATACACGGCCTCAAAACACAGCTGAAAGCAACAAACCCAGGGGCTCGGTGCTGGTTTTCAGGAAGCCATCAGCACTGCACCTCACCTGGCCAGGGCACCCCGACCGCCCTGGGGGCGCCGGCCCGGGGGAGCCCCCCAGCCCCGCTCTCCACACAACCAAGGAAGGCAAACGGGCCCCGGCGCGGCAGGACACACGCGGGGAAGGAAAAGCCCGGCCGGCCTCAGCCTGCACCCCTCAGCCCACTCAGCCTCCCTCCCCTCCCCTCTCCTCCCCTCCCCGCCACGCAGGCGGCACTGGAAGCCGAGCCCAGCCCAGCTCAGGGACTGAGCGAGGCGCTGTCCCCACAGCGCCCACCGCCCTTCCTCACCTCCCTGCGCTCTCCGCCGGCTGCCCCTGCCCGCTCCACTAGCGGGGCTGGCGGGCAGGCAGCACTCCCCACCTCGCCCGGGAGCCACGGCCACCGCCCCCGGACCGGCCCCAGACCGCCCGTGGACCGCCCCCGGACCGGCCCCAGACCGCCCGTGGACCGCCCCCGGACCGGCCCCAGACCGCCCGTGGACCGCCCCCGGACCGGCCCCAGACCGCCCGTGGACCGCCCCTGGACCGCCTCCGGACCGGCCTCAGACCGCCCGTGGACCGCCCCTGGACCGCCCTCGGACCGACCCCACACCGCCCCTGGACCGCCTCCGGACCGGCTCCACACCGCCCCTGGACCGCCCCCGGACAATTCCCCGACCGGCCCGGCCGGGCTCGGCGGAAAGGGTCACAGGCGGTGAATGGCAGCTGGGAGCCGGCCAGCCGTGCGGAGCCCCGCCGAGTGCCGAGGGTGTGCGGCACCTGACACAGGGCGAGCTGGCCGTCACGGCGGCCTCCTGTGTGGCCTCCTGCGAGGCATCTCCCCGCAGCTTGGCTAAGCCCGTTTTCTCGGGCATCAGCCCGCTTCCTTTGGCCGTCACTCCAGGGTTTAGCTGCCCTTCAGGCTGTGATTCCCTGGGCTGACGAGCTGACTTCAGCGTTGTTTTCGCTCAGGCTGCCCTGGGGGCTCATGGCAAACCTTGCCTGGGCTGACCTTGGAAAGAAAGCGCCCGGCTTTGCTGCAGAGCAGAACTGATGCCCATTCGGCAGCCTGGTGGAAACGGAGGCATTTCATGCATTCAACGAAACAGATTGTACCTGTGCACCCCATTGCACCCAGGGCATGCCAGGTTCTATCATGCCTGCTCTGGGAAACTGTCACACAAGAGAAACCAGTCCCTGGCAGTCCATCACCCCACTCATGAAGTGAGTCCAGGCACTGTCACATCTGTCTGGTACTCACCAGAATAGGCAACGTGAGTGTCTGCTGCCACCATTCCTGTGTTCCATCACCTGAAGTTGCTCACCTTCTCTTTTTAGAGCAGAGCTCTATTTGCACTTCACCATGTAAGCTGAACCTGGAAACAGATGATCTTTAAGATTTCTTCCAAGCCAAACCATTCTTTGATTCTATGATTCTAAGTGTTTACTTTTTTTCTGGTCTGATCAGCTATCCCTTCCACTGTGGCAGGATATCACTTTTTTGGTTCAAACAATAGTTTCTTCCTTCAGGTTTGTGTAGAAACCCTATACAGTTCTCACTGTTTAGTCTGGTGTTAAAGCTAAACTTATTCAATCAGAAATTGAATTTTCCAGGGTGAAGTTTCCCTGGAATTGTTTCCTTGTCCATAGTTTTCAGAACTTTTCCCCCTGTGCTTGCCTTCATCTCCTACATTTTGGTTCCCATAAGCTTGCTTTTATTCACTCCTCAATACAGTAGGGTATTCAGTGATTGCTTATCCCTGCATCTGCTTTTGTTCAAGATCCACATTCATTAACTTTATTTACATTCTAGTTGAAGTAAACATACATTTTAATAGGAATAATAAAAATGCAATGTAACAAGAAGCTTCAACTTGAGGTTTGAACAATTTCCAAATGAGTGTGAAAGGACTGTCCACTTGATTATGAGTTTAAAAAAATGTGGGAAAGCATGTTTTAACTTCTTAAATGGTAAACAAGAGCTGTGATCCAGACTCACAGAACCATTACTCTTTTCCCAGTGGAAAGCTTGGACTTTTTTGTAGTAGATGGGTTAGCTTTCCTCCCTCTTGGTTTCAACACTAATTTGAGGAAAGAAAGCATTCTCATACTGCTTCTTCCCTGTTTTCAGTATCAGGATGAAGGGCTGGCTTGAGCAATGGAGCTCTCAGGGAGGAAAGCTGTGAAATGTTTACCAGCTCATCCGATAATATAAATGGGGAGAAAACCTTTTATGAGCTAAAGGAGTAAACTTCTGTTCGTATTACTGTGTGTTTGTAAGCCTTTGCAAACTCTATTTTAGCTGCACAAAATACTTTTTAATCTGCTTTTGCCTTCACTGGTTTTGATGTTAAGGTGACTGGCTCTATCAGGGAAACTTCATAGGCCATAGAAATTTAAAAACAAAGATTTTTCTAAGTGTTTATCTGCCCAATATGTTTCTTCACAATATCTAACTAGAGGATAACAGCAGTGCTTCAAATTAAGCTGCAGGAAAGCTCTCCACCATGTAGCAAGAGAACAGGGAGCATGCCAGAAACCCATCAGTCTCAAGGAAGTGTAACAACTTATATAGTGGGTGTCTGGAATATTTGATAAATAGTAGATGAAATGGTTATTTGCAGAATGTGGCACACATCACTATCTCCATATTCTGATATGTGTCATGACCACGCTTTTAAAGTAATTCCCCAAAGTACTCTCTGGCACTCATTTTAGGGAAACTAATCACTATGAACTGAAAGTACATTTCTGAAAGAACGCCCGTAACAATCAGTACTGCCAAATTGTGATTCAGGAGCAAAGTATGCCTTTTTCACAGAGCAGAGGATCTTTCCTAGACTTTTTTAAGAATGATGTGAATGAATCAATCATGAAACATTAGTAAGATTCCAGTCAGAAAGCAGTAATTTTTGCAAAAACAGCTCTTCTTCCACTGTAGAGCTGTTTTTCTCAGTAGTTTTACAACCCAACCCATTGCCTCAAGTGCTGCATCAGTTGTCTGAGTGTACTGTGTACTGAACATGTGTACATGTTCACATATAATTGGGAAAAAGCGTGTCATTGCATCCAGCTGAAGGCTTCCGACGTCTCAATGCCTGTGCTACTATCAAGACCTCATTGCTGAGAAATCAGTCAGCACCAAGAGGCCAGACAGAGGTTTGTGTCATTCAATATTCAGGAGAAACTGTCCAGGGTGAACTTCAGAACAACACAGTAAGATGTTTCAGTTGGCCCTGAAAGGTGCAGCTCCTCTCCCAACACATCAATCACTGATGTTGTACACTGTGACTGTGTCACAGGAGTTAATTCAAAGACTGTTTGGTAATTCCACCAAAGTTCTCCATGGGGTTCTTTTGACTTCTAGTCTAATATAGGTTAATGTGGAAAGCAAGCAAGAAACACAAATTTATGTCAGAAAGACTATTTATACTTAGTTAAATCTTGCTACAACTTGCTGCATCACCAAAAGCTAGAAATCATTGGAAACACAAACCAGTTCTGAGTCTCCTACAGTCTGAACACACCTACTTTACCACAACAACAGAAGTCGTGGCCACCAAGATCCTTATTCTGGAAAATCTTAAATCTGGGGGTGGTTGATTTGCTTATTATCCAAGTTTAAAGTCCAAATCAAAACTGGCTATATATCCCAGTAAATCCCATCCATTAATGCCCTCTTGTACAAAGCTCTCTCTTCTTAGAGACGACAAGGTAGCAACAGAAGCATAAGGAGAGACATTCATAACAGTGCTTTTAGCATTACTCCAGCAAAGACACATCAGACCTATTTTTGGACACATGGCAGTAACCTAAAACAGATTCTCATGTACTGAGATTTGTTTGTTTAGCATTTCCACATGAAAGAGAACAAGAGTTCATATTTGATCAGATGCATCCATCTGCACTTACAGCAAATTCATACTGGATAGAGCAATAGGTCTCAAACTGACATTTTAAGTAAGTGAAAAGCATGAACATACCAGTTCTCTCAAGAGACAGCTTTTGCAACTGGTTTAAAATAAAAAATTCAAGGTTTAGTTTTTCTTTTTTAAAACAGCTAGAAAATCTTCCACCAATTCCACATCATAATCACTTCACATCTTTGCAAGTGCAACTGCTGCTTAAGCAGATGCAGAGGAGGTCGTGGCAGTTATGTGACTGTCACTGCCACACCTAAGCAGGAATGCATGCTAGGAGCTCCCTTCTCCTTCTGTGCCACCCAAGCTCACTGTGGATTTCTTTGCAAAATGTTTCTCTTCTATCCATTCTGTGACCCTTTTCCATGACTTCTGAGAAAATTGTGGGGAAATTTTCATTTTTGTCTTCAGCACACAGAAGCTCTATAGCTTTGTTCATTTCCACTGTAACTAAATAGGCCCAAAGTTTTACCACATTACTCCTTCAGTAAATCAGCCATCCTTGTATTACTGACATTACCTGAAGAGTTCTAGTTTGAACCAAAGCTGTTCTCAAGGCAGATCCTGGAATGGCTTCAAGATTCTCCTTAAAACTTCCTTGAGGTGGAGGCAGTTTTTGGCACTAACAAAACTCATCAGAGCCAAAGCAAGTAATGCCTTCACTGAGTCATTGAAATGAAAATCAAGTTTCACAAGTTCGTATCTCTGCCCAACACATCCACCTCAAGATCTTATCCTGTTTTGTGGGTTAGAGCTCTTGGAGTCAGCAGAAGTGCAACTAAACAGGCTGTAATTAATTTGCAGTGAGGTCTGTAAGATGAATGCTGTGGTTTATCCCTCATGTATAAGTGTATATATACACACATAGTGAGTTTAAAATGTCCTCATCTGTTAACAACCAAGTCTGTCTAAGTCTGTCTGCTGTTATCATGGAGCAGCTCTCTAACTTCTGCTTTCACAATTTGCTCATTAGTTTGTACCATGTGTGCTCAGAAATTACTCTTAAATATTGTACAGTAAGGGCCAAAGTGCAGAAAAGAAACCCAGAACTGTGAGCAGAGGATTTCAAGATTTAGCCTTCTCACCCAGCCAGAAAAGTACAGCACACAATAAAACTCTGGACAAACTGTACAGTGGCTGCATGTCTCATCCTCAGATTCCCTGGGCAACAGTAAAGAATTTTTCCTAATTTTTTAAAGAATTTTTCCTAATATCTAATCTAAACCTACTTTCTTTTCAGTTTGAGTCCGTTCCCACTTGTCCTGTCATTACACAAACAAAAGCAACAAGTAAAATGGAGTAACAAAATGGCCCAAGGAAAGCCATACAAGACTGTTCATCTTTAAATTATTAGAAGAGCACAAAAAGGACATCCACAATTACAGAAGACCCTGAAATATGGTAGCTGAAACAGAAAGAATATTTAAAAGCAGTAACTTTTGAGCTTTGAAAAGTAAAACTCTTATCTCAGCAGACACTAGGGTGTGTTGGTGATTTCACTCTAGGAAGGGTTACTTCCCTAGAAGTATGTAGAAATTATTGTACTGCTGCTTTCTTCTACCACTGCAAAAGCTCAGAACTGTATGAGACAAAGGAAACCAAATTCAAAGCTACTTTTGCCTGAGCTTTCACATTCCTTTCAGCTGAAAGGCAAGAAAATCAAAGTAGCAGCTGTTTGGAAGATAATACTTGTGATAAAAGAATTCATTATCTGTATCAATTGATTTCTCATGACTGCAGCATAAACCCTTTGCCTCTGGAGAGTAATCTGCTGTCTTTCTAAGGCTGAACATGAATCCCTGCACTAAGTGCTGCCTCAAATGTTTCCAGAGACTGGGCAAAATAGTTTGATTAATACTTTTTAAGAAGTCAATTTTTTTTGTCTGCCAGACATGTGTTTTGGAGTTTGTGCTGGCATTGCCACTGTGCTCTTGCAGATGCCTTGTTTTTGCTAAAGTGAAGTGCTGTAACAAATAAATAGCATGGCCACTGTTAGTCATTTTTAATTGATTAGTCATCAGAAGCTTTGTGCACAAGCTAAAGAGGCCTCTGATGTTAAACTAATTGCAAGGAAGTCTTAGGAAAAGCCTAAGTAATTTGGAATGCTAAACACAGCTGGAACTACAACATGCTCATTGACTCAATAATAAGTTATGCTTCCTAGGTTTTTTATTTCTCTATTAATAACACTTATCCATTATTCTTTAGTACATGATCTTTAAGGTCCCTTCCAACTCAAAACATTCTATGATTCTCTGACTATATGTTGTAAAGTTTAAAATACATTTCTTGGCACAGCACATTGTCTTTGCAACCACTCTGTACCAAAACTACCATAAGCCTAGGGTGCAAAAGTAGGAGCCACAGACAAACAGGAAGGACAACAGAAAGAGTCTGATGAGAAATAAGAAGTAGAAATTGGTTTGCAGTGATCTAATTAGCAATACATGTGGAAGAAGATGAACAAAATCAAATCACTTTAAACAGAAAATGCTGTGGCTGTGTCATGACAGCTTTTTCTCAGTGCCACTATATCAGGCCTAATTAAGATTGATCTGCCTTTAAAATGGAAATATTTAAAGCCTATCAGACAGATTTTAATTTCCATTCCTGCATTTAAACAAAAAAACCTAATGGCATTCCTGTAATTCATTGTAAGACATTGATCAGAAACAACTGTTTTCTCAGTAGGCTTTTAGTGATCAGCAGCATTCACAACATATAACACTACCATACAATATGGTTTTGTTTCTTCCCTTTTCCTTACATTTGCTTGAAACAGTAACATTAGCTCAAACTTCATAAGAGTAATTTGCAATCCTCTCATCTTACCCAAAGGAGACCAACTCCTTTCAGCACAACAGCTTCTCCTACACCCAGTCTTGTCCTGCAGCCCTCAGCAGGACAAAACAGTCTCCAGCTTTCTTTCTGTCAAGAGTGCTCCCTGCCAACTTATCCTAAGATCTTCCTTCTTCCAATTCCCCAGATGCACATGTCACATTCCTCCCTTCCTTTCAGGGCAAGCTCTTCAGACCTCTCAGCTCCCAGGTCTCTCATACTTTCACAAATCCTGACTTAAGCACTTTGAGTTCATCTCATCAGACAATCCATCTGTGGCCAGCAAGAATTGTGGGGAGCAGTTCTCTAAACTGCTCCTCTCTGTCTGCTTCAAAATTATCTCAGCCACAGAAATGTATCTGTACTCTGAATCCGTATGCTGGGGAAGATGAACCCAGACCTCAGACTTTCCTGAACAGCCCACAGGATCTCAAATTCTATGGATTTATTTTAATAATTTGTTTTATGATAATTCCTTTTATTGGGGCATGTTACAGAAGAGAAGGAAAACAATTTCCCTTGTGTGTTGCATTATGTTTTGAGATAGTAATTTCTTGTTGCTCCCAGAATAACTTGTGAGAACTTTTTCTGTTCTCCTAGGAAACTTTCCATTGCCTGAAGACCTGGCAATTCTCCTCAGCCAAAGGAAAGCAAACAGTAATGTGGAATACAGAAGCAATTCATGAGCTGGTTCTCTGTGAGTGCAACCTTTAAAAATGAGTTGGCAAATGCTGATAGTGGTGTTAAGCAATCCCAGCTGCCACTAATAATATGTTTTCTCCTTTGGAGACGTTCACTATGTGTGTTTTCATTGCTATAGAACACAACTGGACCACAGCTATAAACTGGTTTTTGAAGATAAGGGGGGGGCAAGAAAAAGATTAAAGAACGTTCAAACAAACTTCAATACTGTTCTTTTCAAGAGCCTCAGGAGCTTTTCTCCTCACTTTCATTAAAATTTCTTCATTTTTCCTGTTGGCAGTCACTCAGGGACTGTCTTGCTATGGGAGCAAAGAACCTTGTGTGTATGCTTTTGTCCAGCTAGTCACATTTTTTCCCATGATCCTTGATTAATTGTGTTAGCAACTGACTTGTGATATGAAAGTTACAGTAAAATACTGATGCTCTGTTTATTGAGTTATTTGGCATGGATAATATTTTGCCTGGATTTTGGTCATCAAAGTTAGGCCTCCACTCACAGTAAATACAGCTGCAGATGGCACAGTAAGCTGCTACATTCCAAAATACATGAAGTTCATTTTGAAATTCTTTGAATTCAAATATTTTTCTTTTCTGGATTTCCATGTACTCTTTTTGTCCTCTATCTTTTCTCTAGATTTGGTGTGAGTACCTGCAGAGATGGGCATTGCAGCAATTCCTGCCTTTGGGGGTTACCTGACTCATGGGTGTGTAAAGATGGTGACTGTGGCATTCTCAGGATTCAGCAGTAAACAAGGGCACAGAAGTCAGGGGTTCTGTGAATTTCTTTGTTACAAATTACAAGAAAACTTTTACTAATAGTAGTAAAAACAAATATAAATATATGCTAGAAGTCACTACAAAATTACTATGAAAACAAGTATATATATTACAAGAATAAAGCAAATATAGTTATATTAGAAGCTATTGCAGAATTCCAATGAGTAAAACAAGTCCATACTCACAAACTTTTGCCTGTGTGCATGCCTGTAAATATATTATGCAAGGTGCTACCAGTATGGTGGTCACCAAACCACTCTGAAGAGTGGTTCTAATTGACAATAGAGAAGAAGTTTTACTTCAAAGATCATCCATGCGCACCCCCAGTCTGGGAAATCAAATGCAGAATAAGACTTGCAGAGAAGTTCATTTTGGGTAGGCAGTAAGTTACTTTTTATACCTTTATGGCGTAGGTATCTGTGTGTATGATGTCAGTTCCTACAACAGTTGTTACTAACTCCTATTTTCATGGAAGGTCAGTTTGTTTGTTCTGCACCCATCAGGGATTTGTTGTTCTGCTGACTGCTCCCCATCAAGGAAGTTTGGACTGAGTTTGTCAGGGTCTGAGTTTATCAGGGATGTCTTGGAGCTCTCACTAACCTTTCTTTGTTGGTGTGTTTGCTGGGTTGTCTTTGTGGGGGCTGCACTCAATGCACTCTGACCGTTGAGGTACCTCAATGGTCAGAACTTCCATTCTGCTGTGCAGTGAAGTGGAGGAGAGAAAGGAGCACACAAAGGCAAAAGGTGCAAGGTGTGAGTGTGAGGGATACCCCACTCTCACTGGGTAAAAACTATTTTGGTTCAGGCATCACCAACAGGTGGGCCTGGCTGAAATCTGCCTTGTTCTGCAAGCCAGGAGAACTGTGCAAAGCTATGTCTCCTCAAAGACTGAGGAGTCTAGGCCGTGTCTTATCAGGAATTAACAGGACTAGCCTAAGCAGGGTCTAGACAAAACTAAAACAACTAACCAGTGTAATGTTTAATGCTGGTGAACTTAGAGGATTAAGATTAAACTTAAGAACATATTTTATATTCAAGTATTTTCTTCACCTCTTCCCAGTGTATCAAGTTACTTCATGCCCCAAGTAAAGTACCAGGTTCCAATATTGTACAAGTTTTAGAAATAAAAGTGAACATATGTCCCATATGCAGCCTGGATTAAAATATTTCATAGTGAAAATAGATGAAAATCATTTAAATAATTTGACTTGTCTCCACAGGAGCTGAAGCCTTTCTTTCTTGAGATGTCAAGGCAAAACAGAGGGTGATAGTAGGTGATAGGAAGGTTGAAATCTTCCTGCCTCCAAGCATCCTACCAAAGAAACAGCTTCCTCTGAAGCACCCAGACCTTCCTGCAGCAAAGTGCAGAGCTTAAATTAATACTGTAGAAAGCAAAAGAAATTCAAGTGCTGGAATCCCTTAATTATACACCTTTCTGACTCTAGTGTCTCTTGCCTTTTTAACTGAGCGTAACCATTATATGCATTATTTATAATCATTCTTTTTATAATATTGCATCTCAGTCACGTCTTGTCCCATTATGCAAAGTAGGGCACAAACATCTGTGATGTACACTTTTGCCCTAAAGGGCATGAAATACATGTAAAATTAAATTATATTACCACGAGATTTATATGAGAGGACAGCCTTGGTAATAACAATAAATAAGGACTCTTGCTATAGTCTCCCAAGGGAGACAATGCAGTGTTTTCCAAATCCCCTGTTCTGAGATAAACCTCCTTATATTTTGATAATTTTAATTTTATAGGAAGTATTACTGTCTCAACCTTTGTCTTAGACCTTCAAAGCTTATCAGACCAGCCAGACTTATATAAAGAAGAGAAAAAGGTGAGCAGGACCTACACAGACTGTCAGAGACAGCCTTCTCAAAATTTTAGTGTTATCATGCTGAGTGAATGGCAAGAAGAGAGTTTGTATTAGTAGGAAGAAAGGAGGGTGAGTCAGATTTCTGAGACTACATCTAAAAGCAAGTTTTAAAAAAGTGAAGTGAAATATTATTACAAAGTATGGTAAGGCTTGCTTGCAAGGAGAGAAAGGTTTCTTCATGATTTCCTGCAATCAAGAGTTTAGAGAATGTGTTTGAGGCAAATATTTGAACTGGAATCCTTATTCAAATCCGTCATTCAGTGTTCATCATGCTGCTGTGGTGAGGGGGTGGAGCAGCATGAACAGCCACAGCTTTGACTGAGAGGTTAACCGCTGTTTTACCAGTGTAGCTGGAGAGAGAAACGTGTCACTCTTTCCATTTTCGTTCATTTCAACTGAACTCTCTGGATTTGGAGGCCAGGGAGTTATTATATGTCTACATGAAGCATCAAAAAGTTGTTAAATAATCACGAGGACCAAGTGGGAGCAAATATTGTTTGAGGAATCCTGACCTTATCTATAGGATTCAAAGCAATCAAAAAGAGATCATCATTGATGTGGATTTTTGGGGGGCTTCTTGTCTATCCTTTTGCAAAGAAATCTTGTGACAGTAACTTCATAACCTCCAGTCAACTAGCTGCTTTCTTTCATGCCATATAATTGCCTTATTTTACTGTTTTTATGAAATCTATTTTTGCTGATTTGTTTGTTGGTTTGGTTTTTTTTGCAGTACTGAATGGAATTAATTCAATGTAATGAATTCAGACCCATCTCATTCACCACTGCTCACAGAAGCCTTGATGTTTGTCCTGCTCAACGTGAGCACACTGAAATGGTGAAGGTCAATGCCTGTGAAATTGAGCAATATAATCAGTTTAAGAGAACATTCTGGTCACATCAAAGATTCCTCCTTTGGGGCATTCCCTAAAACTGGTACTAAACTCTCTGAGTAGCTGTTAACTTGACCAGAGTATGATGTAAGAAGAGACAAAAACCTGGACCAGGGTCTAGCATTTAACTGGAGTCAAACTTGTAGTTTGAGCTGATGGTAGTGTAAGCTATTAAGCTGGTAATATAAGCCTCTCATGAGTATAAAACATAGAGCTTGATAGTGAATTCAAATGGACAAAGCAGATGCACTTTTTCAATGCTTTCTTAAAATGTATTAAAAAGTTTAACTTACTGTAATGACCAGCTCCATCCACACATCTAGAGTGGCCTCTTCAGGTAAAAGAGTGGCCACTCTTTGCAGAACTGGGAAGGTGATGCCATGCAAGGAAGCATCTCTTCCATCCTTGGAGCAAACAGGAGCAGCAGTTCTGAGCTCTGAATGCTCCCAGCCTCCTTATGGCCTCCCTTATGCCACCAAGTGATGACTGAACTTCACATCCTCCTGATTTCAGTTTCCTGAGCTTCAGCCTGAAGTGGAAGAGGAGTCAGATCACAGCACATTGTTGGGGCTTTTTTCTTAAACAGGGACAGACCAAGGGTGGAATTTCATATACTGGAAACATTTCATACTGGAAACAGTAATTTTTGTTCACATGATTCAACTGTAAGTGCTCTCTTTATTTCCCCAGCCTTTGTCTCTGCGTTGTTGTTGCTGTGTTGCTCAGAAGCATTGCAGGGAACAGTTGTAGGATGATGGTATACTTGGGTGGAGGAACAAAAAAGGCAAAGGATAAAAAGAATGGCAAGGGAAAGAACAGAGCTAAAGGAGAGAAGCCAAATCTGTGCTTTAGATAAGCTGTCTCCAACATAGCTCTTATTGTAGAACAGACTTTATCTCCATTTTCAGAAAGTTAAGCACACAGATTCAACAAGTTACAAAACTTGTGTTTTCCCTTGTTCTTTTAGCAGAAGCTTCTCAAAGCTTTTTTTGCTCTGTTCAAGAGCAGCTCTTCAAGGACATGTTTCAGTTTGCTGAAAACTTTATAAATCTGACATACTTTTGTGCCGACCAGGTGAAGTTGTTTATCCAACATTCAAATGCATCAGGTGGGGAAGGGAAGGAGCATGATTTGCAGACTGTGTCCCAGTCAGAGGAGGTCTCCTGGCCTTCCAGAAGATTCTGTGCCCAGTACATTCCTCCCTGGACCTCCCCATGACCTTTGCTATCCGTTCCAGCTGTTAACCTTAGAGATCTAATCACTAGGAAAGACACAGCAGAGAAGGGAAAAGAAACAGTGTAAGCAAGGCAGAGTTGTATGGTGGCATTGATAGACTGCTGTGAAGGAGCCACTCTTTGGGGAAGCTTTCAGAAGGTTACACAAAGGCAATCATGTCTGTCACATCAAATATAGGACACAGTAGAAAGCAGTGCAGCACTAAGGCAGTTTAGACTGGAAAGTTTGTCAAAAGGGGCCAGTGCACTGTGCTTGGTCCTCTGTGGTTTGCCAGGCTTCCTGCCTCTCCCTGTAACACTCAGTAAAGGAAGAACTGTCGTGGTCATAAACAGTAAAAGTACCATCAACACTTGCACATGTTGCAAATTTGATTTTTGTTAAAGAAGTGCTTTAACATTATCCATTTTTTTCAGTTCAACATTTTCAGATATTTTATAGTTTTGTCAAGCTGAGTCAAACAGGATGCTAATTTCCTGGTTGTCTACAATAGATACAAGTTAGTTCACAGCTATGCTCGACTGCATATGGGGGGCCCACATATGCAATATGAATGTGACCCATGTGCAGACTAGCAGCTGGGACCCATGGGCAGATGCTGCTTTTCATTCCTAAAGTCATATTTCTCAAGCATCCCCCATTCTGAAGAGATGGCAGCCACTTGTACTCTGTGAATTTCATGTATCTCATCTTTGCTTGGCCTTTTGTAATTTTTATTGTTTAGTTGATATTAAGTTTCTTGATGTTAAGACATATGAGATAGGTAAGATCTACTGGCAGGTTTATGGTGTGCCCTTCCTTTTTTTTTTTTTTTTGTCAGTGTTGTCAGTAGTTACAAAGATTCATTTAGCACATTAGACCACAATTTCTTTATTGAATTGTAAGTGCCAGTTTTACATTCAGAATTGTGTAGATGTGGGCTAGATTATTTTTATCTGTATCCATTATGTTACATCTATCCACGTGACATTTATCTGACCTTTTTTTGCCTACTCTCTCAGTCTTGGGAGATGGAGTTTATTATCATAGTCTCTGTTTTCTTTGATTTCTAACTCCAATCATAGTCTTCTTTTATGTGCAGTCAAATTCTCTCCTACTCCAAAGGAGGTGTCTCCAGCCTCCCTGTTTCTGGATGCTCCCACAGTACAGCTGTCCATGAGCTCCTTCCTCCCCAGTGACTATCATTCCAAATATATTTACCTCCTCCTTCAAACAATACCTTCACCACACCCTCTCTATATTCTCACCAGTTCACAGTTTCCTCTTCTCTAATTCCTACACACATTTATTCGTCTCCCAATCCCTGTACACCTGTCTCCTGTCAAATTCTCCCCATGTTGCTCTGTCTACCTACAAAAGTGGCTAATACCAGTCTCCCTGGCTAGACAATCTTCACCTGTTTCAAAAATTCCTTCTCTTTATCAGGTTCACTTTCCTACCCACCCTTTTTTTTGTTCCTTCAAACTCCTCACCAGAATATGAACTACTTGCTCCTAATCCATCTTTAATGGGAGTTAGTTCTCTTCTCAGTCTTAGGCTTCATATTCAGTTTTCCCAGATCTCCTACTGTGCAGGCACACCCCTCAACCTCTTCTTTGAGATTCATCATGTATTTCTTTCTTTCACTCCTTTCTCTCTGGCCCAGGTGTAGGCCCCTGTGCACTCAGGGAGATTAATTCCCGCTGCCCACTTTCCAGCTGTGGAATTAGCACCAACATCTGAGGAGAGACCATGTTTACTTCTCTTAATAGTAGTTTTCAGCTTGATTGTCATGTAGTAAATACAAGGAGATGTCCACGTTTCTTCTTAGACTGGAGAGTCCTATTGCTCTTCAGACTTGTTCTATCTCTCAGCACTAAGAGTCACAAAGCAATGGAGCATGTTCATTAAAGCTGAAATCTTTAGAACTGTAGGTTGCTAAACCTCAAAACTCTCTTGAAAACCATATTGGGCAATTTTCCATTTTGTATAAAAGCAGCAATTTGACATTTAACATCTGACATCATCTCACCCTATTTCTCAAATACATTTCATACTTGAGCTAACAGCACTGATATTTTGTGGTTTTTTAGGTTCAAAGTTCCTAATTTCTCATATAGATGAAATCAAGATTAAACAAATCAGAGAAGAATGGGAAGGCAAACCTGAGGCAGAAAAGAAGAGGAGAAAGTATTTTGAACTTGTAAATAATTGAGGATATAAGTGGAGAAATTGCCATGTGTGCCTGGTTTTATCAGAGAAGCAATATAAAACACAGAGAAATAAGAATTGATAAAACCAAAAAATTGTTTAAAAAAGTTACAGAAAAAGTTGTTATTATAAGAAAAAAATCCCAAAACATTCAAAATTTCATAGCTGAACATATTAAAGATGAAAAAGTGGAATTTTATTTTACAATTATAAAAATAAAAGGGGGTTAAAGTAGAAAAAAAACAGATAAGAGGGAAAGTGATAACTGCAAAAGGAACATTGATGATGTTTCTGAAGTGTTTCAAAGTATTGCCAGAAAGCTGCAACTTTCTGAGAAGCCACCAAAGGACATGCTTGAAGAGGAAGTGAGGCATGTGCCTTTGTGGTTAGCTGACCCAATTAGTGATGGAAATTTTCCTGATTTAGTAATCAGGATATATACCTTTATAAATCACTGTCTTAAATATAATCAGCAGTTTACCCATTTTAACAACAGAGTTGTGATTCTTTGATGCTTGGTTGTCCTTTCTGTTGAAGACAGCTTGTTGGGGCTTCATTTTTCTCATACACAGTGCTAAGCAAGCTAGTATTTTTGTATAAGTGCTCACTTTACAACATCTTTACTAAAAATGATATAGACTGTTTTCACCAGGTGAAATGCTTTGTGATGTCTTACAGATCAGATTCATTGCTCATTTTGAGCAGGTCAGTAGTGAATAAACAGCTGAGCCGTCTTCAAATGCAAATGGTTTCTTACCTTAATTTTACAAGAAAATGTGGTGCATTATGGCATCATCTAGTCTGAACTCAAGAGGATAGCCAAGGTCTGCTCAAAGGATTAAAAAGTTCTTCCTTTGTTTACCAATGAGCATAAGGTCAAAGTTCCATAATTAAAACAGAAACCAGACAGTCATTTTAATCTAGAATTTCTTTACAGAATTACACAAAATCACATTAGACAATATTTTTTGGCAAAGAAATGAGATCATTTTTGTATAATATAAAATGCAGCTGTTCAACAGGGAGGGATTTTGTCCAGGTCATAATAGGCACTACTTAAATCATGCTGTGACATTGCCAGCATTCAAACTAGTTTTGGCTAAACCTTGAGACCTGTGCCTGAAATGATTGCCATCATCCCAACCCTTATATAACCTTTTCCTTTCCCACCTAATCCTTTTTCTCTCTCTTTCATGCCTTACAGGTTATAAACCCATGCATAACTTAGAAATACTTATAAATCCATTAGAAGTTGGAAACTGTCATTTTCACTGTGTGAATGTGTCACATTATGAGCAGCTAAAGTTGTTTTGATGTTTCTGGAGATAGCGTTGGCTTTACCCCTTCACATTTCTCTCCCTCATTTCCAGGCAATTGGAAAAATATATAACAATGAAGGGATGTGCTGAGATTCCTGTTTTATCTTCTTCTGTGTGTGGCTGGGAAGAGGAGAAGATGCTGCCAAACCATCTTCCTCCATTGTCATGTTCTGCATATTTTTAAATTAGAACAATAGCATTCAACTTCAGAGCAATTCTCTAGCTGCCAAAAAATTTCCAGTGTGCCTAAATATTTCCCTAATTCTCACAATATTTACATCCTTTGCAGGTAATTTTTTAGTTCTCTTACAGCTTCAGAATTGGAAAAGTGACTCAGTGCTCCTTGTCTTCTCACACTGTGCATCTCTGCCCTAATGCAGGGGCCCTGGAGGTGTCCCCAAGCTGCCAAGTGAGTGGCACTCCCAGGCTGATGATTCTTCCCAGTGTGCATCAGCTCACTCTTCCCTATAACCTGCTTCAGCCCTGTGAGGGAAACAGGGGCTTCCTAAGAAATTCTGCCTCTAACTGGGGAGAATATTTGCACCTCCTAGCAGCTTATGTATACACACTTTACAAAGCTGAGTGAAAAACTCTGCTGTGCCCAATCCTGACAGAACTGACCATACCTAGACTGGCTAGGGGTGGAATGTGTTTGGTTTACATGGCCTGTTTTTGGGGGTGGGAGTGCACACAGAGGTGGCTTCTGTGAGAAGCTGCTGGGAGCTTCCACCATGTGCAGCAAAGCCAGTCCCTAGCAAAGATGGACATGCTGCTGGCCAAGGCTGGGCCAGTTAGAAATGGTGGCAATGCCTTTGTGATAACATATTTAAGAAAAAATCAAAACAAACATTGTGATGCAATTTTAATTGGGACTTGAGAAGAGTGGCGTGAGAACATGTGAGGAGAGCAATCCTGCAGACACCAAGGTCAGTGGAGAAGGAGGGGCAGGAAGTGTTCCAGGTGCTGGAACTGAGATTCCTCTGCAAGTTGTGGTGAGACCATGGTGAAGCAGCTGTGCCCCTGCCGCCCATGGGGATCCACAGGGGATGCAGAGACCCACCTGCAGCCTCTGAGGGAGGTGCCCATGTGGAGCGGGTGGATGCCTGCAGGAGGCTGTGATCCTGTGGGAGTCCCAGTGGAGAGAGGGGGCCCTTGCTCCCGTGTTGGAGAAGCCTATCCTTGGAGGACTTCCACTCCATGGAAGAGTGACTATGCTGCAGCAGTTTTGGGAGGACTGTTGCCCATGGGACAAACTCACATTGCAGCAGTTTGCAGAGAACTGCTGCTCATGAGATGGAGCCCCATCTAGAAGTTCATGGAAAACTGTCTCCTGTGGAAGGGACCCCACAGTGCAGCAGGAGAAAGACTCCTCTCCCTGAGCAGCAGGAGAAGCCTTGGGTGATGAACTTACCCTAATGCCCATTGCCTGTCTCCTTGTGCTGCTGGGGTAGGAGGTAGAGATGGAAGGAGGAAGTAGGGGGGAAAGGTGTTTTTAAGGGCTTATTTCACTTCTCATTATCCTGGTCTGATTTTTTTACTAATATATTCACTTCATATCTCTAAGTTGAGCCCATTTTGCCTGTGATGGTATTTGATGAGCGATCTCTCCCAGTCCTTATCTCAACCCATGAACCCTCAGTTACATTTTAAGCACTTTTAAAAAAAATATCTGCTCCATTATCCTGGTTTTGGCTGGGATAGAGTTAATCTTCTTCTTACTAGCTGGTACAGTGCTTTGATTCAGTGTGAGAACAGCATTGATAAGTCCCTGATGTCTCAGTTGTTGCTGAGCTTACCTCAAGTCAAGGACTTTTCAGTGTCTCCTGCTCCACCAGTGAGCAGATGCACCAAAAGCTGGGGGAGTCTATGGCCAGGAAAGCTGCCCCAAACTGGCCAAAAGGATTTCCCTTCCACAGAACATCATTTCCAGTACATAAACTGGGGGGAGTTTGCTTGGAGGGGCTGACAGCTGCTTAGGAATGGGCTGGACATTGGTCAGCAAGCAATGAACAATTGTATTGTGCATCACTTGTGCATCTTGGGGTCTATTCCTCTCCCCTTTCCAGTACTATTGTTTTTATCACTATCATTAAAAGGATTGGATTTATATTAGTATTATTATATTAGTAGTAGTAGATCTCTCCTTTTCAGCACTGCTATCTTCATCATCATCATCCTTTTTTTAAATTATTAAACTGCTGTGATATCAAACCACAAGATTTTCTTTTTTCCGATTCTCCTCCACATCCCACTGGGGGTGGAGTGGAGGAGCCAGCTATTGGCTGCTTGGCACTCAGTTGCAGACTGGGGTTAAACCACAGCACCCATTTATTCCATTTCCTGTTACACCAAGTTTCAACTTATTTAGGAGTTTTCTTGCTAAATGTTAAAAATAACTCAAAGTGATGACTCCCTTTGATTACACAAGGGAGAGAGGGAGAGAGTATGGACAAGCAGGCAGCATTCTGACACTCAGTTATCTCAAAGAGTAATCTCAAGGAGTGGAAGCGCAAAGCATGCAGTCACTTCAAGATTTGCAGGGTGTGTACCTTCTGTGAATCCACATGAACTGAAGAACTCACAAAACTCTGTTGAAACACCATTGAAAATTAGCAGAGCATTCCATGGGGCACTTCACTTTTCATTTTTCAACATTCCATATAATTTCTCTGCTTTCCTATCTTAAGTGCACTTAGTGCTTTATCTGATCTATTCTGATTTTATCCAAACATTCATGGTTTTCCTTCTGAAAACATCATTCAGCAAAAATAAGCCCTTGATGCTCTGGCTTGCCATTGATTCTCCAGAGCCTGTGCATGTGGGTTTTGCTCACAGAAGCCCCCACTGAAGAAGAGGGTGAAGGACTGCTTAAATGCTATATTCAGCTTTTTTTGCCC
The DNA here is from genome assembly GCF_051311805.1 of Agelaius phoeniceus. Lineage (NCBI taxonomy): Eukaryota > Metazoa > Chordata > Aves > Passeriformes > Icteridae > Agelaius > Agelaius phoeniceus. The sequence continues at coordinate 30,310,410 of NC_135266.1, forward strand.
TTTTATATTTGACCTTTGAACATGTTTTTCTATTCTTCTAGCTAAAAAACTCCTGGTTTTAGTCTCTCTCTTCCCCAGACCTTGTGCAGGACACAGACAGGATATTTCCTGCTGAACAGCATGTGCTTAAAATTCTCTGATTATTCATCCTTGGAGCTCTTCCATGGTCTTTCACAGCCCTGGTTCTGCAGTGTATGAACCACACAGAAAAATACATTCCCAGTCCATATGGTGAGGAGAGCTTGGTCCTTAAGGAGTCCATAAGAGCTCTCATCCATTTTGACTCCAGTTCCATCAGGACCATCCCATGTTTTGTTAACACCTCATGCTCTCAAACCCATGCCGGCTGACCCTCCTGGAGGTCAGAATGTCTCTGATCCCTGCCAGCTGTCCACCTGGAAGCCCAACTGAAAAGAGCACTCTGGAACTCAGCCTTGACCCTTTTTGTAGCTGTTGTATTTTACTCACTTCCTGCTGTCCCACAGTTCTGTGTCCTTCATCAGAAGAGAGAGTTGGAGCAGAGAGCTTTAGCAGAGCCCTTAGCAGAGCTTTGCAGGACAATGATGACTTTCAATTCTATGGTTATATGCCACACACTATGTAGAAACTGTCATATAAGCAACAAGGCATAGAATTAGTGGAGCTCAAACTATCCAGAAGGAATCACAAAAGCCCTGCAGGTAACAAGGTAGCAACAAAGCCTCTGTGGAAAGGTCAGTCATCAGCCTTAGGAGGAATTTATGTCTTCAGGACACTACATAGATTTTCTTAGACAAACAGATTGTTTTTATTATATAATAATATATTATTATTATTATTATATAATAAGTATCCCTTCTCTATCTCCCTGCTAGTGTCAGCTCTATAAAAACAGAAAATAGGAAGCCAGGTCAACACTGCAGCCTGAAGCCATCAGCTCCTGCAATCGATACCCTCTCTGTCACTTGCAGGAAATATCTATAGCTCTTGGGATGCCAAGTCATACTGGGTAAAGCAAGATTTGTCATACTGGTTTGTTCTGCCTTTTCTTTGTTTTGCAGCCAATTGCTGGTGACTCCAGCAACAGTTTCAGTGCTGCAGGCATTCTACTTTTCTGATTTTTGCTAAGCAAAATACTGCTAGATGATCACTTATGCTTTTGTTCATGTTGTTTCACAACACAGCATTGTATAGCAGTCTCACTCCACAGCCTTGCAGAAGATGCTTTCCTGTTTTGAAACAATTTTCTGTGAGCCAGCTGGGTCAAAATAATGACCAGTAGTAACCAGTTTGTAGCTCTGCTTTTCTGCAAACTGTTCAAACACAGCAACCATCAAACTAAAGCTTGTTAAGAAGTTATATAGCAGATATGCAGCATATAAAAACAAGAATGCACAGTCACAACTAATCTATAGTTCAAAAATAAATCTCATAAACTATCAAATAAAACTCACATAAAGAGTATTTGGAGCTGTGAGTAAAAACAGTTTCCTACACAAAGCACTCTGTGGTGAAGAAATAAGACTTTATTTGCAAAACAAGAAGTGCATCAAAGATATCTGAGTCCATCATCAACCTCTCCTCGAGACAGAGACAACCCACAGGATGCTGAATTTTGGTTAACCAAGTAGGTCAGAAAAGCAACACAAGTGGGAGATTTTACAGAACATTTGGAGTTTCAAGAGATAAAGAAATCTTATGTCCCTTCAAACTGAAAAGGGAAATGGAAACAGTAACCCCATGAGGTGGCTTAGACACTACTATCACTCTGTGCTGTCTGTTCCCAAGGGGATGGGATGCTTTTCCTCCTGCAAATAGCTTTTGTAAGTATCATTCTATAAGGTAATCACATTACAGAAATGAGACCACATAAGCCACAGGGAAAAAAAAAGTTTTGTTGAAACAGAAATTATTTTGTGTAACATGGCAACTGAGAGCACATTATAGCCCTAAGCATTTGAAGTTTTCTGAGCAATGTGGGCTGATTATTTTGGAGAAAACCACAATTTCTGAAAATTATTTTAAACCTACATTCTAACCATGTTTGTCTTCCCCCTGCTTCCCATTATCATTTCACATTGGTTTTATGAAGACACCCATAGCTTAACTTGCCTCTAGTGCTGAGGTCTCAGTACCCTAGAACTAGGTCCAGCTACAGGCTTCAGCCATGCTAAAACCATCTTTGGGGAGGCACCTCAGTACATGGTAAGGACCCCTTATCCCTTGTTTTCTATGCAAAATAAACCTCACTTTGAGGGCTGAAGTGATACTCTTCCTTTATTCAAATTCACAGTATAAATATGTATAAACTCAGAATTAAAGGGGATGACACAGCACAAGCTTCCTTTGAGTCTAGAGGCTGAAAATGTTAGTTAATTAAGAGTTCAAGTAGTTGGTTAAACTGTGATTATTATACTGTATGAAGTAGTTCACACTTTCACCGTTAGACTGAATATCTTGATGGAGACTGAGCACCAGGATAAAAAGTTTTAATTGCTTGTGAGATTGAACTCATGTTGGCAATATCAGGGGATTGTTCAGTGCATTTTAATAACACAGCTGTAAGGTTATCCTATATTGACAACTTAAACATAGTAAGGAGTATATAATAAAAGGAAAGAAGAGAGTAAATCTCAGCTAACAAGAGGTGACCTATGTGTGAGCCATGCAGATCTAAAGGTCTGGACTACAACACAACTTGGGATTTAAAATGATGCACAACTTGGGATTTAAAATGATGCAGTTAATGTTAGATTTTTCCAATTACACGGTTTGTGCAACACCCTTGTGTGGGCCTATCCAGCATCTCTGAAAATCTGTAAATCTCCTGCATCCTTTACTCACTAGGGTGCCGCTTCTAATTTTAGAAAGATGAGTTGAGTCATGTCATTTGGTTTTCACTGGCCGGATGTACAAAAACCCCATTAACAGCTTCCATGTGTTTGGAGCAACGATCCAAGCAAAGGACCTGGTCAGCAGCTGTCATTACTTGGAGGAGACAGTTTCACTCCAGAAAATATTATGGGTATATCTGGTATAATTCTCACTGTTCTTGTATTTATCAGTTTTTCCTATCTCAGTATGCTGAACTATTGTTAATCTGCCTTTCCCCATCCACAGGTAACAAAATTAATTTAACCCAACTAGCTGTATATTCCTGTTATAATGCCTTCAGTGATGAGAAATCACTGGAGAATATAAATTCAACTGTGTATCTATATTTACACCTCGGAGATCTCATCCTAAATTTGTGGTGTGGAAGAGAAATCTACTGTCTTCCACCATCTTAGAAAGATGAGTTGAGTCATGTCATTTGAGTTTCACTGGCCAGATGTACAAAAACCACATTAAAAACCCCCACTCTGGTTTAGCTCCGAGCCAAGATCCAGAGGACATCCTGTCAGCTTAAAAACACTTACAAAAATGTCAAATATCTGACTAACATTACCTAATCCAAAGACTGGTTTGTCACAAGCAGAGCAGGATCCACATCTTTGCTTCATTGTTTCTTTCTTGCATGAAAGGCGTAACTTCTGGAAAATAATCACGATCTGTGGCCAGATAAAATAAATTAATGGCAGAATTCATGACAAAAGTCCTTTCATTAAAATATCCTGTGTACAAACTTGTGCACTTAGATATTGAAGCACATGGGCAGCATGATATCCCACTTTTGTGGCTCCTAAAAATTATTGCTATGTTTCAGGAGGAGCCAAAAAAGAAGAAAAGCACTGTCTGAATGATAATCCCTTCATTATGATTCATCATTTACTACTTGTGTCTTTTAGGGAATCCAAACAGGAAACTAAGTAAGCAGCGTCCCCAAGGAGCCCCAGAAGGTGTCAGAACATTAGGTTTCGATGACCAGGAAGCTGCACATTGTGTTGTCTAAACCCCATTCTCTTATTTTTCCACCAGATAACTCAGTTAGAGCCTGGTTTTGGCACAGACTTATGTCATTAATAATTCATGTCCATTTGAAACCTTTTCATATTTACCTCCACTGCATTGCCTTCCCACTTTTCTTATTATTCATATGTACAAATAGAGCATTATCTGATCTCATGCTGATGCGGTATCAGTTTATATTAAAAATAATTTTTATTTTCCAGAAGCCACTGGAAAAGAAAATACAGTCCCTACATTTGGTCAACATAGTAACTTGTGGGCTCACAAAACCATTTCAAATTTGCCACTTGTTAGAGGCAATGTGGCAGAAGAACAGACAGATATATAAGGCCAAATTTGGAGGCCATACAACCCTTGAAACAATCTCATGTCTCACACTATGGCCAGCTGCAGGTACTTGTAAAAACAGCACTTGAACAAGGCTAATGCGGGTTTTGTTTGTGTTTGCTATACTCTCCTGTTTTCCAGTAATAAAATTTCAGGCATCCTGTCAGCAAAAGGTCATGTCCCTGTTCAGTAGCTACAAATTAACTTTCCCTTCATAGCTCTCTCTAGTCTCTATTTAAACTTCTTATCTTTCTTGCCCTCACATCCCATGGAAATGACTTGCACTTTAATCATTCAACGCTAGACACACACTATGATTAAAAAGGAACACTGCTGCTTTTTCTTCCTCTGCCCCTCAGTAATAGCTGGGCAGCCTTCACTCTGATTATGTGAGAAAGCATGAACACCTCTTCTCTTGCTCACTTTCTCCATCACCATTTGTGATTCAGAGGATCCTCTTTGTGTTTCCAAGCTGAAGAGCCTTCTGGCAAAGCCATCCCACACCACCAATCATCTGTGACTCTCCTCTGTGCTGTATTTTGTTAGTGGTTGGAGGACTAGGATTCTGTGCTCTTTCCAAGGCACTGGTGTGCTTGCTTTGGTGCAGCCACTTGTTCTATGTACCTAAACCTACGCTGAGTCTGGATCCTTTTAGTGCCATTCTCCATTCCTTTCCTAACAACACCAGAGAGCCGATCTCACAGACTGCTGCTCATCACTGAGCTGTTGCTTTCAGAGAGCTAGTCACAGTGACATCCATGTGAGAACATAGCTAATGAAGACCCAGCTGTTTGGACAGTGATCACTGTCTTTCCAGTACAGCTAATACTGGTTTTTCACAGGATTTCTATTTTTCTACACTAAATTTAAACCTCTCATTTTATCAGATGGTTCTGCAAGATTTAATAAGATCCTTTCACAGCCTTTACAGTATGTTTTAATGTATTTGAGTTGCCTAAGTAATTCTGGAATACATGCAAAGTCTGTCACCTTGCCTTTTTTGAGAAAAACAAACCTCAAGTACCAGCACAGAGGTCAGATCCCTCTGAGATCTCTCCTTATAGGTCAGCAGCATCAGTGACCTGAATCTGCATAAGGCAGTATGAAATACCATCATTTTTTACTTAATAGCACTCAAATAAAACTGCAGACTAAAATATCCCTAACAGTGAGTGAAAAAGCAGATGCTGCTCCCTTCTCTCCCTTGTAGATGGAGAAGGAGAAGGAGAAGGAGAAGGAGAAGGAGAAGGAGAAGGAGAAGGAGAAGGAGAAGGAGAAGGAGAAGGAGGAGAGGGGAGAAGGATTGATGCTTTCTCATGTGAATTGCATTTGTCCTGCAGCTGACTTGTATAAACGAGATGGTCTGATGTTGCAAAAGCTCCAGTTTCTCACAGTGCCACTCTGAAGCTGTTCCTGGTCTCTGCCAGTGATGATCAAACTATTGCAGTTTATGAATGAGGAGACCAAGTGAGTTGTGAAAATATTGTTCTTTCTTCTTGTCTTATCAGTACAGATTGAGAGGAAATCCAAAAAGATCTGTGGCAAGCCACACGCTCCAACAGTATCTTGAATTTGGATATGAATGGGAAGAGTAACTACCAGAGTAATATGTAAATTAGTTCAAAAAGCCTGTGGAATCTCATTCCAAAATCTAAAGGATTTATAAGGAAACAAAAAATCCTTTTGGTGAAGAGATCAAAGCAATGGATTTTTTTTTCTTAGCACATTGGTTTGAAGAATAATTCTTTCTAAGTTTTTCACCAGAAACCTTAATAACATCCTAGTACCTGAAGAAAAGCCAAAAATGCAAGGGTGAGAAAGATTTAATCTCATGCTTCACTCACTTTGGGGCAAAGAATTCAGCCCAGCTCTCTCATTTCCCATAAAAAAAAGATTCTTCACAGAAATTACTTTGGCCAAAATTAATTAATTTTTAAGATAAGTTTAGGTTTTAATAAATCAGTATTTTCCAGTAACTAAAGTTTTAATCAAGAAAACTGTTCTCAGTGAAGGAAAACTTTCTATCTTGTTTTAGGAGGTTGTCTAATTAAGTAAATTCCTGTTTCTTTTTTATTTTTAAAACACTTTCAGTCAGAACAACTTTAATTTGAGCCCAACTATACCAATTTACTCATTGCATTACACAGCCAAAAAGTATCTTAACTGCTTAAGCAGTGAGACCAGCTGCTTCTGTCTTTTGCAGAGCATGTTAAAACCAAAAAGACCTCTCTGTGTTTTTATAATTTATTTCATTTGACAGTGACATACAAAAGATAAAACCACTTCTTCCAATGTTATTTGGATTACTGGGACCTTAAATGAGCCACAACAAAACCAAAGCTCTGGTTGGCAATACATAAACCCATGTTATGGCAAGTAAAGCCTACCTGGAACAGTAATCACATCTCCTCAAGGCAAAAAGCTTTTATTCTCTTGCTAAGCTTCAGTCTTCATGTAGTGGGAACTTAACAGTTAAATATTTCAAGGATTGGTAAGGAAAAGTGGGAAGCTTCTAAGCCTACGTTTATAAGAGTACAAGTCAAGCGAAATCTTGCTTTTCTGCAATCATATTGTCACATATCTCACTCATACTCAAAATGTGCCAACAGGGCAATTCTCACTGTGCATGCAGAACAGGAGCTTTGATGTTTGTGGAAGCCCTGCCCTTAATCTGAGTGAGAAGAGGATTGCACCCCACTGTATGCCTCAAGTATCACTCATCCCTTTAAATCACATGCTCCATTCAGTTTCATTGCAGCATCTACTCCTGTGTCATGCCAGTGACTGGGAGCAAGCTGTGCTCTCTGGTAGCCAACTGCGTGTGCTAATTATTGGAACAAACCTTTAAACCCCTACTATGCAAGAACTGCATCTGCATGCTGTTTCCAGCATGAGTCCTGTTCGTTGTGAGCCCTTTGTGCAAGAGTTTTGGGCAAATGGATTAACTGGAAAAGGCATCTGCAAGGCTCCCTTATCTCTCTTAAACAGTCATTTAAAGGAAGAGCTGTCACAACCAAATGCTCTTAAGGAAAATCTCCGCCCCTGTCCCCCGAAGTGTTTCTTGCTTTTTTACTTCACTTTTGAAAGCCAGTCTCATTGCACATCTTCTCTTTGCACAGGAAAGTGCTATGTATCCCAGTGAAGCATGTATGTGTTTCATGCAGCTTCTGCTTACACACCTGATCTGCTTCTGAATAAACTTATTGGAGAGGGTTGGTTACTTTCAGGGTGATGTTAATGGAAACTTGGAGAAAAAAAATGGAGTTTTAAATAAGTTTGAAGAGAAACAGATATATGCATATCTGTATAAAGGCAAATCAGTTTCTCTTTTGCTTCATATTCTGAAGTACAGAATATGTAGTCCAGAAGACAGCCCTGATTCTGCTTGGGATACTAATATAGCAGAAATAATGACTAACTACCAGACTAGACTGCTTGACTGCAATTACTGATGTATTGTATTTCGTGCAAACTTCAGCCCACAAAAACGATTCACAACTGCCCTTGGGAATCTCAGTCTCAGCTGGAAAGGGGTGCTACAGTTTCTGCTAAAAATGTTTCCACTAATTTTCAGGAAGCTGCAGCTCTCACTCCTTACAGTGAATGCTTTTCCTGACCTAACTTTTATAAGGCCATTTCACTTTTGGGTTCAAGTTATCCACTGAGCTCATAAACCCACTGAGCCCTTAATATGAAGAGGAGCAGCAATGAAGCTAGGACAGTACTAAGAAAAAAAATGCTGAGGGTTAATCAAACAAACATGGGTACCTATACACTGATCATGCTGCTCCCAACCTGTCTGCCTTTTTCCAGGCATTGCCTCTTTCCAGAATCACAGCTTTGAACCTAAACTTTCAGAATCATAGACTGTCTCAAGTTGGCAGGAAACCATAAGGATCACTGAGTCAACTCCTTGCTCCTTCCAGGATTATCTAAACCTAAATCATAGAACTAAGCATATGCACACTAAATTCTGTTTTGCTTTTGCACAGGGCTGGTTTTGTTCTGTCTGCCTCACCACATCTAGCACAGTTTGCTCTCACAGGTACTTAATTAGCTAGTACTACCAAAGCTGTCAGGGTGGTATGTCCCTGTCTCAGCACCTTCAAAAAGCATGCAGCTTCTTCAAAGCAGCATCCCAAGAGTCTTCTGAGATGGGCTGGGAAGGGATTTGTGCTTGAATGATAGGCACATTTTGGTCACCAGCAACTGGCAGACTAGGTATGAACTGAAAGGACAGCTGTCTGTAATTAGGAATATAGGCAAGCTGTACAAAATGAAGAAAGAGCCAATTAATCTCAGGCCTAACACTTAGCTTTTAGCCAAATTATTACTGAACAATCTCTCTGAGTGATATCTTATGTCACAGTTCTATTTTTTGAAGAGAAAACTTGATGAAAACTCTAGGATCTTCCCCAGCACACTTCACTGCCATCTGCATTGCTGAATTAAAAGCTGCTCTGTGCTCTCAGACCTTGTTTTTTCCATGGCTGCTGGTGAGGACATCATCACAATACATTTGCCAATAACTGCAAATTTCACCCAGCCTTTGACTAATCCTTACAGGAATTTCAGCCCAGAGTAACACAACATGGATGGTTGCCAACTTTGGCTGGGTGCCAAGCCATGTACTCTCAGCTGACACAGTTATGGTATGTTCAGCAAGGATGTGCAGGTAAAATGTGTGTGGAATGGGAGTGGGTTTTACTCTTTGTGGAGGATCCATCTCCTTGCAGCCTTGCAGAGCCTTCTTGCAGCCTCCCAGTCCAATGGGCCAATTGCCACATGCAGGCAGGAGCTCATGGTTTGTACCATCTCCAGCTTTAAAACCACAGGCCAACCTCCATCAATTGACCCCCTTGGAAGTGTGCAGGGAAGGCAAGGAAAAGATCTTCTTCCTTATCATATTATAATTGATATTATCCCTAGAATATAACTTGAGTTGCTTCCACCTGATCTTCAACTTTGGCATGTAAAAATCCCATAAACCAACCAAATGTGGAAGAAAAAAAGTGACGGGAATAATTTTTGTTAAAGGAATTTGCTTTACAATTAATTTTATTCAGCAACAATCTGAGTAGCAATTATATTTTTATGGTGAATAACCATTAGAAAGCTGCACAGTGGCTATGACCTTGTATTTCTGAACTATAAATTTCAGACCTACTTTTTGGAAGACATTTTTATTTCCTTTTTAATTTCTTCCAAGGTGTATCAGTGTTTTACAGTACCTGCTACTGTTTTCAGTACCTGAAAATGGAAATGTGCTTATTTGAGATTGGTTACAAAACTACCAGAGGACAAGCAGAACCCTAATTCAATAGAAAAGCCTTGAGCAACTTTCACAGGCTGCATGATCAATATGGGTGTCAATGTGAATAACCCAACCTGTTTGCTAACCAGCTGCTGACGTCCAGATTCCTGAAGACAAAACAGCTGCTTGTAAATCACCCAGAAATCAAACAGTGAAGTAAAGAAAGAAGCAGTGTTTCCCTGGTTAAAACAAATAACATAGGTCAGAAGCTTAGAAAGAAAAAAATAAAATGCTTAATAAAGGTCCTTAGGTTCTTTTGGAAATGCAAAATCACAAAGTTTGTTATAGAGCTAATTGTTATTTGATCTGTGGATCTGAGCTAAAATTGAAATGTATGTTTATGCAAAATGTGTTTTGGTGTACACAGACTTAGAAAGGCAGCATGAGGAAGAGGTGTTAAGGTGAATTTTGCATCCTCCTATTCATGGAAGTCACTTGAGGCTTCCAGAGAAAACCTCCTGGATTTTATGGCATACTGAGCTCAAACATTCAACAATGAAGCTCAGCCTCAGAGAATAAAAAGCAGACCTTTTATTTCTGTCAAGAGGTTAAACTACATCTCTTCCTCAAAAGAAGCAAAAGGAAAATTTGGTCCACTGGAAGGGACTTAGCTCTCACTTGCAGATTGAGTCTGGTTTCTGCTCACTTAAATTTTTCTGGTTAAGGAATGTTTCCAGCCTGCTCCAGGAAAAGGTCTGATGGATTACTGAGGGGAAAAAAACAAACAAAATTTTCTCTGCTCCAAGGCACACAAAGAAAAGGTTGATTCTGAAGTAGTCCATAAGACTCTGATAAAGCTGTTTGAACCACAGAGAGAAGCCTGATACATTAAACTGATGCATGTGTACATTTCTGCTTGCATGAAGGGGCAGTGACTCCATAAACTCTTGCACAGGACCCTGAAGGTAAAAGCTGGGATGTAGCTTGGAAGAATGTCACAAGGGCATCTAATCTGTGCTTTTGTCATGAAGTACAGCTGGTAGATCATAATATTCAGATTGATATTTAACATACTCATAAAGAATTCTTAGTGCCCTTGTCATGGTTTAAATACCACCTGGCAACTCAGCCCCACACAGCCACTCATTTCCCCAGGTCCATTGAGATGCAGAAGAAAATTGGAAGACTCAAAGTGAGAAAACCTGTGGGCTGAGATAAAGACAGTTAAACAGGTAAAGCATGCTAACAAAGCAGAACAAGAAATCCATTCCCCACTTCCACTGGCACAGAGGTGCCCAGCAATCTGCAGGAAAACCAGGCTACTTCACGGGTAGTGGTGACTTGGGAAGACAAATGCCATCATCCCAAACATGTCCACCACTTCCTTCTTTTTTCACCAGCTTTTACATGTTGAGTATGATGCCATGTGGTATGGGATATCTCTCTGGACAGCCGGGATCAGCTGTCCTGGCTCCCATCTCCTTATGTATCTCCAGTTCCCCCCTCTTGGGGTGTGATGAGGGGCAGAAAAGGCCTTGATGCTGCATAAGCAATAGCTAAAACATCCCTGTATTCACAGCACTGTTGTGCTCACAAATCCAAAGCACAGCCCCATACTAGCTACTATGAAGAAAATTAACTCCACCCCAGCCAAAACAGTGCACAATCCCTCCCATCATAGTCTACTTTTGCCCTTAAACTAGAAAAACTTCCTGTAGAGTTTCCCTAATATAGAATATAAATATTTATTTTCCCACGCAAAACTGAAGAGATTACTCTTTGTCTTAATCCAGTTAACATAGAAAATTACTGTTTGCTACCTTCTTGCCATTTTGGAAGTCTGCTATCATTTAAGCAATATTCCCTGAGTCTTTTCTTATATAAACAAACTCAGTTGTTTAAATTTGTTCCAAATAAATAATATTTTCCAAAAATCTTCTTCCTGGATATCTGTTCTGGATTGTCTCCAATTTATGTGCATCTTTCTCAAAATGTGATTTTGAAACTCAATGAATTTTCAGTGCCAGATAAAGTCTTCCCAATAAGGATACAGTTGAATAAGTACCTCTCATGTTATATGAACAAGAAGCCTGTTACTATATGCAATGCAAATTGTCTTAGTTGCAACTGCTTTGCATTATTTGCCAACTCCATTTCTGGGTGATTTTGTTTTCCATATGCCTGGCAGAGCTGCTATTGCCTAATCAGTTCCCTAATTGACACTAATTTTTTTCCTGGTATTTTCTTTCTTGGATTTATAGTCACATATCATCACCCCAACATACCAAACCCACTTTGACCTTTGTGGTTTGTCTCCAGTGCTTCCACCCTTTTCTAATACAATTTGAAGTATAAATTTATTAATCTATTCCTTAGTCCATTACGTACATTGTTAACCTAAATTACTGGATTTGGTAAAGTCAAGCCATTTACAGGAACTAAATTTGCAACATTCCCTTGAAATATCCCTCATTTCACAGAAATCCATTTTTGACTCCTCCATGAGCAGAATTTGCTGTCTGAGCATCAGCCTTTACATTCCCATCATCTCCATCATGTTTTCCAAGCTTACTTGTGGCATTCCTCAAAACCCTTACTAAAGCTGAGATAATCAACTACTGCCTCCTCTTTAAGCTGTTATCCTGCAAAAGAGGAAACAGAACTGAAGAGGCATGTTATGCTCTTGGCAAATGCACCTTGTTTTTAATCAGCTTTTTGTCTCCTACTTGTGTTCTTGTTCCATAGATACTCTTTGAAATGCCTTCTAAAGATATCCTCCTACATCTCTGCTTTAATTTGATTAAGCACTTCCTTCCTTTATTTGGAACACTATTGTTTTGTAGTCGCCTGTAATTCACATTACTATGTGACTTCTGTCTGAATTTAATTTCAAAGAGATACAATTACTGTCACTTATCTATTAACTTCCTTTGCCTTTGCAATAAGAAGTTGCCACTAACACATTCCCAGAACTTGCTGAATCACCCATGTCCTTCTCTCTTTCTTTCCCAACAGATATTTGAATAGTTCAGGTCTCCAGTTCTGGCAAATCCTTAACTCTGTCTTGACCACGAGAATGATCATATACCATTTTTTACCTGAAAGCATCAAAGTAGTCTGTCTACCATCTTTTTCTGGACTTCAGAAGAATCATATACAATCAAACTGTGCAGCCAAAAACCTCTCATGTGCCTCGCCCACACCCTTATAAATCAGCATGCTTATGATATTAACTGGCCAGATTGTAATGAAATATCCCACACTATATTGTAAAAAAGAAATAACATTAAGGATTATAAGAAACTTCAGAATATTTGTGGTGGATTTATAGCATGCATAAATATATATATATTGTAATAAATTCAGAGAAAATATATTCTATTTGAAGTAATGGAACATCAAATCTTTGTTTTAAAGGGGATATGAACTACTACAGACTTTTTTTATGCTTATGTTAAAAGACTTTTCTCATGTGGAACATATTTATCTCTCTGACACAACCTGTGAGCAGGAAATTAGCTAACACAAAGTATTTCTCACATTTCTTCCATTTTCTCTAATGGTGTTATTAGTATCAGGAATAACATAAGTAAATCTGTACCACAAGTTGCATGAGACCAGAAAAATCTTTGATCCAAAAGAATGCAATTAGCCTACTACCCATTTGGAAGGAAATCTGAGGCTTTGCTATGGAATAAAAAGGAATATGGAAGAGCCAGCAGCTGCAGTCAGAACTGCCAAAACCGTCAGTCTCAGTGCATAGGGAGTTCTTACGGTAAGCAAGGACCAACAGATTTGCATAACATGCTCTCTAAAGAGTTTCAAATACAAAAGGAATTGGATCAACAATCCAAGTGGATCAACAGCCATGGCTATAAATAAATAGGTCTCTGAATTCATAAAACACAAAACGCTAGCAGACAGAACTAGGTGCAACTAGTTTATTTCTTCATGGGAAGGACTGCGGAAGGAGATGTAAGAAGGAAGGGCTAACCCTTCTTCATCCTTCCCAAATCCTCCCACTTCCAGAGAGGCAGAGCCTCTCTGCCTCAATGCATTCCAGGAAATAGACAAAAATGGGCCAGGGGAAAGGAGACAGGCAAGGCTGGGGAGCTGCACTCCCTGCTTGCTGGGATGAACTGTCTCCTACAATTGCCATTCATCAAAAGCAGCAAACCGTGCCAGTCACTGGAGCAGACACTCACACCCTGTCCTTTCCCCTGGCTGTTTCAGGCAGGAGCAGCCTGGCACACTGCACCACTTTTCTGGGACAAAACATCAGTTTTCTCACTCTAAAATGACATCTTAGATCTGGTCTTTCCCTTTCCCAGGGGTCCTATGTCTATGTCAAATCCCAGATTTTCAGGCTGACCTCAGTGCCAGATGTGTCTCTGTAGAAGTCAGCAGACAATTGGCACAGATTTAACAGCACATCTTTCTGTAACAGGTGCTTCTGTGCACATATCAGCATCCAACTGTAGACACTTAGGAAATTTTCAGACCATATTGAATTAGACTTAGAGGGTTAGAAATGCTAGAAATTAGGAGGTGGAGTTATTGTCATTGTCTTAGATCTAGAGACCAAGGTGCAGGATGTGCAGAATTTAGACATGCTGCAAGATCAGTGAGACAGTGTTCACATTTAAAGAAAATTATGGTGCTTCAGCCTGTAGGTCTGGTTGGGCTAGTTCAAGTCAAAATGGAGACGGGGCAGATGATCTCTGTATTGAGAGGTGCATGAAAAAACATATTTCAAAGCAGAACACAATCTCTCCACTTTGTAAGTGCAGAGACATGCTGTGTGGAAGGATGCAAGCTAAGATGCAAAGTTCTTAATAGTTTCTGAAAAAGAAACAGCTCAAAAGCCCAATGACCTTCAACATTAGCTTATGTCTTTCCAGAAAAAGTGTAGGTTTGTTCCCAGACATGAAAGGAAAAGTATTTCTCTATGGAAACCAAGGAGCTAATTTTCAGTTTAAGCAGTCATCAGCTGGCAGATGTTTGTGGAAAAGCTTTCCTTCACAACTGGAGCCAGGGAAGCAGTACAGAGTTACTGACTGGGAACATATGACACAATTTCACAGTCTATCTTCTCATAGCTGAATTGCAAAAGACAGTGTGCCCAAAGACAGGAAGGAGAGATGCAAAGAATATCAGGATGGAGGCTGAGACTCAATGCAGTCAGAAGTGGACCAAGGCAAGTGGTTGAAGGGTCAGGATTGGTGGAAGAAGTAGGGACTCAAGAGACAAACAGTAGAAATAACACCATAATCCCTAGTTTTGAATAGCAGTATTTTTCTGTGTCCACTCACAACAAACATGTCATTCACTACAGTACTATTTCTCTAACTCACATCCTCCATCTCTTTGACATACAAGATACTTAATTGGTTTTTTCCACCTTGGAGAGCACAGAATGCCCCAACCATGGAAAATAATCAGGCCTGTACTACACAGGAGGTTGTTCATGGGATGATTCCTTTCTTATTCACTGTAAAAGCTGGAAGCTAATAAGGGATGAAGCAGAGTTTGGAGTAAAAGAAGGATTTTTTTTAAGGATGTGAACATTTCCCTTGAGAATAAGATTTCATCCTTAGCTCTGCCACAAAGCTCCTGTGGAATGACAAGAAGTCACTTAAACCATACTTGGGTGATTAGTCCATTCTTTGACAACCAGCTGGATCATTAAATTATTTATTACAAATGTTACAGCAAAGAATCTTTGAATTTACTGGCCAAACAAGATAAGCTGCATGTATTACTGAGTTATTAATGGTTGTTAATGTCCCTGATAAACTCAAAGATATGGCAGATAAGCAGTAGTTTAGAATACCTTAGGAAAGCTTTCTTAAGGGGTTTTTCTTTCTTCTTCTGCAGTAGTACTAATCAGAGTCATCCTGTTGACAAAAAAACTCAAAACACAAAAAAATTTCATAAATTTCATCTAGGTTTCATCAAAATTAGGAGAACTGTTGGACACTTTGTTTCTTTCCTTCCATCCTGCTTGTGTGTGTATTCAGTCTGAGTTATAGGAGCACAGTGCCCATAGAGCCCAAACTTAGCTTTGAAAAACAGCATTTGAGACCCTGCCTTTAAACTATGGAGAGCCACAAGTTCCAGGCAGTGGATACAGGAGATCCAAGCTTTTGTAGTGTTCTGAAATGCTCTCTGGAGCTTGTAAGAGAGCAACAAATAGCTCAAGTTCATTATAATTTTATTTTCAAGAATGTATTAAGCTATTTAATAATAAGTTGTAAAAGTCTATAATACCTCAGAGTGATGCATATGTCCCTCAGCCTAATGGCATGCCAAGCTAAAATATCCATGGCATGCCAAGCTCTTCTGTTTGGTTTAGTCTAATTTTGCTATGTCCATGAATAAAAATGTAGGCAAAGTCAACAACTTCTGAATGCAAGAGGTCAACAGGTGAGCAAGCAAATCACATGCAACAAAAATTAATTGTGCTAACTTCAAAACTGCCCCTTTCTTCAAACAAAATATACACATGTTAACTAGTTGTCCTAAAAGCACAAGCTCAGACCAAGTGAAAAAAGCTGCAGCCATGTTAGTCACTACTTACCACCCTACTGTGTGTCATTAGGAGTCTGGCATTTATTTTCATGATCTAAATTTAGCTGTCTTACATGAATCCATACGTGAATCTGAATCACTCTTACAGAGCTTTAATGACATGAGAAATGTAGGAGATTGAAAATACACTTTTATCAACATCTGCATTTAAAATTAATCCATTACAAATGCCTTGGCGCACATTATTTTATTGTAATATACAAATACTTTTTGAACTCTGAGCTTATCTATTAGAACTTTACTCAGCTCACATGGAAAGGCTGAATGACAGCATAAGACCACGAGCATCCATGGGCTGGTGATATATTTCTGTGGGTGTCAAAAAAAAAAAATTGTATGTCCAGTTTTAAGTTAGATATATAGCAAGGAGCCAAAGGCTCCCATTTCATGAGCTAATTTGAAGTGGTCCAGCTTCAAGGAAAACATGCCAGGAACTAAACTCAAAGCTGCTGCACCTAAACACTCACACAGGAACAAGAACAACCAGGCCTGAAGCACTCGGCTGGACATCAACTGGGACTTTGCTGGCCAAAGAAAATAGCCTGAAATTGAGTACAGTGCCACAGAGGTAGAGATGTGCCACTGGTATAACTGAGACAGGGTCTGGAGGGCAGGCAAGGTGCCCTGAGGAAGAGAGGAAGCAAAAGCACTACTGCTCACAGGTGACCTGCACCAAGAGTCATCTCTTTCCTCTCCCTCCCACCCCACCATGCTGAGGGGGCTCATTGTACAGTCGGCCCTCTTGCACCTATTTTGCCCAAATATATGCTACCAACATAATAAATGAAAGAGATGGGGAAAAAGAAATGTTGAAACTGAACCTAGAGAAATCTAGGAACAAGGATATTCTCTGAAAATTAACTTCTGCTTGTGCAAACAAGCTGTGGCATGCTCAGACCTCCTCAAAGTATTGCATCATAATAATTTGTTTTCAAGAATAATAAGATTTAAGTCATGATCCGCTTTTAAAAGTCATTGTAAAAGAAGGATTTAATTAGTTTGCTTAATAAAAAAGAAACAGAATGAAAGCAAATGCTAAATATCACAAGCACTAAATCAAAAAGACAAATTTGGTGATTGGCATATACAGTCTCGGACTGCCTTTGCACAATCACTGTGTCCCATACTGGGTAGACAATGAAAAACTTGAGTTACTGATGTAAGAGAGATTAGGGAATTGCATTTGGGTAAACCACTATTCTGCTTTTATAATGAAGGTTTTAAAAAACCATTGTGCAGGAACAGGCAAAAATCCTGACATGTAATCCCATAAACTATACAATACCTCTGTCAAGCTTCCAGCAGTCATGGTTTGACAGCTGGTTTCTGTGCTCTAAAGCACTCTTCCAGGGATGGAAGTTGGATGCCACTGCCATGTATCATTACTGCACTCTTTTCTCCCTGCCTCCAGTGACCTGACATCCACAGCAGAGACATCTCTCCTTCTGCTTGCTTGCAGTCTGTGAGATCTGCTGGCCTGAGCCAGGAAGCTCCTGGGGTCCTCACAGGAGTGGCATTGCTCCATCTTGGCTCCCACTGCATGGCCAAGAGTGAATGCCACAGAAGCAGCCATTAAACAGTAAAATAAAATAAACAAACAGAAAATGACATTTAAGAGAATAAGTGGAAAACAACATAGTAGCATTTAAGGACTTCCTTCTCCTCCTCTGTGCATAACAGAAGCACTTGGGCCATATGAAGAGCTAAATTATCTCTTACATCATGATTTTGTTTAGAGACTGGATCATTCCACCATTAAAGCCAACTCTCATTAAGGGCTATTTTCCACAGGCAACTGGGATCTCCTTTAAAAGACTAGAACTTTTGGACATGTCTACAAAGACATATCCAGCAATTGTGTTTAGTGTTTAATTCTTCCAGCCCTTACAAGCTAGTGAGGTCTGTAAATATGAGCAAGGAAGATTTAACTGAAGAAATAATAATAACACAGTAATTAAACTCTTAGATGGCATTTTTTATCTTCAGCAGTCCAGCCTTTTCCAATGGAGGTAAAGAACACAAAGCCAGAGGACATGATTCAGCCTTGCAGGAAGACCCCCTGCTGCCACACGTCAAATCCTATTCATAGCTGTACCCAGCTCTAGGTTTGAAGTAATTTCTTTTCCTCCCATTACTCCTGCTGAGATGCTTTCTCAGGACCTCACTGCTGCAGTGACTAGAGGCATCTAAATTTTGGTTATGCATTTCTTATGCCAGTCTTATTATGCAGTCTCCTTCATTAGCAGAAATAATTACATGCCCTTACTTTTTTACTCTCCCTTTGGATGAAATTATGGGCAATTATCATGGCCTGATATATCACTGCCCTTCCAGTCAGAAGATGAGCTCATATTGCTTATTCTCACAAGTTCTCCATTCCCCCACACTCTCCCACCCATATTTATGTTCTCCTATGCAATTCATATCTCCTAAATGGCACCACTCAATATGGTGGTGCCATTTAGGCATCAACGAGACAGTAGTAATCATCATCATCTTATATGTTCTTTCCTATTAAAAATCAATCAGTCACAGAGTTCTGCCACTCCTAGGTGGAGAAATGAATCTCAGTTCTTTCTCTACCATGCTTCTTCCTGCATTTTACTGGCTTAGATTCATCTGAAAAACTACCTATCAACTGTGATCAAAGAAAGGGCACTTCTTTCTTCTCTGAGCTGATAGATCTTGTCTACTCACAAGAAGGAGACCTGTAAGAAAGCTGGAGAGGGACTGTTTACAAGACCATGTAGTGACAGGACAAGGGACAATGGCTTTAAACAGAAAGAGTGTAGGGTTAGATTAGATAGTAGGAAGAAATTTGTCGCTGTGAGGGTTGTGAGGCACTGTAACAGGTTGCCCAGAGAAACTGTGGGTGCCCCATCCCTGAAAGAGTTCAAAGCTAGGTTGGATGGGGCTTTGAGTAATCTTCTAGTGGAAAGTGTCCCTGCCCATGGCAGGGGGATTGGAACTAAATGATCTTTGAGGTCCCTTCCAATCAAAATCATTCTACAATTTAATGATAAGAAGGAGGACCAAGTCTCCAGCATTCACAGGCTAGCAGAGTAACGATGGTGAGACCAAAGAAACCACTGTGTCTTGCCCACACTCTCCTCTGGAATTTTCTCAAACCAGTTGAAAGATCAGCCATGGTAAGGCCCAGTCAAAGCAAAAATAGGGGTAGTAACATACTGAGGGTACATGCAATCACACCCTTTAATTACTTTGTTCAGCAGTGTCTCCAACTTGAAAGCCACAAGTCACTTGAGAGTCTTTTTTTGCAAGTAAACAAACAGTATCAACTACTTCCAGTCATAGCCTAGCCCCCTCAGCATTTATGACGAAGGACATTTGGGAGCCAAAGCAAGCAAACATTATGATTCATTTATCCCACAGCTTAGCAGATGGATAAATGAACCCTTTATAACCAAGGCAGAACAGGACCTCTACAGCTTTAAATGAATAGCACCATTTAAGCTTCATGAGACAGAAGCACTGGCAATGCCTCATTATCCACAAAGGAATCAAGATGTGCATTTCCATGAAATTTATGTACGTATAAGGGCACAACCCAAAAGATGACAAACTAGTAAAAACAGTGAGCGAGAACCTTCACTTCTTATCAGGACTGAGATACTGACCTTTTCAACATGTTACAAAGGAGTTTGCTGCTTACACCTGAAGTCATTGTCAGGTCCTGGGACAATTTAGACTGGGGCAAAAACTTAAAATGGGTAGAAGGGACACACAACTATAAGAGCCAAACTACATTTGCAGTTAAAGATTCAAAAATGGATGAATTTCCCAAGCTCTAACAAGTGAGCTTGGTTCCGCATGAGTTTTCAGAAGTTTCCTCATTATTATTACTATTATTATTATTAGTGCCTGGCTGAAGAATTTCAGGAAGATAATATGCTCTTCTTGAAAACCAACTGGAGTTATATTTCAGTTGCTTTATTAAGCTCTTTACATTGTGTATACTAGGTAATGTATAGACTGATAGAGACTGTGGTTTCCAGTGCAATGAGCACACTAAAACAGAATATATATATACATAAAAGTGGTTTTCTTATCAATGACATGAGTTTGTCCACTGGAAGCAAGCGAGTTTATGATATTTCCTTTCCTATGTAACTGTTTTTTCCAGTTTTCTGCTGTAGCCCAGCAGAGCCAGGAAGGAGCAGGCAGACACTGTCAGCCATGGGAGCTGATCTGGCTGAGTGCTGGGGAAAGGGTGACAGGCCCCAGCTCACCTGCAGTCACTCAGCAGACTTCCTCCTGGTCCCAGCAGGGCTCTTGGACTTCAGCCATGCACACAGGACAGCTCGTTCTTTTCTTCCTCTAATAGCTGTGGCACTTCATGACCACACAACCTGTGAGCCACAAATGTTTTTCCAAGGCACCAGCTAGATATTTTCAGCCTCTCTCTTATGTTGGATTCCACAATATGTACCTTTGGGCCTGCCTCTCAACCTCTTATAGTATTTTCATTCAGTGCAAGCCTGTGCTTGCTCTGCACAGAGCTGCCAGCATTAAAGTCATTCCCCAAGAAAGCCCAGCAGCTTTGACTACATGACAAGGTGTCTCTGGGCTTTAGACTGATTCTTTTTGTAATCTCTCTGATAACCCGAAATCCAATGATCCACAACCAGTCATTCCTTTATCCATGAATCCATGCAGAATAGATTAATCTCACTTTGTCTTAAACTGGTGGAAAAAGACAGACACCTCTGAGATGCAACTTATCCCATTTATTTTAGGGACCAGTGAGAAGTCTTTCTCCACTGAGTGGAGAGGAAACATCAGTGGCTATCTTGGATTATCTATATTGCTTTAGGGTTTGTGAAGGCTGGATGAGAGGTACCCCACTCTAGGCTATACTTGGCAGCTGCAAGGTTATGGATAGGAAGTTCTCAGCTCCAAAACGTAAGAACTATTTTTTGCTTTTTTTTTTGCCCTGCTGGACCTGTTGCTTTAGAGACTTGAGGCAGAATAATCATAAAATCTTTAATTAGCTGTTCATACCTAAACCACTATTCCTGGCATATTTCAACAAGGACGTCCTCATCCTCCTGCATGCATGCCTTCCCTCCCTAGCTACTAGAATTAAAAATGTAACTTTCTTGTCTTGATCAGTGAAGATCAACTCTGTGTGCAGGTCAGCCCTTGTTTTCACTTGCTCCCACATTTATTTAAGGGTTTTGTTTGGGAACCAGTGGATGAAATTATTTGGTGCTCTTCACATTATATTTAGGTTCAGTCTGGGTGCTACTATGATCAAACATCAGTTATGCCACCTATTTAGATGGATAAATGACATCAAGATCACACACATTGAAAACTAGAAAATAGTTGTTAACTTAATTCGTGTTTCCTGAAAATAACTTTTGCACAAGAAGCCTCTATACTGGATGCTAACTCATGCCAAGACCACGGTACACCAGTTTTTTCCTCTCTGTAGGTGTGCCTCTGAAGTTGTTGCAGACAGACTAGCTCTCTGGAAAATGCTATAAACCCACACAGTCCCAGGAACGAGGTGACCTTGTCCTCATTACATCCATAATTTTTCCAAAGAGAAACTTTGTTGTGCAGAGCTCTGAATCCTTGATGTTCCCTAATACTGTACTTCTTTTCAGGTTTGGGAAAGAGCTGCCATCCTCAAAGAGACATCTCATATCTCACATCTCTCTTCCCATTCAACTCACACACCAGCATTTTGGTTTATTTGTTTACCAGTTTTCCACGTAACATTTTCAAAACCTAGATAAACCATGTTGCCTTTGTGTATAAAGATGCAAATCAGTGTAAAGCATTTACATTATGTAGGTCACTTGTTCAAATCTATCTGTAAAATATTTACATTGTGTAGTTCACCTGAAGACATCTACTTATGAGGAAAGCCGTCAGAATATTATACTAGTAGTCAGAGAATCAAATATCACTTCATAAAAGAAAAGCCTACTCTTCTCCACACTTGCATCCACCTTTTTCCCATCTGCCCATAAAACACTGGTGGTCCTTATCATCTTTCATATTCTACACTTGGAAGCAGTGAGTCCTGTGGTGTTCTCTGGATGCCCTTGACCTAGACTGCGTCAGAACTCTAATCTTCTGTGCCTGTATCTTCACAACAAGCATTTAGAGTATTTAAAGGGAGGCTTTGGTCGGAATCTCATTACATATGAATGTTCTTGCTAATAGAGTGAAGATTTCTTAACTCAAGCCACATCCTACTCTTCAAAATCCTTCCAGATATTTATTGGGCCAAATTTAGAGCCAACTACAAGTCGTAATCCAAAGGAATAAGGTCATGGTCTGTCCCAGATGGCTGTGAGCCATTCACTTCTCTAGTGTGTTAAAATTTGGTTTTTGGAGTCAAAGTTTTTCCTGATTTTTTTTTTTTTCTACAGAGTTTGAAAATCCTCTGGGATGATTTACATGAACAAAAAGCTTTATCTTTGGTGCCTGTGAGAGATGTTGGTATTATTTTAGTATTGGTAGAGGGAGAGGTGTTGATGCAGTTATGGATCTGTACTAATCTAGGCCTTAATGCAGGTTCTCTTCCCTCCAATATAGATGAAGATAATGCACATTATGTATCATGTAACAATTTCTCAGCTGTCATGAGTGGTATCTCTTTGAAGAGAATGAGAGGAAGTAACCAAATAATTTTACTCATTCTGACCCTCAAAGTACAACATGGTCACTGATTATTTATTGCTCCCTTTTGATTTATGTCAAGACTAGAATCCAGTTAGGTTAACATAACAGGCAGTGTTTTGCATCCTCTGTAACCAACTTGCATACTGCAATTTAAAGGACACAATCTGAAACTACACCAGACTGGTCACAAAAGGGCTGGAGGAACAAAAGTGTGAGACTGTTCATTATTACTGGCAATCTGTCCAGACACTTCCAGGAATAAAACTTTTTATTAGCCAAATCACTCCCAAAACATTTAAACGTCCCTCCAATTCTTTCCTTGGCAAAGATGACAACATGTTACAGCCGCTTATGAATCTCTAGCTACAACATATTGGTAGATAAAATAGAACTGAATTCCTCTGTGTACAGTTATCTTTTATATAGATAGAGTTATCTCTGGGGGAGGGATATTCTGACAGTCTATTTAAGCAATGTGTAATCCAAATGGTGAACAAATTTAGTTTTTCTGTGGAGAAGTTCATAGATATACAGTTGCCATGACAACTGCATTTGGCTCTGAAAAGGGAAAACAAATGTCTCTTTTTAGACTCAAGTGAAATAAATTTAGTCTGGTTGCATATAAAAATTGCTTTTTCCCTCTAGTGTCAAATAGTCCTTCTGCAGCAAGCTTCCTTAGCTTCCCTTTTTAGATTTTAGGGGTTTCTTTTCCTTTTTTTAAAAAAAAAAAAAAAAAAAAAAAAAAAAAAAAAAAAAAAAGAACAGTACATCTGTTGGAATTACAAAGGGTGAGAGCACCTCCCTCTCCCTACCCTTCCCATATCCACAACATGATTTTGTGTTCCAAAATTCTACAGATGGCACCCTAGTTACAAATAGAACCAAATTTCCTGCATCTATGCAGCATAAAAATGCAAACTTATATTCTTAACTTCATCAGATCACAGAAGACTGGGAAAAGTGGGAAAGAGCTGTTATTATTGGTCTGTTGGGAATGAAGTATATTAGGTCTGAAATGCTCGCTGTGTCTGATGTAAAGATAGCCAGGGTGATTTTTTGGTTCTGTTGGTAGTTGGAGAACCCAAGTGGATTTTAAACCTTTGGTATTGTATATCCTTTATCAGATCTACTCTTCCAGCACTTGTGCATGCATATCCCTCCCACGATCAAACAGGCGAGAGCAACAGGAATCATTGCAATGTACCAGGACAGACCAACAGCTGGAAAAGTAAACAAATTAAATATTAGAAAACCAGAAAAAAAACAATGAACTCCCAGGAACACAGCTCTCTAAGCTCAAGTTGGAAGAGGAGAAATGACGGTAGAAAGGATGTCTGCAAGTTAACCTTCCAGCAGGGCTTATGACCTTTGAAAGGAAGAGATCTATTGATTGAGCACTCTGGGAAATGTGTTCATGAAGATAGGAGGAAGGATTGGAAAACAACAGAGAGTGAGAATTTAAAGTTCAATCTTTTGCATACACCCCATTTTCTGAACCCCTGATCAGGAGCAGCTGTGTGCTTTCTATCTTGGTTTATTTAAAGCAGAGACATTCCAAGCAGGAAATCCAAGCACCTTGTGGAGCATGAATACTCAACAATTAGTCCACCCTCAAGTTGCGTGAATAATTTTTTCCTACAGAGCAGCTTATAAATTAGTAACAATCGACCCAAGACTCAGAACTTCTTCCTAAATCTGGCTAATTTCCAAGGCAAGTGTCTGTCCAGACCATTCTGGATTATTCCAATGCATATTGCTTCCTGGTGCAGCTCATGGAAGACAAGGGCAGCCCATGATCCAGCAAAATGAGTACAAATCCCTCATCATAGGGTGCTGGAGTGAGTCATAACTGATAATGAAGTCTGAAAGAGTTCATGTGCCTTTCTAAGACAGTGTGAGCAAGCTTTGGTGATTCACCAACGTCATACAAAGAAACAATTAGCATTGCTTCACATTGTTTGTACAGCTGGCTCTTGGCCAATGGTTTTCCACACTGCAACATTAATTGCACCGAGTTTAGGTCTTCTCTTCCCATTACCAGAAGCCAAAGTAACAACACCCATCATAATTTACACTTCTTGTTGTTTTGGCAGCAGTCTGTGCATGAGGAAAAGTAACACTCTAATAATTCATTCTGTTGTTGTCTTTTTTTCTTCCCTACTTGTTGAGGAACTGGAGGAGATTTGGCTCTACTGCAAAGAGAGTTTGCCACTAGTCTCACTGGAGCACTTATTTCACAAAGTGTACCTAAATTGGAGTCTTATTCAATAAAGAGATATCCCAGCACAGACAGATCCTTATCCCTGCATAAAATGTCAGTAAATGACCTACAGAAGGTGAATTTTGTGAACGGGCTGTATCAAAGACTACAGGTGAAAGAGGCAACCAGATTTTCCGCAGGCAGTAATTTATCCCAACACTAGCTCTTACAGTACAAACAGATCAGATGCTAATTTAGCATTAGAATAATAATAAAAATTATCAAAAATAAGCAGTAAAAATAACTACCTTCCTGCTTGACCCTTGTTGGCAGTTCTTGGTATCCATATCTGTTCTGGGCCAGACAGGTAAAGTCTGTGTAAAAGTCCACTTCTTCAACAGAATCAAAAATCAGTGGTACTTCAATGAAGTTTTCACCATTTTCTACAATTTCTCTGGAAGAATAATAAAGATTAAGTGTTAATTATTTTAATAAGATGGTTTTTCTCTATTTGATATGTTCATTCTAACAGCACATTGCAAGAAAATGCATTGGATATTGCTTCATTTCTGAACCAGCCTCTCAGCATTCAAGGATGCCTGTTGTCTTCAGCCCAGTTGTGCTACTTGAGTCCCAGTGGGCAGTACCTATCTTGCAGCTTTTGGAGTCTAGAGGGAAAAAAATACCTGGATTTGTCTTGCAAAAATAAAGAAAGGGGAGGGGGAAAAGGCAAGTGGAATTCTGTGTATCTTTGATACATTAGCATTGGGCAAGGACCTAGTTCCTTCTCTCTGACTACCTAAAGTTAATTCTTACAATCAGCAAAGGACATATGAAAAACATAACCCTGTAAATGTTCTCTGAGAAAACTGAACCACCATTCCTGTCTATCATGTGCTCAATGCAAGAAACTGTCCAAGAAGTTTCCAGCTAATTTCAACATGATTATTTTAGGAGTCCCACTATTTTAAAGTGGTTTTTTAGCTGGAGTCAAACATTGCCCCTTGATACCTTTTAGCCATTACCAGAGCAGTTGTCCATTATAAGCCTGCAATGCACAGCAGCAATGGAATTCCCTGGGTGCTCCTTCCAGGAGCTCTTTGACAGAGATTTCTGCAGGGAATTTGTTTTCCCAGGGGCATTTGAGCTATTTTGTCATGCTGCCATAATGAGGGCTTCCAACAGAACTGGGGTATCTCACACACCATGGGTCCTGCAGGAACCTTATCTGTCACTGTCAGTGTCCTTGTGCAATTGCATTATAATATACAACAGCAATAATGATAGTGGTAAGCATAACAAAAATAATTTTTTTGTTTGTCCAAGTAAGAAAGTTCTGCTCTATTCTAAAGCCTGCAGAGACTATAGCTGCAGCACATTTTTATGGTTCCTGGCCACAGGTTCAATGCATTTTCACTTATCCATATAAACAAGATTATAAATTAATATCCCCAGTCATGCTGTGGGGAATGGGAAAACCCCTAAAGGCTTGGGCATACAATTGAGTTCCTATGTTACCTCTGGCTGCAGCATGGCCAGGCTGTTATCTGGCACTGGTGGCCACAAACTGCCAAAACCATCTCACATCCATAACAGTTAAACATTCTTGTCCATCAAAATACAGATGCCACATCCCCAAACTCTGCTGGAAATGGCCCCTAGCCCATGCTAAACCCTAATCAATAACCAGAAACCCTTTGGGAGGATGCTAGCTGGTGTGTGACCAGTTTAGCAAGTAACAGCAGAGGCAATGGCATCCCAGATCCAAGGAACCTTCTGGGCTCTGTCCACCAGTACGGGCAGAGCCACTAGGCAAGGGTAATGATCTTTTTGGACACTCTAAGCTACATGAAACAATAAACAAAACAAGCTGATATGGTCCTTAGTGAAGAGATTTCAGTCAGAAAGTTCAGCTCACATTTACAAAACCACTAGAGGTGTGCCTGGATGTAGTGAGTTACTCAGGTAACACATCACAGGTACAGAAAGCAGGTGTCCTTCCCTTTCCTAGTGGTAAAAGCCTTGAGGTATGTAGCTATGAGGCAGCTGAAAGACAGCTCCTCAAGACTGGGAGACACAATGAATCAGGGCAAGAGGATGTGGAACATCCTGTTTCTCCCTCCCACCAATATTCCCTTCAGTGCTACCCTAGCACCTGTTCTAGCACTCAGCGGGTTCTGAGTGAGTCAGTTTAACTCACTAATGTGGAAAAGAACAAGATTAGGGGGGAAATAGTGCTATTTAGGGAAAAAAAAAACCAAACAAACAAAAACCATCAAACCACTAGGTAATTTTCTGTTGTCTTAGTGTATTCTGAGAACCTCATGAATGTGAGGGAGAGAATGTTGCCACTTTGCTGGCATGGGGTAAGGAGAGAGGTAAGAGAAGCCCTGGGAAGGATCAAGTCTCCTTGCTTTCCACTGCAGTCAGCCCTCACAACAGCTCAGTTGCTCATGAAAATGTGCTTAAGGTTTGTCTCAAAATTGCCTCATTTGCAAAATACCATGTCACAAAAAACAGAGATAAAGCATTTATTTCACTGACTGGGTTGGGCTTGGGGGTTTTTTGCTTGTCTGCCTTTTTTTTCCCTCAGCTCTCACCTTCACTTCAGATCTGTCCATTTCCCATTTCATTACCTGGCATTCAGCTGCACTGAGAGCCCCTGTAGCACTGCAGGTTAGAACAATAAGCACAAGGAAGCACTTTCAGCCAGACTTACTGTCGTTCCCCCTCTGTAACTCTGCTTTGTTTATAAACCACGTCAACGCTGCTGTCATTTGCCAGCCATTCCACATCAGTTTGGAAATGGCTGCCCAGCCCAACAAACACTTTGCATGGGAGAGTCATCTTAGAGCCTGTCAAAAAAAAAAAAAAAAAAGAAAAAGATTGAAAAACAATTTAGACACATATGAAGAACTACTCTTTCTTTTGGTGAAAGCCAACAACTCCAGGGGGAGATCCCATACAAGTCAAGAACCACTACTTTCAAAACTGAAGTTAATCTCCAGATTGCTTTTGATCCCCTGCTCCTTGGCAGCAAGACCCTTCAGTGCAGCAGTCCTTTCTGCTGCTAACCAAATAATTTCCCTATTGCAACACTTACCAACTCTGGCACTAAACACATTCCCCAGAGGCAAGGCTGTGTCCCTGTGGCCTTGCCCTTTCTGACACAGTGCAAAGGGCACTGTGTGATTTACCCCTCTGGAGCAGCTGCATTAACCAGCAGCACAGCTTCACTCACACATGCTCTGAGTGAGGACATTTAGCTGAAGGTTGGACCTCCAGGGATAAAGTGATTTTGCAGAAGTTCTGAATTTTTTAATTGTTATAATTACTGTAACTCAAGGATAAAGAGATTTCAGACTGATGTGTTTCTATATTTTACAGAAGTATAGCTATATACCCAGAAGACAGCACATGGTTGTAGATGTTAAAAAGCAAAGAATACTCTAGAACCAACCTTCAACTAATATAATTGAAATCAAAAACCTACAGCAATTTATGCCAACAAATTACACCATAAGAGGACCTGCTCTAGTTTTTCTCTGACTAAACGTTTCCAAATATGATGTTGGGCCTTACCAAGAGCAGCTGATGTTGTCTTTTGGGCTGGATACACAATTATCGGGGTAATTCTCTTCTCTTGTTCTTGGCAGAAAAAGAGAACAGAGTCAGTGCTAAGACAAGAGAAAATGCAGGCATGGCCCTAGAACCAGAAACATGCCACTTCAGCCAATATCTGTCGTCTCCTAGGAAAGGATTTGATTGCTAAAGCCGCTGGCAAGCAGCGATATTGCCGCTCCGAGCTGGGGCCCCGCGGCTGCCGGGCCGGGCAGGGTCCCCCAGCGCCTCGGGGACGGCGTGAGGCCTGCGCGGCACGGGCGCCCCCTGCCGGCCGCTCTGCACAGCAGCGCGCCGGGCCCCGCCGCCGTCCCCGCCCTGTGGCACAGCGGCCTGTCCTCGTCTGTGACACACGGCCTGTCCCCTCGCTGTTACACAGCGGCCTGTCCCCACGCTGTGGCACAGCGGCCTGTCCTCGTCTGTGACACACGGCCTGTCCCCTCGCTGTGGCACAGCGGCCTGTCCCCGCGCTGGGACGCCGCCAAATGGCTGATCTCCGAGCTCCCCCGAAGGCCTCGGCAGTGACACGGCCCCTCCTGCCCCCAAGAGATCAATTATTCCGTTTAACAAACACGGGCACTTGCAGGAGAGATCCCCACCCTGCCGGGAGTGCTGTGGGAGCCCCTTCAGGGCCAGGACAAGCACTCCCTTGGCACGGCTGAAAGGCTGAGCATGAGCTCCTCTCAAGAGTTTCATTAGCAAAGAAGAGGTTTTCTTATGTGTTGTAATGGTTTCATATGGCCATCATTGAATCATAGAGCCACAGAATCTTTTAGGTTGGAAGGAACCTTAAATGTCCCTAAAACCTTTCTTAAAAGTTTCCTAGGACCACTAGTTCCAACCCTCCTGCCATGGGCATGGACACTTTCCTCAAGACCAGGTTGCTGAAATCCCCATCCAACCTGGCCTTGAACACTTCCAGGGAGCAGGGATGGGGGCATCCACAACTTCTCTGGGCAACCTGTGCCAGTGCTCCACTACCCTCACAGTAAAAACTTCCTCCTAATAGCTAATCTCAACCTGCCCTTTCAGTTTGGAGCCATTTGTCCTTGTCTTGTCACCTCATGCTCTTGTAAGAAGTCTATCCCCATTTTTCTTACAAGTCCCCTTCAGGTACTGGTAGACCACAATTCAGTCACACGGAAGTCTTCTCTTTTCCAGGCTGAATAAACCAAATTCTCTCAGCCTTTCCTTGTAGGAGAGGAAATCCATCCCTCAGATCATCTGATAATATTCTTACCAACAGTCTCCAGTTGAATTGTCCTGGTGATTTCATACTCCACACCTTCAAATGGAAATGACATCTTGCAGGTGTAATACCCTCCATCTGTTGGTAGCACAGATGTCATGATCAGAGACGCTGAACCGTTCAGAATGATGAATCTTTCATTGTCCTCTTCCAAAGGCTGAGCATCCTGGAGAAAGGACAGTAACTGGTGTTATGACTCAGATAGCTACACCCTAATTATCTATTGAGAGAGACAAATTATCTCTGTCTCTCTGTTATTAGAAGTTCACTTATTGCTGCGAAATCTGAGCAGTTCTGCTTTCCCACCAAAGCACGAGTTCTTTTAGTGTGTATCCATCTCTAAAATGTCTTGTGGCACTATATGTGTGAAGTGTGAAGAATTGCTATTTTAATCTATCTATAATGTGTGTGCATAGTTCTTCCATAGTGCACATTTTAAGATGGAAAACATATAATAGGCTCATCCTTGAGTCATCTTAGAGCAATCACACAAGATTTTAGTACCCATGGAGTTTTTCACAATGTTATCCATATGTATCCATGTGTATGTATCCATGTGTATGTATCCATACTTCCCATACATGACCACAGAAGAGTAATATTCTAAGGCATTCTTTGAAGACAAATACTTGTAATCATGCAGGATTTCACATAACTGTTACTTGCCCCATAAATTATTAGAAATTCCTGCTCTGTATCCCTAAGGCTCTGTTCATACACAGTCTGGAGACCTGCTAGGAGAAATTATGTTCTCCCTCATGAAGGCAGGGTAGCTCTTTCTTACATTTGTAACAAAATCCCTATTGAGGAGGGCAGCCTCTCACTTAGATTAAGTGGGTTATATTCCACTTCTGAAGGGAGTCCTGAGCAGCAACATTTTGCTGGTATAGTACAGATCATAACCTAGGCACTGCAAGCCAGCCTGTATATTGCATCCTATGGTAAGGCTACAGCTGCACAAGGCAGAGCGTGTGATCACAGTGGGAGTGTAAATAAAAGCTAAACTGAGGTATTGTGGAAATGCAAGAAGAATCCCCTGCTCTCCAGTGTGAAATTGAACAGCCAAGGATGTATTTGGTCTTAGTGGCAAAACCAGGCTTGCCTACTTGAAAAGCAGCAAACTGGGCAGTTAGGCAAGAGAACACTCCAGGCATTATGTAATTCCGCCACTATTTCCAAATGGTGTATTCCAGTTGATTCATGAAAACTACCCCACCTGAACACGGAGGCAGTATCCCTGGTAGGTCCTACTTTATGGGATTCACTAGAGGGGCCATGAAAAGATGCACAGTGCCAAAGAGAAGGGCCTGATATGAGGTGGCAAACCCTGGAGTTGGGTAAATAATCTAGCCTTATAAACAGTTGCACTGCTTGTGAGAGCATGAAACATGTGAAACACTTCACCCTGTGCTGAGTGTGCCCCAGAAAACTTTTCTTAAAATGTATACATCTGCCCCAAAATTCCCAGTATATTACACTATGCTAGTGACTTAAGCAACATGATATTCAAGAGAAACCTTAAGTGAATATTTATGTGCCAAGCTGGGATGAGGCTATGCACAAAGAGGAAGTAAATGTTCTACCTTGTACCACTTGAGCTCCAGGCTTGTCCTATTTGGTGTAAAATCCCACAGATCAGGACAAACAATCTTTCCAGCGGTGAAAGTGAAGAGGACCTGGGGATAGGCAATCTCCCAAGCAGCTGTTTTCTCCACAACTGTGAGGTGGATTGAGACCTCAGCACAGTACGAGTTGTTCCTGGTGACAAAGCAGGGAGAGGTGAGCCCCCAAGAGAACTCAAATGACACCCTTGGTTTCCTCCTGGCTCCATTTCCCTCCTTAACAGAGGCCAAGACTGAGATCACACCAGGCTGGATGTTGGAAAATCACTGGTACTGTTCTTTTGGCACAATCAAAACATGTTGCTGACACATATCTGCCTTAGACCTTCAGTCTTTTCTTTTTATAGTACAAGTTTCCTGTGCACCTTTAGGCTGAAGCATGATTTTAACTGTGTGAGGAGGGGGAGCATGTTAACCTGAACAGTAGCAGATGTGTCATGAACCCTCCCCCATTTCCTTGGAAGAGGTTTTGACTGTGAAAACCCTAATGATTAAATAAAAAGCTTAAAGCATGTACTATGATACATCTGCAGTTACTATTGCACAACCATAGACATTTCTGCAAGTACATATAATTTTCTGTAGCAAATAAGGCGTTCTGGCTTTGAAAGTTTTGCAATATTCAATTTTCTTTCTGGCCCCAACTGACAATCACTTCCAGTCCTAAGGAAGACCATTCTGGGAAAGACAGATGCTTAAATTCCACTCTTTACAACCTCTGGAAGCCTGCTTCAGAGATGCCTTTACTCAGGGCAGTGCATGATCCTGGAAGGGGCCAGTGAAGCCAAGGAGGCTGGGCTGCCACTTCCAGGAGAGCAGCTGTGGGCTGCAAGCAGACAGACTGACACTGTTGCCAGGGCACTGTGGCCATCTGTCATATACAGGCCGGATGCCCAAATCCAAAATATTTGCTCCACAGAACACAGAAGCAGAGATCTGTGATAGTTTGCTGCTACCTTCAAATATAAAAAGATCTGCTGACTTCCCTGCAGGATAATTTGTAAAGGAAATGTAACTTGCTTGTGCTTTATTAATCCTGTAATAATGTTAGCAATGAATTTACCTATTTGGGTCTTACATGTCTTTTTCAAACAAACTTCACAGCATTTTGTTTGATCTCTCAGGAACACTGCTATAGTGCTATATATTGACAAAGTGAGGCAGAATAGTCCAAAAAGGGGATTTAAAAGCACTCTTGAATATCTCAGGCAACTACTCTGTTCTAGAACAGTATTTGCAACCTTTTGCTGTTTGGGCTTCACTATCAGTGTCTTCTCTTCTGCTCCACAACTGAAATTGCTGCTGAGATATGGGAAAATGCCAACGTAACATGCTGAGCATGATTTCTCAACTTGTCCATCTCTTCTACTGCTGACTTGCATTCCTCACAAGGTGTGCTGTGCAAGCAAGGAGACCATGCTATCCACAAGCAGCTCCAGGAATGTAGAGATATGTTCTCCAGTATAAACCCCAGAGCCAAGTGCCAGAGGTTTATGAGAGGCTGGCTGGCAGCCGGAGATGTCAGGAGACAGGGACCTGGAACATCTTCAGAAGTTCAGGCTCTAAGGGTGATGGGATTTTTTGCCTTCCTTGGTCCTCAACAAATCCAGACCCTGGCACCTCTTTTGACATAGTACAGTGTGCTGTCAGATTGAAAACACTCAGAAAAAAAATTACCAATAGGGCTGAAAAGAGCCATGGCTAAAGTCTCAACTCACTGCAATACCACAAGTCTGGTACTAGCCTAGTAAACACACACTGGGTCTCATGAAAATTCTTGCAACAATATCAAGTCAATCAAATTCTGGCTTAAAACATGACTCGGAAAAAAAGTGAAGACCAGAAATATGGAAGTGGGAAGAGGAAAGCCACTGCAGAGCTACAATGCCTTATATACGCTTCATAAGGCAATCTGCGGTGCAACAAGGGTATTTGTGCTCAGCAAACCCGCTGCCTGCAGCATGTCCCACTTGTCATAGCACTGACTGGCTCAGAGCTAATTAGGAAAAACTCTCTATACAATATTCTCCTATGAGATTGTAGTCAAAGTGGCAAGCCTGTGTCACCATTTTTCCAGATTTCAGTACTGGTAACTATAGGAGACACACAATGCACTCTAAGGGTCCTGACTTCCCATATTTTTTCTCTCTAATAAAGTCAGCAAGGAAATTATCCAGAAATGCTCTGAATATAGCTGGAGTTTACAATCAAGGTTAGAAGACATAGCCACTTTTTAGTGAACTAGATTATCTTTTAAATACCTACCTTCTTGTGCAGATATATACTCCTGAGTCTTCTAGCCTCACTGGTAAAAACCAGAGTGCATTTCCTTTTGCCCAGATTCTTGAATCTTCATCTCTTCCTGATATCATGGTGTTTGAACCATTTTTATACCATGTGATATTAGGGGTCAAGGCAGAGAAATCCAAATGTTTGTATCTGGGGGAAGGGCATTTCAGAACCACAGGTTCTCCATGAAGTTCATAGTAGTGTTTGAAAAACACGGTGTGATCTGGGCAGTTTTCTATACAAATCAGAGATATTTTTGCATTACTGTCAGAGAGGAACATTTAAAAGAATGGTGAGGAAAACAGAAGGAAAAAGACAAATGTACACTTACCT
This sequence comes from Agelaius phoeniceus, assembly GCF_051311805.1. Taxonomy (NCBI): domain Eukaryota; kingdom Metazoa; phylum Chordata; class Aves; order Passeriformes; family Icteridae; genus Agelaius; species Agelaius phoeniceus. Next base: position 30,344,444 of record NC_135266.1, read on the forward strand.
GTGTTCTTGACTTGCTGGAGTCTGAAAGCAGATGCACCTACTGTGCACGTCACCAGGACAAGGAAGAGCCCATGCATTTTTTTCCACAAGAAATCAGAAGAAGAGGGCAGAAGGAAAATATTTTGAAATCTACAAGGAAGTTTATTACAAGACAGATTATATAATCAAAATACTCAACATTATCTGAAGAATTAACTGCTATTTTTCTCACTCCAGACCTGGGGAGCTTTGGTCCATCCTCAGTGAGCAGAAAGGTGTCTCCATCCCTAGTTTATGGAGGCTGAACTGTGGAACCAGAACATCTGGCTGGCACACACATATCACTTTTGGCCCTTCCCTTTCACTCCAGAAGGTGAAAACAGCATACCACAAGATGCTGCTGTCCCCCCAGCTTTTCAGAGTGACAACTGTGGGTGGAAAAATTTAGCTCTGCTTATTTTGCAGTAAGATGTGACTGAGGCACAGGTCAGCTGCTTTGAGTGAACTGTAGTGTAGTAGCTTGGGGTGGACACAGGGGCAAAGTAGGCCAGCTAGTGTGAAACAGGCTGCAGGAAGACTTCCTGCTACAAGCAGTGCCAAGCTTTCTTGTCTCCAACAAATATTTCTGTTGGGACAGAAAACATTGACTCCATGGCATGTATACCCATCTTGCTGGTGCTGCACAAGTTTTCAGCATGGACACTATTACCATCTGTTCTAAAAAAAAAAGATAAAGAAAACCCTGAACAAGCTGTTCTGAAAATCAGACAGGGTGGCTGCTAAGGGAAAACAAAATTCTCCTCTGCCAGTCATTCATCAAGTGTCATCTGTATGGACATGAAATGGGCATGGCACTGAATGCTTCTGCTCTGCCACGAGACCACAGCTCCTGCTACTTTCTTGATTGATTATGCTTTACCTTGGTGTGCCATGGGCAAAAATATATAAAACATGCTGGATAGAGGCACTAGTTTATGCTCTGTATAAGGAATTTATGAGAAACACGGTACACATATCCACATGATACGTAATACTATTTCCATTTTATATACAGAAATGGAAATTGCATGCATTTAACATTACCTTAAAACTATGATGAATATTAAATGACTATACAACTATTTCAAATCAAAATAAAAAGAAATATTTCTACCAATATAACAAAGACATAGGTATACACCTTTGGACATCTTTTTGTATCCCTTCATGCTCATACTTCCATAGTTTTAATCCAAATTTCTTCCTGTTCTAGTAGTTGTACTTACCTGACATCTGATTGTTTGACTACAATAAACTATTTCCAGATTATTGTCATCTGTACAACACCACAAAACCAACCTCTTGCTCAATAACACTCTTTCATAACCATGGGTCATACTCTTAGGTCTGCCTGGGTTTCCAGGGAATTGGTATGGAGCTCTAGCCTCTCAGCTACACCTGAACCAGGTGCTAGAGGCATTAACAAGCCCCATGGTTCACATCAATACCCTGTAGCAGGTGAGTCTCTCTCTTCAGATCCTGACAAAAATACTTGGTTATTCTGTTCAGAGCCTTCTGGTCCCTTTGGTTTAGTAACTAACAATCTCCATAAGCCATTTGAGGATTTAGGGAAGGTTTTCATTCCCAGATTTCAATCAGATTCACTTACCTGTGTTTCTGTAGTCTTTCAGCCATAAGCATCTCACAAAAAGAAACTATCAGACTGAAAATTCCTGGTGAGGATCTTATATAGGGTTGAGCTCAACACACAGCGGAAATTTGTCTCTCATTGCCCAATCAGATTTGTGTCAAAACCAAGTAACGTTTTAGACCCAACTTTCTTTCCTTCCGTAGAGTGAGGATAAGAGAAACAGAGGCACAGGCAGAGAGAAAATATGTGTTTGGATTTCCCAAAAAAAGGGGAAATGACTGCTAAATATATGACTAATTTTCCCCTTTTCTGACGAATGGTAGCTTGCATACACTCATGTCTTCACATGACTATTTCACACACTACCTCAAGTAAAAAATTTCATGGGTAACAAAAGGTGCACTGCAGCATAGTCAGCAGCTAAATAATTGCAGTTTTCATATTTTGTGGTTTATCAAACTGTTCATAAATCTTCTGTGATTTCCCAGATCCCTGGTGAATCACAAATGTGCTGATTCCCCTTTCTTCTCATAACATCCATTTTAGTGTGACAGCCTGTATTAAGGCTCTCTTGCAATGCGGTATAAAGAAGTAACAGCTAGAAGCAAATTATGGTTTCCAGGCTCATGGGGAGGAGTAAGAAAAGCACTGTGAATTGTGGCAATTTTGGCCTTTTAGAAGAGGGTAATCAATTGAGGGACTGCAGTTCCCAGATAGACTAATATCCTCGGGTACATCTAAGAAGGATCAACAATTTTCAACAGCTTTCTTCAGAAGGTTTCTGCCCTGGCTTTCTTTTTATCCATAAAATATCTTGATCTCATGCAGCAGTGTAAGGACTGCTCAAGCTTCAGTTGTTCTTCAAGTTTCAGTTGTTTATTTGGAGGTGCAAAAGTTTGGTTTAGAATAACTCAGGAAGAAAGGAAAGAGAGCAATAAATTTATATTTTTTTAGTAGATGTCTGCTGAGAAGGCCACGTCATTTTGCGGTTAGCTATCACTGAGTATTTATAAACAGAAATGTGCAAGTCTAGCAGCTATATATATAGAGAAACTCTCTTAGGGAAGCTGGTGTCGTTCTGTGGTTTCGCTCTGCTGATGATTCATTGATACAGCTCAAGATGCTGGAGCGTAGCTGTGAAATTCCTGACTTGAGGACCAGACTATTCCCCATACGTCTCACTCATTGCTCATCTCACTAGATAGATATTTCCCACACCAGGGCTACATGCAGTTCCTTGCCACAGTTGGGTGGATTTTGCTGTCCTTGGACATGCCAATAAAATAATCAAAATATCAAGAAATATCTAGTCTTCTGGAAGTTCCTTGCCACAGAAACTTTCAAAAGGCCTCTACAAGCAAGGTGTGTCTGTTATCCCTGGTCAATGGAAGGGGAAATGAAAATTCAGGCATCAATGGATGGATTCCACCATTTCTACAAGGGGCAGTTAATGTGCCAGCTTCTTGTAGCAGCTCCCAGATTTTGCTGCTTCTCCTGGAGGAATTTACTCTGTTATAGTGGCTCTGTGGCTGATAATTTTTTGCATCCAAGAACTGCAATCCCTTGGGCTTCATAATTTATTCTGTTATCCAGTTTGGCTAAGCAAACTTTGTGCAATTAAAAACTGAAGTAAATTTCTCTGGTTCACATAAGAATAAGGTGACAAGGTATTAAGAAATACTGAATGTTGAAAGCTGACTGGCAAGCAGATGCAAAGTAAACCACAACTATTGCACCAACACATGTTCTTGGGTTATTGATATGAGCAAACCTGGTTTTAATAATTTATAATACCCTTGTGCACAGTTCCAAGATGGGGTCTTGAGGAGCAGAGAATAGGAAAGAAATGGAACTCTTCAACTCTGAGAATCACCAAATAAACTGGGAGAGAAAGAGAAAAACTAAACAGAAGGATTAGCACAATGCACAACAGACTCCAAGAATACAAGAATTTGCATGCTTAGCCAGAGGAATAAGTGCTGACATACCCCAGTTGTGTATGACAAAGTGGGAGAAACAGAAGGCGATGTGCCAAGGGATCCACTTTGTCATGAGGGAGTGCTAGTTTGGCCAGAGCAGCCATGGCTGGGTTACAGATTGTCTCACCACTACAGGTTCCTGGGATTTCCAAAGACACTTTCACTGCGATAGAAAGCAGGCACACTTGAAAAATAATTATACTTGCAAGAGCTGGAAGGGTCAGAGAGGAGGAGACCCTCAGTGTAGAAATCAACAGGGTATAAGGGACAAAGTAACGTCTAGAGAGGCCCAGAGTATCTGTGCACAGGCACACAGACATAGATTGGTGAAATAAAGAAATTATTTCTGAAAAAGTGGGGTTTGCTGGATTTTATTTAAAGTAGAAAACCATCCCTGAGCACAGCCTACTTGATATATGATGCCATGTGGAAAAGCAGTGATGGAGTACTGTTGCAAAGCTGAGTTTGTTGAAAGCAGAAAAGTGATATTGCTCTCCCTATAAACTGAACTGAGGAGGATAATCTAAACTACTAAATAGAGACAGTCTAAACATCAATGCATACCAGTGTATCTCTCAAATGACAATAAAAATAAAAAAAATATCTCTTACTGCTCTTCCTTCTCTTATGGATAAAACAGTGCATAGATACACTGAATGTTGATCAGGGATATGGTTCGGGTTAGGGATCAGAGAGTAAAAAAGCCTAGGGCTCCAGGGACACTGGGAATGGAAAAGGCATGCCAAAAGGACCATAGTAGGGCCTCAAAATTGCTGCCCCTATATCTTTCTCACCTGGGCCATCCACAAAACCATTCAGTTTGGAAAAAACCTCTAAGATTAAGTCCAACCATCCCCAAGTGCCACATCCACACGGCTTTTAAACCCTTCCAGGGATGGTGATTTCACTACTTTCCTGGGCAGCATATTCCAAAGCCTGTCCATCCTTTCAGTGAAGAGATTTTTCATAATATCTAATCTAAACCTTCCCTGCTACACCTTGAGATCATTTCCTCTCATGCTGTCACTTGTTGCCTGTGAGAAAAGACCAACCTGCAACTTACTGCTTTGAGGTTCCTGCTTCTTTCCCTGCTACAGCCATCCTCCCTGCTGGGATGGAGCAAGCCCACAGCACGCAGCACCTGCCATGCCTTAGTGCAGGGCTCCAGGCAAGGCTGCAGCACCCACGGTCACTCCCACACCAGGGCTGGGAGATGGGGCTAGCTGGGAGCCAGCAATGCTGAGGAGAACAGCAAGCAGACGTTTCCCACAGCTTTGGTGTCTTCTCAGACCATAGGCAGTGAGTCAGCAGGGGCACTAGGGACATGCTAGGAAAAAAATGAACCTAAGACTGCTGACTAGCTTTTTCTTTTCCACCAGTTCCAAAATCATAGTGTTTGCTTGCAGTCATGATTAGTCTTTTTTATATATGAAAAAACATAATGTGCTCTCTGGTCTTTCATGTGAGAGGTGTTGAGGGATTTAAAAACACAGCAGTCATTACAAAAAGCCCACAGCAACAGCAGACAGAGGAGGAACTGTGTCCAGTTGAGGATCATGAAATCATATAGGGTTACATGAGCTAGAACGACATGGACAAAAGAAAATTTCTAAACCAGTTACGGTGCTTGGCTTAAGCAGCCAACCCAGCAAACAGGGAATTCAGAGGCAAAGAGAAAAACAGATGACAAAGATTTTTGTTCATAATTGCCTTTTTGTTGATTGAACTTAAATTTAGTAGGTGAAAAGTAACTTCATAGCTATGAAAAACAGTGGCAAACATACGGTCTGTGATAAAGGAAAAATTGAGCTGGTACCAATCATACATTATTGTAGGTGTACCAGGAGGTTAATATTAAACATTACTTTTTTATTACATGTTCCTGAATCAAGTATTTGTATCACCAAGAAGATGAAGTCATTTATGTAATACTGGCAGTAAATCTTCCATTTGTCTTGGATTTAGGCTCCTTCTGACACACAAGTATATTTCACACACTTGTTTTAAGAAACAGTCATATAAAATACACATAGCAGATCTAATTACCCAAGGTATTTGTTCTCTACTCCACTACATTAATGTGTAATTAATAATCACTGGATTTGGAGGGGGCTGGGGTGGGAGACAACACATGAAAGTGGATATGGTATAGAAACAGAGACAACAAATTTGCAGTCATACTTGGCATTCTCTCTTTGAGCTTGTCCTGTGTGTAGTGTCACACTGACCAGTAATTCTGACTGGCATCAAGAGTTGCTTAAGAAAGAATTGAGCAAGACTTGCTCTGGAGCTGTGAAATAATAGAAGAGAGGTTTACAAATAAATGAATAGCAAATAATTAGATGCAACATATACTGCTTCTAAATGAAGAGGCAGAGGAAGAACCAGTGTATGCAACAGCAGGAATTAGGAGAAATCAGATCAGTTCAGAAGAAATAGAACCAATCCCAACACCATTGTTCTAAAAAAGAAATACAAAAGCAACCAAGTGATGCTGCAAGACTATACGTGCTTGCAATAAAGAGCAGGTAGGCCCAGTCTATCTTTTTATCTTTTATCTGTTCAGTTGGTGGACACATACCATGAAGCACTGAAGAAGGTCAGATTTTGTATCATTATTCAGGTTAATGAACACATTTGTTTTAATAAAAACAGTTACTATCGGCCAAGCTTGGAGTTTTCTGTTACAACAGCTGACTACGTAACAAGAGTACAAATACACATGGGGTAACAAAACTGATCTTGGGAGGATTTCAGCCCTCATATGTCCTTACTTATGCCCTTCTCCAGCACATAATGTTCTGTACCAGGTTGAAAGGGAACTCATAATTTCAGCAACTGATTTTAAAGACTCTCTGAGGATTTTACAACAAAACAATATTGAATGTTATTTGTTTAAATCATTTCTATCAATCACATTTTGAAAAGAAAAAGAAGATATTTTAACAATAGTAGTTCTTTGCTATGCAAATTATCCTTAATTACAAGCTGGAAGAGTTTTCATTCAGACTTAGTTGATTGGAAGGGTTTACCATTTGTAGGAAAATTTGGGTAACTTTAATGAAAGTTTGCAAGAAACTGGTGGGTGGGTTTCCCTTCAAAACATTCTGGATTGAGACCTTCCTTCTGAATAAAACTCAGATCCCTGCTGGTCCTTCTGGCTGTAGCTTCTAAGACCTGTTATCTCAGAGGCATTTATTTCACTGGAGACCTCTAGAGCCCTGCACTTACTTTAAGGCCAGTTCATAAGTGCTGAGCCATTCCCCTTGTCTCTGCAGAAAGCTGAAAGATCCCAGGACCTTTACAAGTTACTGTTTTGATTAATGCACAAGTTTTGTGAATAGACTTCCCAGGGAGAAGGGTTTCAGCAGGGTACATGAATAATGGATATAGCTCTTGGCTTGATACCATAGCTATGGGAACAAAAGACCCAAAAAAAGGGGAACTAAATTTAACCATTTCATACCATAATGATATGGCAGCAGTGTTTGGAACCTTAACCATTGCTGGCAGCCTTGAAGTTGCTAATGGCAGCTCTGCACAGCAGGGACACAGCACCCAGTGGTTCAGAGCTGCTGCCTGTTTCATGATGTGTTTATGATACTGGCCCCAGATGAGAGGCTCGAAATTACTCGTCCCATGCAAAAGTCACAGGACCTTTTGCTGAGCTTTTAAATAGCCAAGTGAAATACTGGAGATAACAGATCAGTAAGAAGGCATATACTTCTTGGCAACTCCCTCCATGCATAGATTGAGACAAATAGAAAGGAAAAATATATTAGAGACATATATGCATCCATACACAGAGAAATTTAGAGGCTGCCATATGCTGAGGGGAAAGAGTTGTATTCAAATTGCAAAAGTCCCCCAGAAGAAGAGTAGACAAGAAAGCCCTGCAGGATTTCTGTTCTGCTCTGCAATCTGTTTTTCCATTGCCCCACGCAAAGTGGAACAGCTACAGGATGCAGGCTGTGCTCTGTGGGGACACCACAGTAATCTGGCCAAAACTCCTCCATGTAAACTGGTTAATGTTTGTGATAACTCAAAGCTGTTTTACAACAAAACTCCAGCCAGAAAAAGTTTACTTATTACTAACACAGCTAATAGCATTTCAGTGATGTTTACATGTGTAGGGAGAACCCAAGGACTATACTAAATACTTACTTTATATAGTAGGGCACCATTAAAAGTTTCAGTAGCAGCAGTGCTGAGTCATTTTAGATCAAAATCCATTAATGAGTTTGCTGATGATTTTAGTGGCTGACAGTATCTGGCAGGGCCCCTGCATCTCAGCATTCACAGAACCATCAGAACTAGGATGGCACCCTCCAGACCTTGCTAAACCCACTTGTCTCTTTGCCTTAGGATAAATTTAGTTCTTCTTTTTTTCAAATAACTACTATGAAAGAAAAGTGTGATTTTTCTAATATATGCTCATGAAATCACTCTTATTTCAGAAAGCTTTGTGGAACAGAGGAAAGGTCTGAAACTTTCTGGCACTGCAATCTGCCAAAGGGAGATTCTCAGTGTTTTCTTAGCAATGTATGCAGCCATCAGTTTTAACACTCTATTTAATTGACCCTTTCAAAACCTTGTAATGCTGTAATGAAGAAAAGTGCCTGGCAGAGCTCTGCCTTAAGGCTGTACTTTCTGAGAAGATGAAGAAATATCACCTTGAGGAGAGGATTCTGTTAATGTGCCAAACTGGATGTTTATGTAAGAGGGCTTTTCATCGGAAGCTGGTGCACAGGAGGAATAATGAACTGAAGAGGCTTTCAACACACCTCATGCCTCATTTAGGATCTGCCATGGGTAAGGTCATGTGACTTTGGGTTCAGCTGTTCCATGTTCAAAAAACAAAATGTTTGCAAATCCTGTAGTATTTATGTGCATTATCAGGCCCCTTTCAGAAACAAACCTTTCTAGATATGAACAAGTTCACCTGCAGCAAGTGGATGCAAATTCATCTACACTCTGAGCCAACTTCTGATGTGCCTCTGATACATGTTCTTGTCCATCTCTTAAACTACTCTAATCCACAGCCTTCACCTCTCTGCAGATCTGTGTTCTCCCCATGCCCTTGTCAGTCATGCCCAGGCTGCTATAATCAGATCATGTATTTCGGTGAGCATTTTGTACAGATGTAAATTACCTACTGATACAGCTACTATAAAAGGTAGGTCATGAGGAAATAGGCCAGGATGCAGGAGACAGACAAGGCACAGAGTGGTACAAATGCAGGAGAGGCCGTTGTTCCCATGAGGAGTTTTACTGCATCATTCTCTCTCCACCTTTGCACCACTGTAGTGCATCCATGAAGATGTTGCCATCTACACTTTCTTCTCCACACTTGTGCTGGAGCAGCGTCATGTTGTGAGGAGTGCATGTACAGTACATTCTGTTCTGCAAACTGTGTCCAGAGATTCTGTTTCACTATCTCCCACATGAGCATGGATTGCCAGTAAGTGCTGGGTGTTCTCGTCAGCCCTCAAGTGTTGCTCCCATAAGTTTTCAGGAAGCTCATGCAAGTTCCACACAGTGCCCTACAAAGTACAGGACATTCTGGACCCACTGGTATTATTCCTGCAACTCCAGTGTTCCTGCAAATGGGTCCTGTTGGATTCCCTGGTTCATCCATGAAGGCTGCCCACATTGCAGCCAGCAGCTCCTGTGATATGAAGATGTTTCTCATCTGTGTTCAGCAAGGGTCACGAGGATCTCTACTGTTCCGCTCTGAAAATGCATGCATAGAGACACCTATGTACACGCTGCAGCTAGCACTCTTGCTATCAAAAGGCTTTGTAAGACAAGAACAAAAGGTGTTCTGGACCTTTTGGACATCAGGAGAAAAAGCAAAACATATATGCATGAGATAAAGCTCCTTAATAAATAAAGTCGTGGAAAGCACTTCCAGGTCTTCTTAAGACCCTATAATCTGTCACAGGGCATCCAACAGGACCCATTTGCAGGAACATTGGAATTGCAGGAATAATACTCGTGGGCGCAGGACATCCTGTGCTTTGTACGGCACTGCATGGATCATGCACAAGTTTCCTGAAAACTTATGGGAGCAACACTTGAGGGCTGACGAAAACACCCAGCACTTATTGGCAATCCGTGCTCACGTGGCAGATAGAAAGAGAATCTCTGGACACCGATTGCAGAACAGAACGTGCTGTACATGCACTCCTCACAACCTTACGCTGCGCCAGCACAAGTGTGCAGCTGAAAGTGTAGATGGCAACATCAGGTTTGAAAAGAGTCAGCCCTTGCACCCCCAATTCAGCCCACGCCAGACCTCATGCTTTGCACTCTGGCTTATGATGTTGTAGGCCTTAGTTTTTCTAGGTGAGAGAGGTAGCCATGAGGTACCAGAGTTCACTGTACCAAGAGCATCCCATTACTACTCAAGTAATAGGAAAACACACTTGTGAAATACGATCCCATGACTGTGGTTACTTAGGCAACATCTCCTTGCAAGTGTTCATTGATCTGCCGTCCCTGCTGGGGGTTGTCCAAGATTGCACGTCACCTGCCCTGTTCCGGAAGGATTGCCACACATCAAGGGCTTCAACTTGCTTCCTCTTTACAAAATTGATTTTGGTTGCTAGTTGTTTGACAATTAGAAGCTCACCCTGGCTGAAATGATCCAGTTTTCAACTAGAGCACGCCAGCCATGCTGTGGAATGAGATAAGAGGAGAGCACCCGAGAACATTTAGAATTCACTTCTGGAAATCCTTCCTGGAAGAAACCAAGCCAAATGGCCATGATAATCACTCATGTCTTAAAGTTTAATGTGGCCTGCTGATGTATATTTTCAATTTTTTCTGCCGTCCCTAGGATATAGGAGTTTGGGAATCCTAGCTCAAATTACTAATTATGACATTTGCAGGACATCTATTGCAACTAACATTACCTGCATCATTTTCTCCTAACGAGGAGATATGATGAGGAATTTGTTCCACATCATGGCATGCTTCCAAACTAATTTTTTTCCTGGCTCCAAAAACAACAGCTCTCTTTTCCATCTGTCATACATAATAAATATTCATTTTATCAATAATCCAGAGGTTTTTCAGCAGCACTAGAGACTGAAACAGCTTGAAATGTCTCCCCATTTAAATATTAAAGAAAAACATACTTTACACAGAATATGGCCCTATTGATTAAAAAAAAAATCTAGTTTTCATCTTTTTTATTCTACGGGGTTGGCTGTGTTCAGTTAAAGCACATTCTTCTTTTTCAGTTCATACAGCATATCTTAGTATCTACCAAAAAGACAGCTGGTATCCATCTGTCTGTGCCCAATGACACTTACACTGCTAACTTTACCTTTTTTAGCTGCTTGTTCCCTCCTCTTCTTTCGCATATCACATATTGTTCACTTCAAGGATGTGTACTTTCTTTATATATGCTTCAAATGCATCAGTTCTTAAAATTAGTTTCCAACAGTGGTAAAATAAGTTTCAGCCCATCAGTTTAAGTCCCAGCACACCATCACAGACTTGAGGGGGAAAGTCCATTCATGTATCAATTTACTCATACAACATTATGCAACAAGGTTAACTTGAGATGATCCAAACTGAGACATTTGGCCTAAACAGCCTCAGATCTGGGCACTGATCTGCCCCTGTGCCAGTACGATGCTTTTCAGCACTGCACAAGCCAAAGGTGATAGTGGGAGTAACTCAGTCAAGTATGGGCAGACCTGTTTGCCCAAGTCCACTTCTTGAAGAATTCAGACATATTCTCTCAATGAGGAAGAGTCTAGGTCTCTAAGCAGGGTCTATTTCCACAGCATTTTGATTTCCCTGTAGTACCTTTTAAAGATCATAAGTAAGCTTAATATAATTTCTCTTGTAATAAAAAAGCAATATAAAACTGTAATAAGTAAAGCAATATAAAAAGTGCAATGTATCTATGTGAAAAGCTACTGACATTTACACTTGCACTATTTCAAGATTAACTTGTGAAATTATACACTCAAAGTTCTACAGTACTCAAGAAATAGCAGACTGCCAGTTCCTAGATCTGGAGATCAGAGACTTAGCAGAGAACAAAACATAAGATCATTGTACCTCAAAGGGACCCCTTTGGTAAATGACAGCAAAATGGACTACAAATAATTTCAAATCTTGAAGAAATCCAACTACTGATGCACTCTGCTGAATGCACAAAGGGCTTGCCAGTGTTTGGGTGCTGTAGTAGGTTTGTGAGCAGCACATTAAGTCAAAATGTTACGAGATCTCCTGCTCTCTTGAGCAAAATTGGGCACAATGCCTTTCCAAGATAGCTGGATCTGCCACTCAAATCATACTCAGATGAAGTAGGCTGAAACTTTTAAGTGGAGTGAAGTGAGAATTTTAATCTCTTAACAGATGAAGACATTGAAATGTGTTCCTAGCAAATCTAAATGATAGAGAAAAAACCTTTGGAGGTTTGGCTTTTTTTTTTTTTTTTTTGAAGGGACAGAAAGAAAAATCTAAAGGAGAAGTTGAGAGGATGTCTCCAGTCTTACCCAATGTCTCTTTTAGAGGCTGTTCCCTACCAGCTTCTGCAGGCAGTGTTGTTCCACCAGTCTCAGACAAGTATGAATTTTCATGGTTACCAGCTTTCTCTCTTGAAACTTCCTGCCACAATACATCTTAAAAACATGTAGCAAGGAGATGATTTTACTAAGACTGTACATTAAAAATATGCCATATTTCTACTGCAAAAGGATTATTACTTTCTGTCCATTACTAGGAGTTTGCCTGAAATAATCATTGAAGCAGCAGTATAGCAGTGACACAGAAGGTCATTCCAGGAAAAGTCTCCCTACTTTAGGAAAACCATGGCAGAAGTTCCAAGTGCTAGAATTAATCAAACTGCTTTTTAACTATAGATGGGTGCAATTTTGGGTTTCCTGCAGGCCTTTTTATAGTAGGTTTATATTTTAAAATCTAATGAATCTGAGAATGGATACAGTCATCATTAAAACTTTCCAAGGTGAAATTCAGAGCCTCTTACTGTAAAACAGCAATGAAGCCTTCTTCACTTGAGATATGAACCTCTTTAGATTATGGATTGAAGCAGGTCATCTTCACATGCTCATCCAAACAAGTAAAAAAAAAAAAAAAAGTTTGTCCTATACGGAGTTGTCAAGATATTGCAAGAACCAGATTTTTGGCATCACAATTAGAAGCATTTACATGCATAGCATCAGTCACTCACCCAAAAAGGACACACTTTAGTTTTTTATCTCTGACCATGACAGCTTCCAAAATATATTTACTGCCACTGCCTCTGCAAGCTTCAGAATTTTGAGCATCTCCCAATCTAGTGCCATTGCACAAAACTCCCCCAAGAAGCTATCCTGTGTGCCAGCAAGCACTGAGAGATATGAACTCAACCCACATCTTACAGGAAAGAAACTGCATGCACTTTTCTGATGGCCACATCCTCACAAGAATTTGATGGCCACATGTTCACAAGAATGTTTCCTAGGGTGAGATTAGAACTTAGAAAAGGAGCTTGCACCATATTTCAAATCCAAAAGGAATTTCTAGGCCTCTGCATTTGGTGTGTGAGCACCAGACAACAGTTCCCAAAGTAGTGAATGTGGCTATTACAAAATTCATTAGTCAAGCCTCAGAGTTACCACACTCAACTTGAAACCAAGTTCAATTGTGAATGTGAAAGTATAGCATTTGCTGATACATGTTTTACAAAGAGATGGCAAATTTAGAAATAAGATTTGGATTTTGCCTGCTCAAAACCTCTTAGAATCATGGAATCATTTAGGCAGACAAGACCCTTAAGGTCATTGAGCCCCACAATATACCTAACACTGCCAAGTCCACCATTAAACCATGTGTCTAATCATCACATCTATACTTCTGATGCTGAGCAGATGTCCCAGCTGCAGTTTGCTAGGAGAGGTCCTCCTGTTTCTGCAGCACTTACCAATTTGCAAGGCAATTGCTAAGACAATGCTGCATGTAAACATTCAGCCTCCAGGGTATGTCTTGGAACTGGATTTGGAAGAGCGACCACAATGGAAAACTCAGTAATCCACATAAAATCAAACACAATACTGCCATTTTCTGGTCCCCAGTCTCCTGCAGATTCCCTCCAATCTCAGTGCAGATCTTTTAGGCTGTTATTAAATCTACAGAGTATCTAAACTTCCACAGACAAGAGGGAAACATTTTGTAGCTTCACCCCTTTGTGAAAATACTCCTTTGCTTGCAGCCTGGAGCTGTTTGATTGAAAGCAGGAGGGTCTGCCCACCTTGGGACAGTTTGCACCAGGATATGTGCACAGTTACACACTGCAGTGCAGAAATACAGTCCCAGTACCACACAGCTGTGTCTTTGCTAAAAGCAGCCATAACTGCATCCACTAACAGAACCTCCAGTGTGTTGCTTCAACCCATTACTTTGCAAAACAAACACTGCTTTTTGGGAAAAGAAGTGTGATAGCCAGTTAAGGAAGAAAGGAAAGAAGGAAGAACAGATAGCAGGGGGAAAAAGGAGCTGATAAAAGCAAAAGGGAACAGAAACATTAACACTTCTTCAAATAAGACTGAATTTACAGCAGCTGCAAAAATACAAGCCTCTCCAACTTCTGAGAAGTTAATGAGTTCTGCAGAGCCTTAAGGCATTGTTGGCAGAGGGAAGAAAGCTGCAGATGCAGCCAGGTGTGAGAAGATCCTACACAAGGTCTCACCCAGGCTTGGGATCTGCTGGTAAGAGTTTCCCCCCGCTTGGCAAGCCCCAAGGTGCAGTACCAGGTGCAGAGCCTCACCAGCCTACCCAGACCCTGTGACCTCCAGCTGTGGGGCACAGCTGTGGGCAGCATCCAACCCTAGCTCTGCTGGCATGCAGTCACTGGCATATCTACTCCTTCTTCCAGAGGTCTCCAGAGAGTTCTTGTAAATTTGGCCTCATCATGCAAGCATCTCACAGATACTAGGAAATCATGTTTTCTTTCCCCAGTGCTGTTATCAGAAAGGAATAGGAAGAAGATGTAAGAGCCCTTTAAGCCATCTCAGTTACAGGAATGGGAACACCATGGTCTTCATGACTAGAAACAAAACTGAAGCTAAAAGGGTTGGTTCTATTTACAGAAGTGGGGCAAAAAGAGGATAACAGCTTCGTTTTGTTTACTACTGCAGTGAATCTGAGCTGCAAACTGATCCTAGGGGACCAATACATTGGACTGATTTCACTTAAGAACCCAAATTGTGAGACATTCTCTATGACAGTGTGATCAGTGACAGCTGAATAAAGCCCTGTTTCATTCCTAGACACATGTGCACGTGCCACAGGAGGACAAGGAACCTTCTCCTTTTGCCCACATGCTGTGGCATGAGGGGTTATGCACACCTCCCATGCCATCAGTGATGCAATTAACTGCTATTTAAAAGCCCCCAAATGGAATTTGTGGGAAGATCTCTTTTGTACTGTCTTCAGAAGATCAAGGCATGCACCTTTAGGAAGAAGACCCGTTTAAAAGCAGTGAATAAAAGCTCTTCCAAAGACAAGCATGAAAAACACATAACCAGGGACCCATTGTAGGTACTGAATTTACAGCATAGCACAACCCTTTTTCCTCATTTTCAGCCTAAACCTCTTTTTGTTCTACTTGGTTTTTTTCCTAAAAAACAAGCAGTTTACATCTCCTCTCGAATTATCTGCCACAAGTTCCCTTTTCCCTCAGTGAGCTGGAGACACAGCTGAACCCCAAGGACTTCTCACCTCTTGTGTTTAGTGCACCTGAGGAAGGGCTTGGGTTGTTGATACTTTGAGTTGTTGATGCTTTCCCCCTTCTGCCCCAAGTCTCAGTTACTGTAACAAAAATCAACACTCTGAGGCACCTGCCCAAAATATGGGTGACTGGCACTTGTTTGTCCACAAGTCTGCAGCTGAGATCTGTGGGTGCCATGGCCTGGGAACAATGAGGGGCTTCTCCCCAGGGCCAGACGGGGCAGCTCAGACTGAAAACTTTGGCCAGCTGGATAGAACTTCACTTCAGTGCTTCATATGTGAAAATCACACCAGGTTGTGCCTTTTCCATCCTAGCCTTTTCCTTTTTAATGAGAAAATTAATTTGCTATTTAACTGATACTTCTCAGAGGAAAAAAATGCTAGTCTTGTGAAATAGATACTCTGGTGTAGAAGGCAAGAGGAGGTCAGCTTGACCAAGACACAATATTTTGTTTGATACACCCTGCAATATTTAATCAATGGCATAAAATTTTAACAGCACTTTCATCCAGCACATGGGGGTTTATACATAGACTCAACCCCTCAAAAAATGTAAATGTAACCTGATACAACACATTTCCCTTGGAGACAAACTTTGTGAGTTGTGCTGTGAGAGAAGTTGTCCATTCAAAATGTACTGTATAGGGATAATGAATTCAGCAGCATGAAAATACCTTAAAAATTTAAATTACAGTTAGCATAATGATATCCTACTGGTTATTACAGAAAGCAAAATATTACAAATATTAGAAATGAAGAAATTATTTTTGGCCAAATACTGCAATGTCTTCCTTTGAATTTTCTGAAACAAAATGCTTTTCAAATTCTCTTTTGTAAAGCAAAAAATAAATCTAACCCTTTGTTCTTTATTTCAAGTTAGGAAAATAAAAAAAAAAAATGCTTCTAACACTACCTCAATAGGAGTGTAGGGAAGTTCATTAGTATTTTTGAACCATACTAAATTGATGTAATTTCTAAGAAGATACAGACTACAGATGCTATCAAGGCATACATAAGACTTCCAGCTAATTAATGACGATAAAGGAAGATTTGAATACTCTTATGAGGACCATCTGTTGTAGAGTGAATATGGCTCTTCAAGATTAGTCTGCTGAGCAGTAGAAAGAGGTGTCTAGATTAAGTTAGGAATATTAGACCCTGATATATTCCAAATTTTCATCATTTTTTTAAAAATCCCTTTTTTAAAAACATATGAGCCGTTGATGAGCCCTGCACTGAGGAGTTTAGTGTCATGGCAATCACACAAAAAAACCCTGATGGGATGTGGGTACCTAAACCCAAGCGTGCAATGCTCTTACATTGTAAGAGCATGGTATCTGAGACAAAGTCCATGGTATCTGAGACACCCCCACCTCCCTGGGAACTCCAGAATTTCTGCTGCAGCAGCTGGAAGCCAGCCAGAATACCAAAGGACATGAAGGCTTTAGGAACTCACAAGTAATTCTTCAGCAAATATTCCTACCTTGGGTCATCCATAGAGAGATGGTGTGAGGAGCAAACCTGGAATTCATTTCTTTGCTCCTTTGTGCAGGTTACCATACAATAAAGGCAAAGTTGTCCTCTACCCACATTTTGAGTGGTCACTTCTAACACCTGAATTTGTACATTGGTACCAGTAAGGAGCTCCTCCTCAGCTGCAAAGTCTCCAGTGCTTGAAGATGTAGAGAAGGTGTCCCACTGCCTTCCTGGCTCATTGTTTGTAACGCCGCTCCCATCTCAGGTCTCTGATCTCATGAGCAGAACTACTGATCCTTCCCACACCACACCTGCTCACAGAGCACATACTCACCTGGCATGTTTTACAAGGGCCTTTTAAAGCAAGGTGACACCAATGAGCATTGGTCTCAACTTCATAAACTGCAGCTTCTTAGGAGCTGATTTCCAGGTTCAGCCATCTCGGCACTGCAGACTGAACCAAGAACAATGCTGGCCACTCTAAGCTGTGATGCCCTTGCTCTGAATTGGAGCCCTGGATTTTAGACTTACCAAATCCCTTGATCTTAAACATGTCAAGAACTCTGTTGGCACCTGATTGCTGGCTTCCATGATTGGCAGTGGGCATGGGTTTATGCACTTCACTGAACATGAGTTTAAATGATGCCACCGAACAGCTGTGTGACGTGGAATAAATCACTTCATAAAAATCCCTGGTGTTCTCACTAATGTAAAACTGAGATCTGTCCCACTGGCACATTTTGAAAAACACTAGAAAAATGTTTTTATCTGAATGGCAAATAATAGATGAATTCATGCTTAACTTGCATTTTTCCATTTTAGAAAAATTAGTTTAAAAAAACCTATCATAGCAGCACAGTAATGATAATTGCAGCTTAATTACCCATAACTGATTCTTTATGCCCTGAAATAATTTATTCTCCTTTTATACTTGTCTCTGATATCCATTAGAGTCATTACAACTGTGAGTCTATAATTACATATTTTGCATTTTAATATTCTATGCCAGTATGTGCTCTCTTCTTATCTTTCAGCTAATTTCATTACCAAAACACCAAGAAAATTTCCATGTGAATTTTCCAGAAGGTTTTGTAGTAGGTCTAGCAGTTAATGAAGCCTAGAGAGACTGTTTAGGACAGAGCTTTTGTATGTGCTCACTAGTCTGGCTTTGCCAAGTGCTCTGTGTAGGCTGCACCATCGCGGGATCATCGTGATGGGAAATCTGCCTTCAGGTTTGGGATTTCACTTTGGCATTGGGTGGACATTAGGACACAACTAAGTTCTTGGGAGAAGAGAGGTTAGATTGTGTCTATGTTATGTTTGAAGACAAAGCTGAGAAAGCTCTTGACAAGGCTTTTCCAGGAGGACCAATGTTCATTTCTGCCTGCTGGCACCACCAGTAGGAGACACAGCACTGCCAAAAGCCAGGGGATTTTTCCTCGTTCCAAGTAGGCATGCTCTATGCCAAGCTACATGCACACGTATCCTTTAGTGGTGGTAGAAAATTTGGTAAAATCATTGCAATAAAGCAGAAAATGTGCTCTTTGCTCTCTCACAGATCTCACCTTGCTAAATGCCTTCCTGTCTCAATTGCAAAAAGGTTAGTCAGCATCTGGCCCAGACATGTGACTGTGTGGGTCACACTCTATTTCCTTCACCAAACACCAGGGAGACACCCATACCCAAAGGGGCCAAGGTGATTTAATGGTTGCCTTGAAGAATCTTAAACTAAAAACCCGTTTTCTAACTATCCCTCTGAGTCACGAAAAGCTGCAAAACACATCATTTACTCTCTCCTTCAGCTTGGCCTGCTTGTAAGACTAGAGGCTTGCTAACTATACTGACAGGATTCTACCAGAAATTGTCTGTAACCTCCCCGTGACAAGAGCCAATGCAGCAATATTTACAATCCCTTCATTCCAACAGCTGTTTCAGAGACAGAAATGCATTTTTTTTCCATGGGTAACATGGCGTGGGCAAGATTGCTTGGGAGATGCAAATATTAAAATAAGATGGAAGTATGGTAATGCCTTTTAATGGACAAATTAAGCTGAATGACAAACACAAGATTGTGCAATATAAATTTCACGCAGAGGGCAAGTAAAATCTGACTCACATGCAGCAATTGGAACAAATTAATCTGATTTTCCCATGCCACATTTTTATGCCACAGAATCAAAGGAGCCTGTGAATGAAACATTAAAGTGAATTTCCTACTAGAATTTAACAAAGAAAGTACCCTGTCATTTCCTCAGCTGGAAAGGGCATATTTTGATTGAGTCAGGGATTTATTTTCTTAAACAATAAAACACCTTCCTCCCTCCTTCTCTCCCAAGTGTATTATTGTTTAGATCGAGACTGGGATAAATCAGTGAGATAAGGAGAGTAAGATTATCAGTATTTCTGGGGCAGAGTTTTTACCCATTAGGGGCATATGCTGCATGGAGCCACATGATCATGGAGTGAAAAATTGACTAGAATTATTAAAGATGTTCATCTTTAATTCCCCCAACCAGTAACCTTCACAGCAGTCCAAGTGGCTATAGTGGCTGTGCTAGTTTTGGCCTGTCCCTGTGTTTTCACACCTCCCCAGGCAGCACCAACACAGCAGTGTGTTAAAAAAAAAAAAAAACTTGAAAAAAAAGAAGTCAAAGTAAGACAGTTGTTACCACCTTTCCTGTTTTAAATGGGTTGGAAATAGGCCAAAAGCTGGGTGCTTGAGCTCAGCAGTGAATTTGTGGAAGACCTACTGGAAGACAGCTACAACTGAACATTATTCCAGCTGCTGAGCACACACAGCTCTTTGAACCTGCATCTCTTCACACACCCCGATATCATCCAGCAGGCAAGGGACACCCTTGTGTCCATGGGACACACCCCTTGTGTGCAAGGGACACCCTTGCACCCATGTGCAGCTGGAATCCCAGCCATAAAGCATATTCCTCATGGGCAAAAGAAGTCTGCTCACAGCTAAGTTCCCAAAATTGTTTCCCTGTGGACTGGTTGGGATTCCCTGGCAAAGTGACATCCAGCAGCAAGTGACCCAGGCTGGCCGTGACAAGTGCTCGTTGAATGCTGCTTAGGCAAAGTGGCACAATTCAGTGCTAGTATTCCTTTGGTGATTTTAGAAGACTGGAACAGCTTTGGGCTGAGATGCTGGAGCTCACAAGTTAAGACCCTAAGGTGGAAATGCAGTCCCATTACTACTACTGTTTTTGTTGCCAGGGAGCATTTGGAGACTGTGGAGTCCCGTGTTGAAGGCACAGTGCTGAGTCCCCTCTCTGCCATCAGCTCTTTTCTTGCATTTAAAATTTCTGCAACTTCAGTGTCTTTTCAGCAGTATTACAGTCCTCATCCCAGACCACAGCATGAATACAAGTGGAAGAATTAACAAGGTCTCTGCACAAAAGGTAGCAGCCCACAAAGCAGGACTTTCCCACCTTTATAACTGCACATACAGTTCTATGCAATCTTATTGCTCTAGCACAAGACTTTTAGCAGAGCAACCGGCTCTTGTTATCTTCTCTAATTTAGATTTTTGTTGCTTAAATCTTCTAGGTTAGTGTTCTGCACTTTACTAATATTTAATCTGCATTTTTTAAAGCTTTGTAAAAAAATTTGTTTCAATTTTGACATTTGATGATTTCTTTTTCTGGTTTGACTAATTCAGTTGTTAATTTTAAAGATTTACATGCGCATCCTTTGCTGCACTGTTTGTCCTCTTCTGCCCCATGGACATCCCTCCCTCCCTTCAAAGTAAAAAATCTGTGTCTCTCTCACCACTGCTACCTACCTAAGTCCCACAGAGGAGTGAGATCTGCTACATGGTTTCCAACGCTCTTATCTTTTTTAATTTCCTTTTACTGTAAGTCACCATAATTGTGCCTTTCTTCAGTGAAGCACAAAGGTTTTCCCTGTTCTTCATTGCCTCTGCCAGCACCTGCTCCAAAACTCACATCTGGGGTTGCTGCTTTCAGCCCCTTACCGCACGCTGGAACAAGCATCAGCTCACATCTGTCTCCACAACCAGCTAACAGTGCTCACCCAACTGCACCTAAGCATGTTCAACAATGGGTCAAGGATGACTGAGGAAAACCAGCAGCTCTGAAGCAGCAGCTGGAGGGGAGCCCACAGGAACGTGACCAGCAGGTGGCTGGTCCTGAGTTTTTTAAGCTCAGTCAGTATCTACCCTTGCAGAAGTGGAAAAGCTGTGAGGCTTATGGATTTCAGATACCTTTGTCTATAGGAAGCAAATGAAACCCTGAAACATTTTTCAGCTTACACCACATCCCTATGCCTTCTGCAGATGAAAGGAAAGGCAGAAGTCTGGGACCGCAGACTTCCTCCTTCTCTTCCTCCTCTCACAGAGACCAGCCTAGTCGGAAGGAAACTTATCTCCACTGCAGAAAACAGACACAGCCTCTGGTGGAAAAACACAGGCAAAGCCCAAGGGAAACCCTGGGGGCAAAACCAGCAACTTTGCATCAAACTTCCTCAGCATTTGTGGCTTAGGAGAAGCCTGGTTTTTCTGGAACCATGCTTTAATGCCGTGCAAGAGTCCAGCTCAGGACTGCTGTTCATGCACTCTGGGCAATAAAGCAATGCCAGCTTACAAAAACCACAGGCCTGAAGGCAGCATGGCAGGAGGGCACGTTCACAATGCACCCAAGCTCTCCTTGTGCAACTTCTTTCCGGGCCTGCACTCACATTTCTATGATTTTCACTCTCCTTTCTCTGTAAAAGCAAAAATTGCAATTCTCAAAAGAGCAACTGCACCAGGAGATTGGGCTTCAAGGAAAAAAAAAAAAAAGAACAACAAAAAAAAAAGCCCTCAAAAGCCCACATTTATTGTCAAAGTCTCTAAAATTATGAGATTTGACAATAAGTCTTTTGTTCTTATGGTAACATGCAACTAGGCAACATGCAGCTTGATTTCTGCAGCCAGTAGATATTCAAAGTACTTTTCACATACAATAGGTGTCAATTTGACTTTATTTAAGGAAAAACGGGGAAAAAACAGTAATTTCCATAATACACAGAAGACAAGTTAGATAGCACTGCAAAAAAAAGGCTGAGTGTTTTACTTGTCACCAGTCTGCTTTGCAGCTCTACGATTAGTAATTTTAATGCAGTTTGTCATTTTGTATTATTGTTTAGCATCTTTATAATCAGCAGAGTTTGGGGTTATAAATCACAAAAAGTGTACTACTACTACTATGAAAAACTAAAAAACCCACAAAAATCACTTTCAAATAAACCATAAATATGTGATGCACATTAGTGTAACAAAACCATTTTTGTAAACATTTTCTCCAACATAACATGTGCATAAGATAAAAAATAAAAACACTGCAGTCATACAAGTTAGGGTTACTTTGACTTAAAGATACAGAAAATTATTACTTATTAAAGCTTAAAACTAAACCTAGGAGCTTTTCTTTTCTTCTTTGCTTACAAAAGCACTGTTTGAAGAGTTCGATGTTGGTATATGAAGTGGTTTTGTAATACTGTTTTTACCTTGCCATGTTGGCACTTCTGTGGAGGCAGAAGCTGCCAGATGGGCAGACCCTCTGAAGGAAGGAGATTTCCACCCTCCCCCGGAGCCTCAAAACTTCAACAGCACATATCCATGACCTGGGCATCCCTATAGCACTGGAGCATCTTCCTCTAGGTGAACAGCAATCAGCTTTCAAGGACTAGATTAATTTTGACCACATAGCACTGGAAGATTTAAATCACGCAGACTGACATTCGATCGAATCAGCTTCGGCAAACTACACTACAGGGCAGCTCTGTGATCACACCCATGTCTACCATCACGTTGTGTCTCTGAGTCCCCTTTAGTTCATTATAGTACAAAAGGTCGATCGTTCTTCTGGCTGACCACACCGGGCCTGAAAAGAACACATCCTTCACCTTCAACACTATCCAAAAGTCATACAATTAAAAAAAAAATAGTTCTAGGTATTCCTCCGCCAGCAAATGTAAGGCTTTCTTGAGTTTTGATTCTTTTTGGGGGTGGGGGAGTGGGGGTTGCTGTGTGCACACGCATGCGCTGGAGGTTACGCATTTACCGCTCGCTTTTCAGCCGTCTGCGATGCTCGAAGGAGAGTCCTCAGCAGCAGCGCTGATCGGGGTTGAAGGATTTACAGCAGTCAGATTTGACACCAAAAGAAGGGTCTGTTGAGTCTGAGCTTTGCACGCTTGGTGCTCTTGGCTCTTAATTGATTGTGTGACCAGTCGCTCGAGCCATCAGCTTGACTGAATTGAAGAACACGTGTTTAAAAAGCCCTACCTGTCATGCCATGAAGGAAAGTTAACCACAGCAGAAGACAAAGCCCATGAAACACTGAGAGCCTGTTCACTGAATGAACAGCTTAAGGCAGCTGTCAGCAAAATACCCCACCAAAGGAATTAGGGGGAAAAAAAAAAAAAAAAAAGAAAACAAAAAGAAAAATGGCTGAATCGTGACACTGTGCATTATTACAACACCAACAGATTATTATACACTCAAGATTTCTCAAGTAATGAACATGTAGCCACTAAACAAATTATTACTCTCAAGACATTTATTAAAATGTCAGAACTTATTCATAAAATAAAACTGACTTAAAAAAAAGAAAAAAAAAAAAAAAAGAAAGGAAAAAAGCCAGAGCTGGGATCTTACATCTAAACACAGGTATACGCTGTTTTTATGAATAAGCAGTATTAACTACATTCTTAAAAGAGTTTTAGTGCATTGCATTCTTAAAAAAGAAAAACATCACCGCCCCAAAATGTTTCCTACAACATTTAACAATTTATAGAACTAGCCTAGTTACTTTTACCTGCCTGTTACTAAGCCCATGTGTTAGAAGAGTCAAACCTCTGGTTTAGGCTAAAGTCATACTTCTATTAAGGATGAAACTGGTTTAAAAAATGCTTGCTTTACCAAATTTTGTAAGCAGATTACATTAATCAGTGTCTCACTGCCATACCGCTACGACTATTGCCCCAAGGGACTACTCGCTCCTCCTGCTGAAACTTGCTATGCAATAACAGTCAGAAACCTTTCAATCTGGTAGTTTTGGTATTAAGATTAAATTAGACATTAATGGTTTTCTTCTAAAAATGTATAAACTAAACCACCTCTTTTATTTTATGCATTAAAAACAATGAGGTAGGCACAAAAAAATAAACATATGTAGTTTGGATTTTATTTCTCTTTTTTTTCTTTTTTTTTTTCTTTTTTTTTTTAGTTCTGCGAGTGCAGACTGTGGTAAAACTGTTGTTGCACTTCTAGGTTTAAACAAAAATTAAACCTTTAACTGAGGCAGTGCTAATACTGTGACGTAACCAAGTTCTGGCCTAACACAGAATCATTATAGAAAATGAATTTTTTTTTCCTTTTTTTTTTTAATCACCTGCACATGTTTCAGGCAACACCTGGTACACAGAAAATTACTAAAGTTATTGGCCAGGCCAAAATAAAACTGCAGAAACAAAAAAACCCTAAGAATTCCACCCCAAGCCCCTTCCCACCCTCCCTGTCCCCAAAAAGAAGTTATCCTAGTCACTGTGTCTTTCACATTTTATAAATATTAACTTCTTAAAACCTGCCCCTTCCTCTTCGTCCACATATTGTCACATTACAAAAAAGAAATGTCAATTAAATACATTGTTAACATTACTAGACTAGATCTGCCCTCTGTTTCAGCCAGTCTGACACTCTACACACCACTTCTCACCTTCTCTTGCCTGCCTTCCGTCCACTCAACAAACAGCATGGTCATGGTAAGCCTGGTTTGTTTTTCTTCCGTTTCCCCCCCCTCCCTCCTCTGTTTTAACACTAACAAACAGAGTCCTTCAAATCCTAGGAACACTGGAGCTGAAGGGAAAAGAAGACCTGTAGCTTTCTAGCGTGATCCCAAATCTCAAAGACATTGTAGCACCTGATGGCAATATCTTTACAGCACCAGCTGCCTCGCAGCCTCAGTTGAAAAACATAAAGAAACCTAACACCAGTGATGCCTGCACACACATTTACACAGAGTGCTGCACTCGTGCAGGTCTGTACTCCAGTTGAAAGTAATTCCAAGTTATGAAGATCTCAGACTCTGGATGTCAGCAATTCCTCTCCAAATCCCAATGCTTCTACCAGCTCAGAAGTGAAGTCCTGCCAAGGGTCATGAAATAGACTTGACTGCTTCCACCTGACCGCACGGAGGCAAAGAAAACCTGCAAAGAAAAGACATTGGCAAATTCAACAGGCAGGACAGCAGTGGTTCCAATGTGCCTTCACTCTCCCAGTATTTGCAGTGCAATTGCAGTGGTGGTCTGGGCTGGTGGGGATGGAGCTGATGCTCCTCATAGTGGCCTGTGGGGTGCAGGGCTCTGCACCTATGTTAAACAGTGTTGTTAACACATCCCTATTTTGGCTACTGCTGAGCAACACTGGCACAGTTATCAAGGCTTTCTCTCCAGCTCCCTCACCCCTAAAAGGCCAGTGGGCTGGGATGGGCAAAAGGCTGGAAGGGACAATGCTGGGACAGCTGACCCAAACTGACCAAATGGATGTCCCATAACATACAGCATCGTGTTCACCAATAAAAGCTCAGGGAAAGGAGGGACACTGTGGTGATGACATCTGCCTTCTCAAGCAAGCATTGTGTGTGGAAAACATCTGGACATCCACCTGCCCATGGGAGACTATGTATTAAGTCTTTATTTTATAGTCTGGCTTGCATGTAGAAGCTGTCTTATTAAACTGTCCATATCTCGATCCATGAGTCTTTTTGCCTTCTGACCATTTCCTTTCCTTTCCATGGGTAAGGGGAGAGAGCTTGAGGCTGGCTGGGTGTTTGGCTGCTGCTCAGGGTCACCCCAGCCTGAGCACCCAACTGAAGTACATGTTTATAATCTTGGCAAAAACCTTGGGGGGAGGGAATGTACCTTGTCGTTGCGTTCACATAAGAATTTGAGTCTTTGTGCCCTTTTGTGCATGAACACACCATCCAAGTGTCCAGTTTCCACCGACCGTATTTCGATTGCTTTTTCTCCCCAGCCCATGATCTGGTTAGATCGGATGTATGCTTTGGAAAGAAAACAGCACATTAGGACAGGCAGAGGGCAACAGGAGAAATGGGAAAAGCATGGAATATCCTGACACAGTCTAGTTAAAAATCATCTGCATGTGCGTTATTGTAGCTACACGCATGTTCAGAGGCCTATTTCTGTCCTCAGAACATTCAAGATGCCTAAAAAATACCTAAAACATTCAAGATGCCTAAAAATTTTTTTAAACTTTAATTTCTTTTGTGTGTTTCCTATGTTATAAACTTCTTCCTTGAGCATTCATAACAAAGGAAACTTTATAACCTTTAATTAAATGGAAGGAACATTGAGTTTTTACACAGGCCTTTTCTTCCAAGTCTGAGACAAAGAGACATATTAATTAGGTGTTGACTAGGAGAAAGCAGAAGCCAAGGTTTAAATAGACTAAGCCCATCCACTACAGTGTGTCCCATGCACCAGCTCTATGTCTTATGTGTTATCTTCCCTCCTTGATGGAGTTTGTCAGCAAAAACAAAGAATGAGAGGGAAAGGTAAAATTAGAAAAAAATTATCTAGCCTCTCTTAATAGGAGTAATAATTGAAAAACTGATCTCCTTGAGAAAGCCAAATGCAGATCATTCTGTGTGGCTCACAAGAGGCTCACATTAAGCTTTCAATGTAGAAATATTATTATTTGACATACTGCATCCCTTTGTGTACAAATACAACAACAAATCAAACATTTTTCCTTCAAGTGTCACAGGCAACACAGATTAGTAGTAGCATGACCAAAAAAAAAAAAATCTATTTTTGATAGCAGTAAGCAAATGAAATAAAAAGTGAAGTCACCAACATTATAGAAAGGTATATTCACAAAGCAACTCTGGGGATAGTTTCAGGAATGCTGTCAAAAATAACACAAGGGAACTTAATGTAAGACTAAGCTATTGCCTCTGATTTGCATGCATACTTAACAGAAGAATAAAAAGGACTTCCTGGTCAGCAAAATTTAAAAATCTTTACTACTACAGTACTTTCCTTTTATATAACATATTCATAGTAGTTTTCAGTGAAATTAAATCAAATTATCTTCTACAGTAAAATGTACACCAACAGTGCATATACCATCCCGATGGTATAAAGGAAAATTATTCCTTTTTAAATTCTCCACTAGTGCTAACTGGGCCCAATAGTTAATAAAAATTGCCAGATGAGATGTTCAGATGGTGTTGGTGGGCTCAGTGCCATTTACTACTTCACAAGCATTCAAGTATCCAAAGGCTCTGGAATTGGCCAGCTGATATATTCTGCTTGCTTTTAGGATCTAGTCAAGAGTTAATCAGCACAGGAGGGAACACGCTGTGCATCTAACTTCTTTCAATTTCCTCCTGCATTGTTGCTCCTGTTGCTCAAACAGCTATCAGCCATCATCTCCCAATATGTGCAGCCATCCCACAGCCCATTAAATGCAATGTGATTGCCCAACAAAAGGAGGGTCTGCCTACAGCCCTTGCTTTGCTCTGTACTGAATTACAGCAGCACAAGCAGGAGGGACTCTGGTATGTACTTGTGTACTACACTCACTGTTCTCACTCTCAACACCTTATTTTGAGCTGGAGAGATGAGGGAGGATGGTGCTAGGAGAGATAAGCAATCTGAGGGTGAATTAAAGACATCAAATGAGGTTCACTTTTTGTTATCTACATAGACTTACCCACAGTGTTTTACTCATCTGCCACTTTATATGCCTTTATACTGAAAGGTTTCCACAACTTTGTGGCTGTCTAGCAAAAATTCTGCAGCAGGTCATGGTGAATTTCTACAGAGGACCTACAGAGGTCATAGTGAATTTCTCAATCATGAACTCCTCAACTTGATTGTTTGGGTTTTATTCACAAAAACTTCAGCACAAAGCAGATCCATATGATTACTCCTCACTTTGCACAGCTGTTTTCCAGAAATAATACAGCACTGCCTTCAGATGCAGAAGCAGCACGCTCCATGTTCCCTCCTTCTGCCCACGTGCACACAGACTCACACTCCCTAAGAGCACATGGCTCACCAGAGGCACTTACCAACTGAAGTTGGCATTTCTCCCCACTGCAGAACCACATCCTTGGTTATCCTTCCATATGTGTTGACATAAACTCCTTCATCCTCGTAGCAGACCAGCAGCTCCATCCCATCCGTGTTTGGGAGGATGATGATTGCGTGAGGTTGGATACTACTCTGGATCTACAGAGACAGAAGGGGAAGCGTTTAATGCTGCAGAGCCTGTGCTAGAAGAAAGGGATGGGGGATTCTGGTTTTGGCTGACACATCAGGGATCCACAGAATCATAGGATGGCTTGGATGGAAGGGACCCTAAAGATCATTCACTAAATTCACTCACTTTACAAGTGCTCTATCTGCTGCCCTCAAGCTAGACACCACAGTGACCAAGACCTGTAAACCCTTGGAGCAGAAATCCTCTTAAGGCAGACATCTAAACTGAGGAAAGATTAATTTCTCTGTAGGGGTCCCCATTTCTTTCCATATGCAGAAAGGGAGCCTGGGGCAAGCTAAAGACAACGGGAAACCTTGGCAGCTAAAGTCACCTGGTCTTTGCCAACCCTTTCTTGGGTTGCAAGAACCCAATCCTTGGCTGTTATGTCATTTGTGCTGCTGGACATTTGCAGGGTACTCGGGCATTTAGCTGCCACCCCTGACACAGCCACACTGGTCTCATCAGATCTCAGTGAGCAACTCCAAACCATAGAGACACACTGACTATGAGGTGAGGACTGACTGTGAGACAAACTCCACAGCACATGTGGCCATATCTGCTCAGTCCCCTGCACCCAATATACCACTGCAAACAACTGGCAGTGATCCCCAGGGACAGCCTGACACATTGGTCATTTAGGGAAAGGAAGGGGTTGGATGTAGGGGGTGACCCACCAGAAAGAAAGAGAAAAAGCCAGACACAACAGCAGCTCTTACATGTGTTGGTAGATAAATATCATAGACCGATCCTGAATCCACATCCACAGCATGGAAGCCAGCGCAGGAGCCATAGATCACTTTTAGTCTCTGACCCTCTTCTACAGTGAGATCCACCAGCAATGGCTTATGTACCAATTCTCCAAATGACTGTGAGACAACCATCAGTGAGATTACTTTACTGCTTAGAACAACAATGGGGTTTATAAAAACATGCTCACATGCACACATTGTGGATTTATTCCTCCACATCCCTCTGGCCCCTGGACACCAAAGGCATTAGGCTGACACATCTCTCATGGACAGGCTACTCTGCAAACTGCTGCATTTCAATCACCTAAGCTATTTTCTATAGGGTTTACTCAGTCCATTCGATTTTCTATTAAGAATTGTTCTCCCCAAAGTCCAGGGCAATTGGGCACTCCTGTAGTACTTCAATCTACAACCCACAGTAACTGTCTGTAAACCAGCCTGGCAATTATACCAAGCCAGCTGATTTCATTCTAGCAATATTCAAAACCAGTCCCATAGCATTGCTGAATATCACTTCATTGCTTGCTCTGCTCAGACAAAGCAGCTTAGACTCAGTCCACTTCTCTCTGTCCCATATTTTATTAATAGAGAGAGCAAACAAAAACTTGTGATGTTGTGTCATTAGTTTATGCTCAGTTGCAATTTAGAGCTTTAAATGTATTGACTCTTAGAATTAAAAAAAAAACCTCCAAAATTAAAATATAACACTAAGTTTGTGGAGATTTATCAAAGAACTTGGAATATGGCCATGACACAATGTCAGAACATTTTTGTAAAAGGGATAACTGCAGGTGGTTATGAGAAAATCCGATCTATGACTGAAATATACTGTTACCTTAAAGGCCATAAATTTATGGTATGGCTTTGGTGCCCATGCATAGACTTCCACAGAACTCTTCAATGCAATTACCAAGAACTTGATTCTTTCATATTTTACTGAAATTAAAGAAAACAAACAAGAATTGAGCATAATTCCAAAGTCATTCCAGTTACATCAAGAAAGAAGACAAGTTATGTAAGCATGAAGAAATACTGTAATTTTGAGAGTTTAGTAGCATTGCATTTTAGGATTGTACTTCTGTGTAGTACTCTGATACATTTATGCTACATAAGTCATTACTCTTACTAGCAAGTGACCATCTTATAATCTTCAGAATTAACTAGTCACTACTTATTTCCACTTATGTTTTTCCATAGTGGATAGTGCTTAGTCATCAAGCCAAGAAAAGCTGCTTTCAGGAACATTCCAATAAAAGAGGGCCATCCATGACTGTAGAAGAGTCCATTACTGGCAGTTCCAGTCACGACAGTGCTAGTCTGAGCTGATGGAAAAATTACCCAGAGGAAAGGAGGAAGAAATGAAAATTACAACATCATTAAATTTCAAAAGCAAAAGACAAGCTTAACAGTGGAGCACTTTCCTTTGTCCCTAAATTCTGAGATAACTCATTTGGGAAAAAGAAAACAAAAATCACATAATTTATCAGAAATAAAGTGTCATTATACTAGTGAACCATGCTACTACTTGCTCTTTGAACTCTGCAGGAAAGAAAGACTGAGCTGTAAGTGTTAAGGGACTTGACACTTCTTCAACAGACAAAAAAACGTCTCTCAACCTCCACAGCTGTACTGACTAAAAACAGAGCTTTTGTTCGGTCTTGTCTAGCTTACAAGACTTCCTGGAATTTTTTCACGGGGAAGAGGGGGCTGTTGAACAAAACCACCTCATCTGTGAAAGGGGACATTTGATAATTCTTATTATTTGCTCTGGGTGCTATCTGGGAATTCACCCAAATCTTAAGTTTCAAAAGAGCAATTTCTCATTTAGAGGAGCCAAAAGTTGCCTGAAGCAACTGAGATCCATAAATACCACTTCACCCTGACATCGGAGACCCCTGTTGCATCAAAGAGACAAGGAAGTGATCAGTGCCAGCTGCCTCGGTGACAGCGTCCAGACCGCAAGCCCAGCTACTGGCAGAGCTCTCCTCCTTGGGAACTGAAGCGCAGCTGTCAGAGGCCTCGCACTACCTGAAAAAATCCACTGTATTTCTGTGGTTCAGAGGGAAGTTCAGTGCCAGGCTGTAGCCCAGGCTAACAAACCCCTCTTCATCAGGAAGAGAATGCTCTTTGTTTCAGACGCTTCCCTGCTGGAAAGCCTCCTTTCAATAGCTGCTGATGTATTGTTAACAGGCCACTTCATTATGCTGCTGACACCCTGGGGTCTGATACCAGAGGAGTGCATTATTAATTGTTTTCGGGGTCAGGCTCCTGGCTCAGCAGTCACTTACTGCCATTGTTATTGATTACGCCCCATTAGCAGGTTTTTCCAAGAGCACACGCATGATAGGAGGAGACTGAGAACAGTTTGATTGCTGCTGCTCCACACTGACTGACACAGCTGGAAAGGAACTGAGCTGGCTCCTGGGAGAAAAATCAAATCAGAGGCAACATCCAGTGCCCATTAGGATGCACCGTGAAACTGAAGCAGCAGAAAGAGCTCTTGGTTCATATTCCCACCTGCAGGGCAGCAGGCTCACTGAATATACTCCACTGGCTGTGAATGCCACATGTCCTTTCACCAGCTTTGGTGGAAGTTTCTATACCCAAATCCATTTAAATTACTTAAAACCACTCAAAGGGCACCTGCCTGGTGAAAACACATTTGATTCTGTAACTGTACTGCAGCAGATCTGAGATGGCATTAGGGAATTTCATGAGCTAAGAGGAATCAGTTAATCACTCTGGAGTTACAGACATGCTTCTGTGCCTAGGTTCTTCCCCAAAGCTCATCTGCTACCTGGGCTTTCTTTTTCCTCACACTTTTTTTTTTCTTTCTCCCAGTCTCGAAAATCTACATTAAAGAGAGACTTTTTCAATCTATTCCAGCACGTAAATTCATCATGGTAAAAAATATGGGAAACTCGCTAGTAAAGGAAACAGTTGCTGGAATCCCTCTATTACCTGAAGAGGGGGTGAAATGTTACCAGCCCTCACTGCCCAGATCAGCACCCCTCTGGAAGCTGCATCCATTACAGGAAGGAGATGGATGGGATTTGCACACTCTCCAGTTCCCAACCCATCATCCCACCACAAAACTCCCTCTCATCTTCGATTTAACCCTGTAACTTGTCATTTTGGTGCTTTGCCAGCAAGTTCACTCTGAGAAACAGATAAAACAGCTAGAACTAGAACCAACCAAACCATAAACCCAATAGCTACATGTACTGCAGTTCCCTTTCTCAGCCATCCTTTATCCCAACTATTTGGTTACTTACTGCATTTGCTACTCACCAACTTTATAGTGCACACAGCCTTCCAAGTCGCCCACCGTTGTCCAGCCCTGTTTCTTTTCTACCTCAGGATCATTGTGCAGGATTTTATTTCTTAACCACGACAAATAGTAAACTCGCAACTTGTTCTTCTTACCTGAACACAAAATGAAAAAAAAAAAGGTTTATCTCCACAGGAAGATACTTGCAAAAAGCCCTACCCAGGCAAACAGAAAGCTCTGCAAAACAAACCAACAATGAAGGAGAAAATGCTGCAACCACAGAAATCTCTCTCAGTTTTTCATCCACAACAGCTTCACTCCAGACTCCACCCAGACATGCCCTTTCCTGTTAATCAATGATAGATACACGTGGTAATACCACACAAACATAAATGACAAACTCAAGGGAACAACTCTTCAGCTATCTGGTTCTTAGGACCAAGACAACTTCCACTAGAACAGGGAACTCCCACAACAAAAGCACCAAAGAGTCATGCACTGGAAAAAAAAAAAAAAAATATGTATATATATATATATATATCTGAGTCAGAATGGCTCTTTTGGACACAAAACTGCAGGAGAGCAGCAGGACGGAATGTGAAACTTCATCTGCTTGCTAAAAGCTGATGACTGCTTTGTCAGCAGCCCTCCCCTTGAGCTGCAAGGGTGTAATACTTACCAGGCTGCACACAGAAACTGAGAGAGGTGTTTCTTCTCCACAGGTGAAAGAAGCTACCTGCCCAGGCTGCCCTATCTTCAACTGACACAGCATCTGCCACGTCATCAAAATACAGCTCAGACTTTTAACTCTCAATACAAGAAGGCCTCTTAGAATGCAATCCAAGGTTCATGATAAAGTTTACCACTGATTCTTTAACAATTAATGGCCTACAAAGCATTTACTGAGCTTGTGAGAAGATGGCCCTAAATGCACATACTCAAAGCTTGCATCCTCTTTTTCTCCAGCTGCTTTGCTGCTTGGAACCATTACAGTTTCACAGATTAAGCTGCGGCTGAGGAAGGGAGATCATCCCTGCTTTGACCAGTAGCCATTTAACAAGGCTGCATGAGGTCTCTTGGAAAGGAAGGGCTACAGGAGATGCCCTCAGGGACCCTACTCGTCAGCAGAGCAGCTCCATGCTCTGCTGCACCAGGAACAATGAGGAGCCATGTGTCTTTCCAGTGTTTCAGCTATTGGAGGTGAGAGGGAGACAGGTGTCCTGTACTGCAGTCACTGCTGGGCTGGCCAAGCAGCACCATACTGGTCTGTGCTGCCAAAAGCCACTACCTATCAAGATGCCACACCTGTCAGCCTGCCAGCCAGATCCAGCTATAGAGTTCAGCTAAATGTCTTTAATTTGTCATTTACATTTTCACAGGACACAGACAGATTAGTTCCCAGGTGGCTGCTCAGGGGATACTGGCTGCAGCAGGACAAGAGGCCTGAGCACTGAGACCATCCTGCTGTGCACAGCCAGCTCCACACTGCGGGGCTGGAGCTGGCACAGATCCCCTACCCTGACAGTAAGGGATCCCCTAACAGAGCCAGGCTTGTCAGGAAAAGCATCTGCAGGAGCTGGGGCAGCAATGTGGGGAAGCACAGCTTGCAAACAGGATTCTCCATGGACTCCAGCACCATAAGCCATTGCATTAAAAAGACACACGGCCTAAAAGATATTTTTATGATTACTTGGATGGGAAAGGACAGGAGGAAAAGAGGAGGCAATTTCAAAGTAAAAAATCTGTTCACTAAGCTTAAAGTGGAATTGGAGAGGTAATTGTAAATACTGGATCTGATACTCAGTTTTAAAAGCCCTTCTGTTCTGATGCCATGCAATGAAATGTGAAGTAACACTGCACTATCTTTTGTTTATCTCCATTACAAATGGGAGTATAGATTTGGCAGTAAATGAGTACCCTGATTTACCTCCAGACTTAATGTTTAGAAAGCTATGTTTCAGAAAGGGGTAAAGCCCTACCACTCCTGTAGCTTTCTCAAGATCTGGAGGACTAGTGAAGGAAACAGTATTTCCAAAAGTCCCACATGTAACCAAGAAAAGGTCCTTCCACGAAAACACTGCAAATGATAGCCACAAGGGCTCTTTTAAGAACACTGAAAAATAGGAAACATAGTTCAGATCAGAAGCCCACTGAGTTCTGGGCAAGAAAGAGCTCAGAGGGCTCAGGGTCTCTACAATGTACCAAATGCTTTCAAAACCGTGCTGAGTCCCTACCCACAAGGAGACAAATTCTGCCTCAGATATTTCCATGGTTGTAGGTTCCCCAGTAGCTTAGTCAAACTTTAAGACTCAGAATAAACAGTGCACATGGGAATTTCCCAGCATGCGGCTACTTTTTCCTTTTAATTCACATGATATGCACCAGGGTATTTCTCTCCAACCAGAAACATTTTTCAAAACAACTGAGAAATATCTCAAATGTGTTCCCATTGTGTTCTGGTGTCTAGACCACAAGGAAAAGTCACAAGACAGGAAATTCCTCTGCCTTTCTGCAGCCTGACATGAAAAGAGCAGAACCGGTTAGTTATATAAACATGGCTATGCATTTATTTCAACAAGTTATGCTGCTCTTAATGCTCACATTTGGAATGGGGGAGATTAGATCCTTCTCTTTTTAAAGCTCTACCAGTCAGTTAAAACAGCCCTCAAAATTCTGGTATTTTTTATTTTTTGCATGGATCTAATCTCTATGATCATGAAATAAGAAAGAAAACTCTGCTCCAGCCATCAAATGAACTAATCAGACAGCGAATTCTGTGAGAACACCCAGCTTGGATTCTCCCACAGACATAGTTTCAAATGCAAGGTCCTTTTTCCTATACTGAGTTTTTTGTTTTTATTGTCACTGTGGTTTTTAATTATTGAGCAGGCAGATTCCAACCAGTTCTTCCACTCTGTCATCTCTTCCTACCTTCCTGGTGCCACCATCAGCCAGCTGGGCTGGCAAAACCCTCAGGGAGCCACAACTGGAGCGTGTTCTGCATGCACGTTGCTGCTCTCTCCTCCAGCATTTTATGACTCTGCACTGTACCACCTGAGCAGATGAAATTGCTTTTTGCCTCTCAACAGCATGAACTGAAGCACCAATCAACTACTCTTGCTTTACCTGCAAGGCTCTCTTGTACTATTTCTAGCAGGCTCAGTATCTCAGTATCAAAAGCTTTGTTGTCAGAAAGTTCTGTATTTCAAACATAAATTGGGCCAAGAACTGATTTCATGTTTTCAGACTCTATTGTCTATTCAAAGCAAGTTTAGGTGACAATCCTCTCAAGATCCTAACACACTGCAACTTCTTCGCACAACGTGGTGACACCTTTCAAACCCTACCACCATCAGCACATCACTTCCCAAAAAACTCAGGGGGACAAACGGCTGAGTGCACCACAGTGAGCTGAACAATGCTTCCAGCAAGGCTGTAGCAGTGCTGGGACAAAGCTCAGAGACAGTTCCACCACTAATCTGCCAAAACACACCATTTGCAGAAACATACCCTCAACTCCAGCATTCCAATTTTGCCTGGAGAGGTGAAGCAACGCATCATAAATAAAAAGATACTTAGGGAAGTCCAGCATGAGGGTAAAGAACTGAGATGTGCAGCACAGAAGACAAAAGCGGGATATAAGGGGAAGTTTGGGCATAACAGCATTATATTTTCACTGAATATGCTCCCCCAGCCCTGCCTTTCACTGGGCAAGAATGCCTCTTCTGCCTCATACTCCAGTAACCTCCCATAAAACATAGGAGATGGCACAGACACAAAGGCAAGAACAACCAAGGATCAGCTGATTTCTTAAGGGTTAATGTAGCGTGTCTCCACAGAGGAAGCAATAGTTTTGAAGGAAACAAAGAAAACGGATGTGTCAGGGTACTCCAATTGTGACTGATGCAAAAATAAATAAACTTAAAACAATTATATACAAGACTGAATCACAGACACTTGTGATTTGTGTAGGATATGTTTCAAACCAACTGATTTTACACAAGTTGGATTATTCAATATTTTTGTTGACAAGGTCTGCTATAAAATAAACTCTATCAAATAGTGCCTTTCAAACAGCTTATATTTTAACATACTGCATTAGACATCAAAAGGACACACAGCAGGTTGTGTATTTTTAAACGCTGCTTGATTCATCTTTTTCTTTTTATAGATTTCACAGCATAGCTGTATCTGAGCATGTAGCAAGTGACAAGCCAATAAAATTCAGTTGTTCCAGACAGAAACAAATCCCGTGTTGATGACAGCAGCATGGGCATGGCTCTTTGGATCTGTGGTAACACACCACCAATGCACTAAATTCCACTAAATGTCTAATATGTGTCCTTTTGAACAAGTGTTGGGAGAGCCAGAGAGCTCCTCCAGCACACTTAGAGAAGTTCCAGAGCCTCAAAAAAATTTAGGTGGATTTGAAAAACAACAGCGAATCCTGTGAGAAACCTCACGTAACATCCTCTCCCTGTCACACACACACAACAGAGCAAAGGCTGATTTCCCAAACCAAACAAAACAAAAGGTAACTGGCTGAACAGCACCTGTGAAGAAAGACCAACAATGCACCACATCAGATTGTTCAACAGCAGGTTAAACTTATGCCATAATTTATACCATAACTTTCTGGAGCCAAAGAGTCTGGAACCTCAAGCTTCATAAAACACATTTTTTATCAGCACACACAAAACAAACACAAGCATCACCACCACCCTTCATCTCCCACTGCTTTGCCATTCCCAAGTTGCACCCAGTGAGAGACCAGGCACCAATCTGCCTTCTCACTCTGGTTATTTCCACACCATGTACACACTGTACTACTCACTCTCACACTTTTACTGCACATCACTCTTACTTCCTTATTTTGCAAGAGCTTTCCTCATTCTACAGATATTAACACACAAGAAAAATGTTCTTAAACCCAAGGAGCACTTAGTGTTTTAGTTAGAAAGAGGCCAGGTAGAAAGTAATCATGACAGAGGGAAAGAATGCTATTTTCCCAAACTTCACAAACATTAACTTCCAGCTCTCAAATACTGAACAAGGAAACAGAGTCAGACATTTCTCACAAACTCATGCAGCATTTTTAAAGGTCACTCCACAGAAGGAAGGACAGGGAGCAAGCAGGCATGGGTGTTGTGTGGAAAACTTGCAGAAATAAACTGAAGACTCAGAGATGAAATGATGGGAAACCCACTGACTTCAGTCAGGACTTCCCCCTCAAAGCACAGGCTGCCAAGAAAATCTTTCTGCCATACCATGTCACATGGAGGTAAAATATGACATTCAACAGTCAACCTTACCAGAAATTGTCACCAAGACATTCAGCCCTTCAAGTACATCCATTTGCTGGAATCGTCTTCGATTGATGAGTGGATAAACCTTCCCCTGCCCGCTTCTGTCTAGCAGCATCAGACCACTTTCAGTGCCCACCAACAAGTTCACTCCTAGAAAAAACAAAACCAGAGATCCAAGTTAGTAAGCACTTTTTCTCACATATTCTGAGGAAATGATGACTGACAGAGCAACTGTCTTGTTTCAATCAGGTCTAACCACAGCTGCTTGGGTCTCCATTGCCTGTAGCCTAAAAGATCTCCTGCTGCAGAGGCTCTCTACACTACCTGCCCACAGTGACTACTGACACCAAACAGTGTTCAAGAGACTGGTAGACCACAGAGAGCTTTCTAGAGCACCAGTTCCCAAAAAATAAGGCATACTAATGTGGAAGGACAGATAAGGCACAAAGAGGTATGCAAGCCTATGCATTCCAAGGATGTGTTAGCTGTTGTTAGGGGGGTGGTAGCAGGATGCTCTTGACAAGGACGTGGCAATAAAAACAGTTCCCACTGAGAGAAACAGGTTGTGTTGCAGCCCTTCCACAAAAGGGTAAGCACTGGGTTTGTTCCCAGCTTCACAACAATCTTTTCCATCTGAATGTTAAAACTAGAGGAACTACAGTAATCTTGTGTTTCCAAAGGCTTCTCCTAAAGATCAAGGAAATACAGATGAGAAAAGTCAGTAGGCCAGTTTCTTTACACTAAGTTTCAAAGGTCCACTGGAACACTCCAAGAGTCCATAAAACCTTACTATTTAGAATCAATTACATTTTTTTGATATAGTAGATATATATGGAACTAAGTTTTAAATATCTATTAATATATTATCACTCTTAAATTTAATAACTATTTCTTTGCAATAGTATTTAAGTCCAGAAGTTCACAAATTTTGCAGAGACAGTTCAAGTACAGTACAAGAAATGGAAATCACATCAATGTATGACTCACTTGATTAGACTTCCGTGTTGCAATCCCAATACAAAATTTGCCATGCTTTAGCACAATAAAATAATGAAGTAAGAAAAGCAAAACTCACACAAGATGGTCATAGTTACACTGCTGAATGGTCTTAATCCCTAGTCAGACAATTAACCCCCACATACAACTACACTGGGGCCAATAGGCTCTTTTCTGATAGAGCAGGTGGGCCCAAGGCCAGGGGTGTGTGTGTGTGTGTATATATCAGTGCACCTACAGCAGTGATGTGCCTTCTCAGAGTACTGAAAAAGGGCATATTGCTCACCTAAACACTCCCTGGATACCAGGCATGGGAGAGGCTTGCAAAAAGGAGGGCACATTAAGCCTGACCCAGGGGGCACAAGGTGTCTCTGAAAGGGGAGAGGGTGTTAGGGGGAAGCAGTAGCAGTAGGGAGGGGGCTGAACTGCTGGTGCTGGCTCTTAAAAGCCTCTGGGTGGATGAGAAAAAGAGATGTAGCCCATAGGGAGTTCAGAAATCATCATGCATCTCTCCATTATCCTCTCCCTACCCTTTTCAGTAAGAAAACTTCAGAGGTCCCAGCAGTCCCAAGGCATCTTTGCTTAGATTTGCTGTTCTAATACTTCTCCTGGGAGGTCTGTCACCCTCCAGGCTCTCCTTCAGCTGCTGAAGCTTCCTTCATCCCTGTGCTGCCCACCTCTCACCTCTGCATCTTGCAACTGGTTTGTACCCACTGGATCCCACCCCACAGCCCCCACAGGCAATGGCCACTTCACCCAAGAGCATTTCACACTGCCTGTCCCTCTTACTGGGACAATATTCAGATTGGGAAGAGGCAGAAGGAAGCAGGGAGAGCGAGCCACACACAAGTCATGCTTAGCACAGGCTGAAGCAGCACCAAGCCAGCCAAGGAAGAGCCCAGCAGCTTGTCTCCTTCCTACAGCTCCAGTACCCACTCAACAAAGCTGTAAGCTTCAAGATGTATTTCTGCACCTTTTCCAGGGTGGGCACAATTCAAAGCAAGCCACATGCAAACTGCTCCCTCAGGGTCCCTTCCCCTCCTTGTTCTCCATCAGGACTCCATTGCTCCTGCCTCCACCCTCACCTCTCCTGCCTCTGCCTTTCTGGTGCAGCTGTTCCTGCTTTGAGCTCTCATGCACACCTGTGCCCAACCCCTTCCCTCAGCTATGTGCACTTTAGATGAAACTAATGAGGTATTACACTGGTGGCAAGCAGGGCTTATATTTTACAGTGCAGACATCCTCCTCACTCACAAACAGCAGAGATCTTCTACTGCCACCCTACAATTAAGCAGCTCTGGTTTTTTCAAACAAATGGAAATGCTTCCTGAAAAAGTACAGGCTGTCTGTGGAGGCTGGGTGTAAGAATCTGTGTTACTGCATCCATCCATAATTAACATTGGCTTTCACCACTCAGAGCCAGAAGAAACCGCATCAGAGACCTAATGCAATTAACAGCTTGCCAGATACTACTGGCATTACCACTGGTAAAGGCAAAGCAAAGCAAGGCCCTCTCTTTTTGAATAGAAAGCATCACCATGAAATGGTTTAATTTTCTTAAGGGTGAAGGAAGTTAAACATTATCAAGAAGTAAGCATGTGTACCAACTTGTATCACCATCAGTTTGGCCCTAAATGTTCAGTGAAGGGCTGTGTTACAGCTGTAAAACACCTCTAGGATTTTACACCTATTCTTTAAACCACCCTAACAGACAGATATATAGATCAAAGAAATATGAAACCATTAACACAAATTGCTACTGGCAAAACAAGGCAGATCAGAGAAATTATGAGTCATCTTTACTGACACCATATGATTTCTCTCTGCCTTTGGCCTCTCACAGCCTGAAAGTTTACATTTGCACAAGTCTTAACTTTATCAGAGAATGTTACACAGGAATTCAAGCAGAAATAGTGTTGAGGCAAAAAATCTTA
Source organism: Agelaius phoeniceus (assembly GCF_051311805.1). Taxonomy (NCBI): domain Eukaryota; kingdom Metazoa; phylum Chordata; class Aves; order Passeriformes; family Icteridae; genus Agelaius; species Agelaius phoeniceus. Next base: position 30,384,814 of record NC_135266.1, read on the forward strand.
TCTGTAAATTCTGGAAATAAAGAAAATAGCATATAGGAAGACAAGGTGTTGGGAGAGCTATTTCATTGACACAGCTATGCAGGAAAGAAGACTGGGACTGGCTGTTCTGAGAAGCAGGAAATGCTGGACATAACCCCAAAAGAGAACTAAAGCCTTGGAAAGAGCTATAAAAATGTAAAAAAGAGAGGGGACTGTGTTACCTTTACAATAATCATATACTGTAGGGCAATGGCCAATTCTCTTCTTCTTAAGTTTTTTAAAGACCTGCATGTGCATTTATAATCTGCCAAGTTTAGGGATACTAGATAACTATGTATGTAACATACACGAGCATCAACTATTAACATTTAGATAATGAAAAAACTAATTCACAGATTCTGTGAAATTCCAGGAAACAAACACCACAGAAAAGCCTTCGCTAGGGGTTGCAGCAGAGATTCTACACTGCAGCAGGCAACAGGCAGTGCTCAAAGCCTGATGAAGTGTGGGATCCTGACTGTCTGACACCAACACAAATTACCCCTAGTGACAAGAAGACCAGACAGACTTGGTCAGCTGACATCTCATACCCAGCTTCTCTCTGCAGTAATCACTCTAAACAAAGCTAAGTCTCAGAATGGGAATTGTTCCTCTATCCTTTTCTCTTCTATCTTACTTCTTACATAAACTGATGACTGAGGCAACAAGTCATCTTACACAACACACCTTAATCAAGCCCTGCAATGATACACTACCAAGAACCTGAAGAAGATGATAATTTTTTCAAAATACCCTGTGTGCACCAGGTGTACAGTGCAAGGACTACTACAAGCTCCCAAAAGCTGCAAGAGATGCACCAGCAGGGTTTGGAAAGGGCTGAAAAGAACATCCTGATGAACTGTATGAAGCCCTTCCCAGACAACCTATGACAGGAAAAGAGGACACAGCCTCAAGCTATGACAGGGCAAGCTCAGGTTGGATACCAGGAAGAACTTTTTCACTGAAAGTATGGTTAAGCATTGGATCATCCTGCAAGAGTTCAAGATATGACTGGATGGGGCACATAGTGCCATGGTCTAGCTGATCCAGTGGTGTTAAGTCAAAGGCTGGACTTGATGATCCCAGAGGTCTTTTCCAACCTTAATGATTCTGTGATTCTCAGTCTAAACTGTGCCATCAGCAGCATATATGTACCAGTGGGAAATCATAACAAAGCAGAAGCAACATACTGTAAAAAACACAATAATAATCAGGTCTTGCAACAAAATGATGTAAACAAGCACTGAATAAATGCAGAGAAACAGCTACAGTTTTGGAGATGCATTATCAAAGGCTGAAAGCTCCTGCTGGCACATTACATTTCAGGAATGGCAAGGCAAGAACAGGTTTGCATTACCCCATAAGGCCGCACACAGGATCTCGGAATTGAATCTCTTCTTGTATTTGCGAATCTCTGGGGTGTCGCTCTGTGGCCGTGTGTTTGTGGGGTTCACATTGACAACTGATCCTTTCCGTGTAGGGTCTTGCCTTATTGCCTCTGATCTCATTGCTTCACTAGAAAATCCTACTGAAAGAAAAAAAAGTAACGTGCATGTAATACCTTCAAGTGCTGGATTTTGGACATAGATTTTTTATATTATACAAACCAAATCAGTAACTGAGAACAATGAGAGAGTCCTAATTTTTGTAAGAAATGTAAATGGAAAAAGAAAATAAATTATGCAATCCATTGCAAAACAAATAAAAAGCATGATGGTAACATTCTTAAGTACTTTAAAGAGCCACTGAAGTCACTAAACCCTTTTTTAATTGTTGTCTTCAGCTACTTTACTTACCCACAGAAGTCACAGTTGTCCCACTAGATGGAGAAATCTGTAGTAATCTGGGGTCTATAAAAGGTGTAAAGGAGGAGGAAGATTTGTGTTTCTGGAGTGTGTTACTAGCGGACTGAGTCTGCAATGTAAATTTCAACTTTATTAATATTAATGACAATAAAAAGCATGGATAACAAACACCAACATTTTAAAGGCACTATGGAATTATGCTACAGAGCCTCCCCAAGCTTTTATACTTCCTTTATAGATACACAAAGCACTGCAGGCACCACACCTGAGCTAGATACATATGCACACTGCACATGTTACAGCAAAATGCAATTAGCTGAATTGTCATCCCTGAACCTCAGCTGCTAGCAAAGCTTTTTAGTACAGACCACTACAATCAGGCACAAAGCAAGGGAATGTCTCTCCTTTTGACAATCTGCTTAAATGTATGTATACTGTTTTATCTGCAAGCTGCCCACTACCTACAATTTTTGAATTTATGAAGCATCTCTGAATTGAGGTAGTTAATTAAATTATGAAGTTTGATCTCTTGGCTTGTGCAACAAAATCAGAACCATCTGGGATCAAGCATTCACTTGTATGATGGACTATGTTTCAGTGTTCACTACTGTTCATTCTCCCTATTTTGTTTAACCTGAGCCTCTTGCCAGAAAGCTGCAGCAGATTCTTCCACCTTTATTTGACAAAGCAACATATTAAACCTGTATCGAACAAAGGGGCTCATTAGTGTGGAAGGTGTAGCAAACAGTGACATGACACTATGAATATGTAGTGGATAAAATCACTGGTGCTTGTTGAGTTATGAAGTCTAAACATGAAAAAACATAAAGAAAGAAAGAAGACAAGTGAAGCAATGAACTGTTAAAAGTGGAAATGGAACAACTTAAAACCCCTTGCCAGTTTAGTATTATAGTGACAACATATCATACTGAAGCAGAATGGGACAAGTGGAAAAAAAAAAGTGTGTATATATAAAGAATGTGCATGTGGTAAGTTATACTGAGCAGTACTGGGTTTTTTGCTCAGTTTTATGCAAATATTGTTACAAGACACTTGTTTAGCATCAACTAATCTTCAACCTCTAATTCCTAAGCCTCTACAGAAAGAAATAGCAATGGGTCTTTGGAATTTATCCCTGCCCTGAACAGCCCAACACCAAAAGGCTCCTTCATCACCAGGCACTGCCACAGCCCCCACTTCCCAAGCTGAGTTAACTGAACCCTGCTTATGTATCGCTTAGACCAAAGTAATGAGCAAGCACATCTCTGATCAATCAACTGATCTCCATAACCTACAAGAGTGCGCTTTTAGAAAGATCAAAGAACAATGAAGCACAGCTGGAAATGATGTATAAAGCTAAATTAATTTCCAGGAGGAAACTCTCCCTCCCACCCACCTGCTATGTGGTTAAGAAGCATTTTTGATTATGTAGTAAGCATGTGCATTGCCATAAACCTACCCAGCTCACTGCAACCTCTCCTCATCACAACACTTGCACACCTCCATGGCAGGACTCTACCCTGAGAAGCAGCAGGTTCTTTTCACCAACTTTTGCTTGCCCTGTACCACTCCCTGCTTCAGAGGCTCTCCTTGTAAGCCAGGCTGGCTGCCCAGCCAGGAGTGGAGCCACCAGACAAGGCTCCCTGCTCACTGCTGGGGCTGGTAAGGGGCAAACGGCCCTTTGTTCATTTGTACATGGATTAACTCCTCTGCTGCAAGGGGCTAACACATGTGAAGGACCAGGCTTTCCCACCTGCACTCAGTAAAGGAAGGCACCATCCTGGGATCAGCCCAGGACAGCAAGAGGGAGCTTCCCCCATGGTAAAGCCTTCTCCACCTGGATATAATCAGTGCTGGTGGATAACAGTCATCTTTACACAGCTGCTTCTCAGAGTACACACATACTTGGAAAAAAACCCAAAGATTTTCGCCCATTCATTATTCCAAAATAACAATACCTCAGGCTTTTACAACCCTCCCAGACAACACCTGATTTGTTCACCCAGCCCACATGGCAAGCTTTAGTGAGCAAAATCCCTCCACAGCCACTTCCTCTCCCATTGGGTGAGTTTCAACAAGCAGCTCCTCATATGTGTGGAGAAACTAGCCCAGCCTTTACTGACAAAGCCAAAATTAACTGCTAATTCTGAAGAGGCACATTGCTTGCAATTAGCCTGCTCCCGGAATAAAACAGAATTAAAAAGAGTATTGGCTTGAAAATGCAGTAGTCAAGTTTAGTTTAAAATGAACGCCATGCAATTAATGACTCACTAAAAGGAAGCAAAAATAGTAAACTGGCAAGTTTGGCGTGGGACTGCTCTAGAGTTAAGGGCTTCTTACACAGAACTGAAATGTGTTATTTGGGAGGTGGGAACAAAGGTGACAGAAAAAAAAAGCAGGGGAGATTGGCTGGAGTTCCTTTGCAAACTAGCTACTAGGCAATGCTGCTATAACCCTATGAAAGCAGCCAGCTGTGGTGTAAGACATACCTCATTAGTAGTTAGCTTGTCCTGGGGTGTCTGTGGGGACATGGTGGGTGTCGGCTGGCTGGAGGATGGGGAGGAGGAGGTGGAGGAAGTGGAGGAGGAATGGCTTTGCTGTAAGAGATCTGGCAAGAGGTGAATGCGACCGGCAAAGCCATTGCTCTCATGATGGCTGGCACGCTTTTTGTCAACTGTACTCTGTAGAAAAAACAGGCACACTTGTCTTGCTCAAGTGCTGCTTAAAAGTCTATATCCCTAACAACCTCTCTCCTTCTCTCCCTCACTTCCTACCTTTTCACTTTTTTTTTAAATTTTTTATTTTTTAAAAAAGCTTATAATCTGTGCTTTGATGCCTGCATGGAAAGGGAAAGTGGGCAGAGCTACTAGAATTCATGAAATTCCCACCAGCAGGCAAATGCTTGGTTCATGTGGTTGACTTGCACAGCCAGTTCCACAAATTAAGAGAACAGCAACTGCGCTGCTAAGTCCAACACCACAACAGGGACAAGCACATTTTTGGGGGTGGGGCGAGGATTTTTTTCCCTATTGTTTTGTTTAAAACTAACTTAGACCCTATACAGATAGTGGAGAATCCCTTCAGCTAACTATTTAAAACAATAACCATAAAATCTTAATTTTCAAATAAGAGGACTCAATTAAGAAATTGGCATTCAGTTGTGAAACTCAGAAATGCGATTACTGAGGAAACTCCTATAAGCTAGCACGCTCATTAACACACAAGCTCATTTAAAAACAGGGAACCATTATGTTTCAGAGGCACAAGAACACAATAATTTCAGAATCAAAGGCAACAACACAGCACTCTACTCTGTCCACATTCTCTGCCTCACCACCTATTTTGCTTCTCCCCACACCAACTGTTGTGTGAATTTGCATGTACATGTGTGTGTATGTTATCTAGGTGGTCTGTATGCCCTAAACTACAGGTTCAAAACAATTTTAAAAAACCTTGAGTACTCCCACCCCAGCTCCCTCCCAGCCTCACTCCTGAGATACAGATTTGGTTCTGTGCTAAAACTAAGCTTTTGCTCCAGGTACTTGCTCCACACATCTGCAGCTTTTCTACCCTTCTCTCCCACTTTGAGATATTCTGCATGGTGCTGCCATGAGTGTCACTGGAAAGCATGCAAAACAGAAGCAAGGGTGAAGAGCTACACTCCTCTTTGCATGCATCAAACATCTTGCTGATCTGAAATTCTCTACAGCTGAGTCTTGATAATACGAACAACAAATATAATGTAGAAACAGCATGGGTGAATGAGCGAGTGGGTTAATGAGCACAGAAAGGGTGCAGCACTGCACAGGGAAGGAAAAGCAATACCTGTCGAACAATTAAGGTGCCCTCCTTAGAAGGAGTCAAGGCAGGTTCACTCTCCACATCATCATGGACAATCATGGTTTTTACTGACTCTGTTTCACCATTGCTCAAGTTCAACGTTGACCTATTTGTTAGACAAGAAATAACTGGAGTGAGATAACAGCACTAGTGCCCTGGCTGTCACTGCCCTGCATCAAAGCATACTCAGAATTAATTTGTATTACAGCCAGAGTGGAATATTTACATAAGCTGCCTAGAAAAGCCTCTCTATGAAAAAAAAAAAGGCAAGATATTGTTAAACAGTTTCTTGTTTTGGAACAAATGATGGGAGAAGAGGGAAAGGACATTGAGAAGACTATCTTTAGTGTTTGAATATATGAACATATGAGGCTGCTATGTCTTGCTCATGGATTGTAGCAATCTGAAAGAACTAGCATACAAGCCAAAATGCTAACATCCTTTTCCTTCAATCCCCCATAAGGCAAAATAGATGCAAAACACCATTAGAGGGACTGACACTGCTCGGACATCATCAGGTCCAGAAGTAGATTCATCTGCTCCTTCTTGTTCCATATCATCATCTTCCTCATCTGTTGTCCCTGACTCCTCACTCGAGGAGGAGTAATCCGTTACTTTATGTGGAGGTCGCACATCCTCTACGGCTCGCAGCTCCTTTGCCAGTGCAGTTAAATCCTGTTGGGAGAGGGAAGAAAAAAAATGTTAAAACTGATGTTGCAAGTAAGAGAAAAGAAGAGTTTGCAAGACAAACCCACAGGATTGGTGTCCAAGTTTGTTCACTTCTGTGTTTCCACTGCCCCAGCAGTACTGTTTCCTTTGACTTACTCATTCCTAACAGTTACCAAAACTCACTTTCTCATAAATTCATACACCAGAAAAGCCAACCTAAAGGGGTCTTGCCATATCATAGAAAAATGTGCATACTCTTGAAACCCAACCATCCTGATTTATGACTAACTGCAGTATCATAAGAGATATGGCTACTGAGGAAAGTTTCAAGGAAAGATAGAAATACTGTGAAAAACCAATGAGTTTCCCAAGATACAACTGGACACAGAGCTGTAATCAATTGTAATAGCAGCCAGATGTAGAAAATGTCAGAAATCTTTCACAGAAAGTAGGAAACATTTAAGGTCTTACCACTTCTCCCTGCACCATTCAGCCCAGCATTGGCACATTCAGGTCAAATGCACGATCATTGGTCCAGCCCCAGGAAGGAAGCACAAGATTGAAAGAGAGAAAGGCATGGATTAGGAAGGAAGAAGTCCAGAGAGCAGAAATCAATCCCAGAAGCAGTGCAAAATCTAATGTTTGCAGTACTGATGTGCACAGGCAATTGCACAGCCCAGAACATGCTGCTAGACCCAGCTGATCAACATCAACTCCAGCTGATGTTCACCCTGATGGCACTGAACGAAGCTCTCAGTGTACTTTTTGTCAATCTACCTGAAAGAGAAGGAGGACAGGGGAGGAGGATGCAACTTACAGCAGGCTTGATAGGTCTGAAGACTTCCTTTTTCTCTTCAGGCTTTTTAGGTGCACTTTCGTGGCGCTGTGATGGCGAACCCTCTGATTTGGACGATGCTGCACGTGCCAAGACCCCAAAAAGAACACAGAACAAAGCAGATTAAGCAGGGAGCTAAAGTATGTTTTCTTACTTCACTCTGGAGTGAGGAAGACATGGGAGGTGACTGTTAGGGGTGTCTGACCACAAGACCTAAGTTTCACTGGTTCACTACGACATTGTCCCTGAAGGACTATACAAAAAAACACCATAAGCTGTGATTTGCATAGGTGCAACTGACCTATGTCTGAAGCCAAAGTAAACGGTCACAACAATTCTAAATTAAAGAGCCAAGTGTGGCCACAAGCTGGAAAACCTCCATCATCATCCAAAGTAGTCCAGCTGAGACCTATCCATGGCAGTCTGCATGCTGTCAACAACCACCAACAAGTATCAAAATGTGCCCTTGCACACATGAGGAAGGGAGGGAGCTGTGAGAGCATGGAGACTGGGCTGTTTGCACATAGGAAAGTGCAGCAGTGCTTGGATGTGAATTCAAGAACAATGAAACAAACAGTTTGACAGCGATTTCTGTGCCTGCTGCCTTTCCCAAGCAAGGATATATGGCCAAGAGGGTACAGAAAGCCAACCCAACTCTGACACCTCATGTTCAAAGGTAGTTCCCTGTGAGGGTTATCATCTTTAATTACTGAGTGCTTCACAGCTTCATAAAATTAGAAACACAGTGTTACAGAGGGTAGGAGAAGGACTTACATCTCATCCTGAACCGCTCTCCAGACCCGCTCTGAGAGCCAGGGTGGGAGCCAGGTTGTGAGCCAGAGTTGCTTGAGCCAGAAGAACTGCCACTGCCTGGCCTTGGTACAAGCTTCTCCACCCTTTCCCACAGCAGACGAGGCTCTATATTGCTGTAACAAGGGAGGAAAGAAACTCTTTGTCACACACACTTCAGTCCCAGATTCCCAGCTCTGAAGTGAAGCATCACTCTCTCTCAGTGTTTTGCTAATAACTCAATTGAAAGAACACTCTAATGCTGAGATCAGGGCATCAGTAATGCTTCACAACCCAGGCAGTAGCTCCCTTTGAAATAACTATTACCGTATTTATGATGGTCAAAAAAACGTTTTGGTGGGTATAAGCTACTCCTTTTATTTGGAGTTATCTACCTGCCTTTCTTATGTATATAACCTGAAGTGGACAATTCTCTCAGCCTGCATGCAGCAGGTTTAAAATTGCATCAGAAGTGTTCTAGGTACTAAACACAAACCAAAAAGAGCACCAGAATATCCTCACCCCTATCCAGTGAGCTAATTCCATGGTGGGCTGCCCATGTTGCTCTGTTGAGCTCCAGAGTCAGCTCCCTCCTCCCCCTTCCTGACCTTGGGTGCTCTGTGTAACAGCCCAGGGAGGCTTTTTCCCCCTCTTAAAATCTGGTTCTGGCTAAGAGGCCAGAAAATTTCTGAGCTCTCTTCACTTTAGATGTTACAAGCCCTCCTGCTGCCAGTAATTCCCACGGTATTCCCAAGCTGACGTGTTGCACCAAAAGGCAAGATATTCATAAACAACCACATTTGTTCCAAAATTTGAAAGATATTTGAAATTATTGCAAAAATTACAGGGTAGGCAACTCAAATGAGAAGAGGAAAGAAGAAATTTTGTCAGCATTTGTTGACACATGTGCCACATCAAGAGAAATCAATCATTACTGAAAAGGGATCCAACACCATCTTCTTTTCACATCCTACAAGCATTGCCAATAGCTGTCTGGAAATGCCTGGCTTCCCATATGCCTTTTCCTTCCAATTCAAGAAAAGCAAGGACACATAGGCTTACAAACCTCGTGGAATTCCTTTGACCTGCTTGGTTATTTTGCTGGCCAGTGCCCTGCAGTGGGGAATCACGGCGGGACAGGACTGGTGATCGGGATGTTGTTCTCACAGGTACCTTGGGAGAAAAAAGGTTCTGTTAAACCCATGAAGAGGACAGACAGACAGGAAGATAAAACTTCTCCTGCCACAAAATATATTCTTAAGATCTTAACAACATGTTCTAAGTACAAGCTAGCATCAATGACCAAAAGCAGTGAACAAACACCCACAAAGCCAAAAGCCTTAGCTGTGATGCTGTTCAGAATTTGAATAGAACTCAATGTTTAGTCTTAACATTAAATAGTGTTTAATGGTTATCACACGAACACGTACACGCCCCGCTACCCTCCCAACTACTGAGACATCTGAAAAGAATATGGCATTTTGACTGAAGCAGGGGAGGCACAAAGCAATTTGCTGAAACAGCATGAGGATTAGGAGAATAAGCTCAAGGGAACCGAACAAATGCCCGGGAATGGATCAGCAGAAGGCAAAGACTGGTGGGGGGGAGCAAGAATATACTCAGAAGAAGCAAATCCCAGTGGATGGGAAGGGGGATGGAAGGGGGAGAGGAGGAGGAAATATATTGAATGTTTCCTTTTTGTTCAGATCCATCTTAATTTTAAATAAGTGTATGATTCATAGTTTGGGTTACAAACCGATGAAGAGGAATATTAACTCTGAGCAATAACCTCAGGGATATTTTGAATTCTTTCCTGAATATGGTAATTATTTGTTAATTTTGCATAATAAATTGTTTCTCTGAAATAGCTACATTCTATAAATAATTACCAATTTTATATGAAGCTTCAATATTGTACTTCAGGTTGATTATCATTAACCCATTGGCTGAATACCTACATTAAGAACTGCCTTCCAAAATACTGTTACCAGTGCTGGCACAAGGGCACGGTCTTCCCAGTGCCCAGGGCATCACATCCTTAAGAAAACTGTAATTAATAATAAAAAAATAGCACACATCTGTCTTTCTACTCCTTACCCTTGGAGGCACCTCGTCACTGTCTGATCTAGCCCAAGCCTTTTGGGTGGGGTCGGGTACCTCCGACTTAGAGTCAGAACTCTGATTAAGCACTTCACTGCGTGAAGGTGGATATGGGTCCTGGGAACGAAGATGGTGATGAGCAAATTTGGGAGAAGGGTCACTGAAGGAATGGGATCGCGAGACAGGGGAAACATTGTTCTTGAGAGATGCCAGATGGGACCACTGTACCTTACAAGAAAACAAAACATAAAACATTCAATGCGCTCAGTATAACCGGCTTTCCAATTAACACAGAATAAAGGCAGGTGGGGCAGGCAGAGACAAATTGGTTATGGCATTAGGTAAGCGTGGGGTGGAATCGATGCACTTAAAAGCAAGGCAAGCGCCCAAGGAACGTAACAGACTGAAAATACAGCACATATGCAATTTCTGTGTGATGCGCTCTCCACACACACGTACACTGGTGCCCAGAGGGAAAGGGGATCCAATATCTGCACCATGAGCCTGACTTCAAAGGCCACTCAAGACAGAAGTCACCTTCTGTTCCCTGGTCTTCAGTGGGCTTTGGCCAGGTCTCATGGTGGGCTGGGAAATTTGAAGTGGACATCCAATCGGAGCAATGTACAAAATTAAAGAATGCTGTAAATTGGGTAAACCAACAGACATTTACTTTTTCTAACAAATTCAGGGACTGGATATAGCTTGAAACTTTTGGAGAAAGACCATAACACAAAGCCTTTATTCCTTTACAGTTATTGCAATATATATAAAAAAACATAATATATATTGTATATAGTATACATATGTACAATGCATATTATACTTACACCATATATGTACCATATACTGTACATATATACATATTTATACACAAAGTACACACACACATTTACATGCACACATATTCAATTACACACACTAAGAAGGCATAACAGTGACTAAGGAGTTAAAACTCCATTAGGATTTCCACTGAAATCCATATTCCCTTCAGTCTACTTCCTCTTTGTGCATAAGCCTGTGTTTCAGAGTTAATTTCTGAAATTAAGGAGGAGAAAAAGTCACAACTGAGGAACATGCTGTTTTCACTCCTAATGATTAAGCAAAACTTTGCTTTCAATCCCAGTTTCAGTAGGCTGGCTGTATTTGTTTTTATGTTATTATTATTTCCTCAATTTTAATACACACAGCTGTTGAAGAGCCTGATTATCCTTAATAAGAGTGAAAGACACAGACTTTAAAAGTAACTGGCACAGAGTATGAAGATACAAGTCCAATATTTTGAAATAGTCATAGAGATTTGAATAAAAGCCAGGAAATAATGAGCAAGAGATGAAGTTCTGTCCTGATTTCTCCCACTCTTCCGTCTGTTCAAATTCTCCTGTTGTCCAAAAGAGTGGCAATACCTAGTCACAATCAGGGATGGTTTTAGCTTGCACTGTCATCAACAGACTTTATGAAAATTCTGCATGGAAACAGAGGAACTAAATGCAGAACTCTACAGTTTAATTTAGCATACCTACACTGCTCAGAATTCATGGGCTATGTCTAACTTTTAGACAAAGGTTAATTTTTCAATTCATGCCATAACTCCTATGAGATCAGGTGTCATGATCGAAAGGCTCTTGGTTAGAAAACAAAAGAACAATGGCTACCATGCAGCTTAGTGGTTTCAACCTCTTCTTGATTTTCCAGGAGTGGTACAGAGTTTTATTTAGCAACTGCAGGCCTACTGACAACAAACTTGCTTTTCTTAGACATGTTTTGCAAACTCTTTGAAACAGTGCTCACACTGCTAAAACCCACTTGTTTAGTTAGCTTTTTTCTGCAAGAATTTTAAAAACCAAGCAAGTGCACTTTTTTCCTGAGCATCCTTTTTAGTAGTAAAAACCTTGCACAGAGCAAATTCTGAATTGCAAAATGCTCTGCAACTGCCACCAGCATTTAACTCACTGTATCACTGCTGCACAGATAATAATGGGGTACAACATTTCTAGTCTAGCTCTAACATGAAAAAACCCAAACCAAAAAAATACACCAAACCCACAAATCCATCAGTTTATCAATAAAATCAGCAAAAATAGACAAAGAGCAAATCTACACAATAAGCTGTTTTGTGTAATAGTACTACCCTTTACAAAAGGCTTTTTAAGTGCAAAGATCTGCGAATCTGAAGGAAACACGTTAGGACTTCTGCATTCCCTGCAGGCTCACCAAGATTTTCCTGGGCACTTACCTGGGGCTCCATTGGCCTCTGCAGGGCAGGCTGAGCAGGTTCTGAGTTTCCATTGGAAAAGGACTCTGATCTTGAAGGCACTGGTGGCTCCAACACTTTGCCCATCTGTTTAGACTGTGCTTCAGGGGAGCCCTGATTAGTTTTTCTAAATCTCTCCTCCACCTAAGCCAAAATAAATGGAGGTTAAGCCTTGAGTCAGTAAAACCAATTACAGTAAAAATACAAAGGGCAGTACCACCTTTTCTTTACTACAAAGAAAGCAAATACATTTGGGGTTTGGCAGATTTTTTCCATACCACTTTTGCCAGCAAATTCACTGAGTGAACTACACCAAAGCTCCAAGTAGGCTGATATGGATAATCCATACTAGGGAGAGAGGAGGTAAGGAGGTAGCAAGATGTGAGATATGATGAAAGACCATTATGGGCCTTCTTTCTGCCTAGACTAATTTTCCATGAGTACTTTCCTCACAGATAATAAAAAAGATATACCTAAACGGAAGCAACTTTACAATATAAAAGTATTTCCCACTGCTATCCCTTACTTTAGCTGCCCACCTTATGCAAGCAATGGTTTTGGATTATCTGCTTTCCTGTGCTTTTCTCTTCAGCAACAGAAGAAGAGACAGGAGATGTTTCTCTACCAGGTAATACTGGAGTCTCTTCAGCTTTAGGCTCAAAAGTGTAGATCTTATCTCTCTTATCAAATGCTCTCAGCACAAACTCAAAGGCTGTAGAGGACAGTCCCATCAGTTTGTTTCCTGTTCTCAGGAAGATGTAAATTGATCTTATGTTAACCTCAAGAGCTTGCTGAGGGGAAGACTAAATCAGAATGTTCTCAGTCCTCAGCAGACCATCAAGCAAGGTCCCCATGCAGAAATGTCACCTCTATCAAGGCCACAACACTGACAACAAAGTGAGAGGTATGAAGGACAATAGATGGAGGGAGGCTACAGGCAGAAAGGAAACAGCCTCTCATTTCCTAAGAAAGTCTGTTGCTAGAACCAAGGCAGCATCTGCCAGGTAAGCTGCCTCTGAGGAATGCTAAACTCCCAGTATTTTATCAAAGCACCAAAGATCAAACTGGAAGCTTGGGATGATTTAATTTGCTTTAGCCCTTGTGCCCAGAGCACAAAACCAGTATTGGGATGATTTCCTAATGCTCCCTAGGAGTGATGGTCTGGAGAGACTGGCCTCCAGAAGACAGGCAAGTTTCCAGACTCCTCGCCTCAGGTGGGCTCCTCTACAAACCCAACCTGTCTCTGCATTCCAAAATTTGAGGATAGTACCAGGTTGCCTATAGGGACAAGCAGACAAGCTTCTGTTAAGGTCTACACAAAAACACAATGTCTTGGGAAGAGTACAACAATAATGGAGGCAAGCATCTTCACCATGCAATCATTTTCACCACTGTGTTCAACTTCATAGAGGCATTCTTTAAAGTCTAAAAAACAGGCCAGACTCCTTGTTATGAATAGAATAAGGAAAAGCCTCAAGTCTTTCTGTCTGAAGCAACAGGTTTTCACATCTCTAGCTGTAGATTATAGGAAGTTTCTTCTACAAAGCACATAAACTGCATGAGTGACATGTCCTCAAAACCAGACAAGTGGCAAGGAGATAGAGTGCATTCCTGGACAGAAACAGGTCCTATTCCAGTCATCTGACTGTCTGTACCTGGAAGTGATATTAAGTTCTAAGCTCCCTGCTGTTTCCCAAAGCCAATCTTAGAATTCCTTTTCCTTATATCCTCACTGCTACTGCAATGAGGAAAGAAAACTAATCACCAATAAACTTTGCCAAGCAGGAAGATCAGTCCACTTCACCTTACCATCCCAATATCAGCATCTCTGTAGGTGGACACTTTTTCTGGCTGAAAGTATGAGGCACAGAACACTCATTCCAATTCACTGTTTTATGTAAAGAATGATGTCAGAGTTAATGCCTGCTGCTAGGATTAAATTGTGCCATTCCCACTGCCAGGTATCAAGACCTTATGGCTATGCTTCTATCACATTTTTTTAAAAGACTGTTACACAATGGTCTCTGGGAAGATCTGACTACTAATCAATTTTTCTGTCTTTACTCTTTTGGGCTAGAGCAATCACAAAAGAAAGACTACAACAGGAAAAACAACTGAGTCAGTGGTTCTCCTAAAGGATGGAACACTTGAATCTTTTTCTCTCCTTTTCAGCTCTGAGAGGAAAATGAAGCAGATACAGTTCTGCATCCCTCTAAATCCCAGCCAGCATTCAGGCTGGACAGAAGTGCTAGACTGGCTATGCTTTAATTGAGGTGGGCCAAGAGCATGCAACAAGGACAAGAGGGCTGGTTCCATGTCTGCACCATCACATACCAGACAAGTATGAACTTCTTCCAAGTAAGAAAGACACATCAGATGTGTCCAAGTAAGAAAGACACATCAAACAGAATGGATGAGATAGGACAAACATAGTTTTTTAAGAACCTGGACAACAGCATCTAGAATAAAATGAGTTTGTGTCCACCAAGCTCAAACAATAGTACTTCAAAGACTAAGAGGCACTGCTGGATGAAGCTGAACCAAGAGCTATTTTATCATGTTTAGCAGGCCTAAATATATTTTCTGTTCTTGTTCCAAAATGCATTTATCTAGTTCCCACATGCAGCTGATGAATGCCATTAAGAGCTTGGACTAACATTGCCCAGTCTGGTGGTTTGTGGGCAGTATGGTGCTCAAGGGAAACACAAGAATAAGATCACTGAAAGAAAGCCAATATACATCAAAGAGGTGTTCACTTGCTTACCAATGTTACTCATGGACCAGTGAAGACTCACTGAAAGGCACAGCACTTCAGATCAACTTGTAAGCGCCTGAAGTCGAAGAAGGCAGCACCATAGAGTTTCAAAAGAGTGGGACGTGATCTCAGAAAAGAATACTTAACATTTCAGAAATGAAACTAATGAAATTCAGGTTTGTGTTCGTGAGAAGGAAATTTTGAAAAGTGTAAGTTAAAACACCAAATGTGTACAAATGTGCTGAGTGTTAACATCCATCATAGGTATGTGCTTTCCAACTGCCTCTCAATTTCAAATCACCAGTACTTGCCAGAGACACAGACCATTGGACCAACAGTTCCTAAGAAAGCATGTCTGATGAAGCACAGATACAACTTCCTGACATGATACTTCCAAAACCAGGCCCCTTAGTCTGCAGCCTTCCAGACCTTCTTTCCAACTTTTACACCTCAAAAAGCCTGAACTCCAGTGATTGCAGCAGAAGTACTCGGAAGTTGCCCTAGGGCTTGAAAACCAGTAACCAACAGTTAAAATATCCTGCTCCTTATGGGTGGTGCTTTGGTGTAGCAGAACTGCAGTCATGCTGATGGCAGCAGGCAGAGAAGCAGTTAGCAGACTCCTGTTCACTAGCAGGACTTACCTCGCGTGCTCTTTCAGCAGGTTCATAGTGGGATTTTGGCTCAGGGGTATGATAGCTTTGTTTATTTCTTTCTTGCTGCTGCTGCTGCTGTTGCTGCTGCTGCTGCCGCCTGTGGTCGTGCTGCAGCGACAGGAGGTAGGCTTGCTCCTGCTGCAGCTGCCGCTGGAGTCGCTCTGCCTGCCGGTGCTCCTCCATCTCTCGCCATCTGTATTCCTTTGAGAGAATGGGGGAGGAATTCAAGACATGACACTGACTGTAAGGTGGACGTGTCCCTACCAATCCCATTAAAAATGCACCTTTCTGGTTGCTGTTTTGTTTGTTTGTTTGTTTGTTTTATTGTTAACGTGTAACCAAGAGCTAAGTTAGACCCATATGACTTGTGTCTTATGTTGGGAAAGTCATGAGTGTACTGCTAAGCTTGACATGATTGGAGAGTTATGACAAAACTGATTTTTATTAAAGGGAAAAAAAGAGTTGTTTATACTAAATCCAGTATTAAGTTCATAAAACAATGATTTAGACCAACACTAGGCCATTGTATCCTGGGGTGGATTTACATATCATGTGTGCTTTTGATCTGCAACACAAGCACTCTAGTTCTTCACTGAATGCCAAGGTCTGTTCAGAAACTCGACCACCACACCAGAACTGTTCCACTTTAACATAAAGCCTCCTCTTATTGCCCAGAAAGCAGTGTGACCATACAGCACTTCTCATATGTGCCTGTCAGCCCACAACACTAGCATAAATGGCCTTTTAATCAAGCTCCTTTGTTGTCATACTGTCAGTGCAGCTGTGCCCGACTGAGGGAAGCCTAGGACTGGCTGGATAAATGGATCCTATAGCTACTGAACAAAACAGATACAGTGCTTTACCAGTAACATGGCCTGCTCCTGGAGCAGCTGCTGCTGTAGAATTTCCAAGTGCCGCTGCTCCTCTTCTAGCTGTCGCCTGATATACTCCTGTCACATAGAAATTACCCAGCAATAAATTTATTCAAAAGGAATGCATCAGAACCCCCTGGGTGGAACACCACACGCTACTTCCCCAGTTCAGCTTTAATGAGAAACTCACTTCAGGATGGATTAGTGCCTGCAGAACAATTTAGGAAGCTCTGCCTCCTGAGCATGACATTTTGGCCCCTCCTGTTCTGAAATGTGCACTCCTGCAAATGTTGCCGGCACAGGCCAGTGCTCATTTATGTATTTTGGAAGTGGTTTCAGAAGCAGCAAAACGCACTTGAAGGTTTTGGTAAGTTAAAACACAGCAAGTCTGACTCAACACAGCCAATACAAAGTCACATGCAAGTTGTATTAAACATTAGTGTGTTGCACTGGTGCGATGAACTGTTAGCAACAGCTAGAGCCAGGCATAGTGTAGGCAGAGCTGGAGCAAGCTCCCCCAAACGGGCTCTGCCAAGTGCAGTTGGGACCTGCCCTGCCGAGTCTCCCCTGCCGCCCTCACCAGAAGCCTCTCCTGAGCAAACACTGCCAGCCTTGCTGAATTATGCGATGGTTATGACACAAACAAACATCCACCAGGAAACAGAAATTAGACCAAACTCGCTTGCTCTTGCCATCTAGCCACCTCTTCACCTGCAGCCTCAACAGATCAAGACATTTACCCTCACTTCACCTAGCCCCTTGAAGAACTCAAACTCTGAAGCACCAAACCCAAGCTGGTAACATCCTATCATGCAATTAATGGAAGTATGTAACATGTGCATGCGCACACACACAAGCACACGCACACATTTACAGTGTATGCATAAAGAAATTAATGGATCAGTGATACAGTGATGGGAGTTATAGAAAGTCTTGTGACAGACTGATGAGATACACCATACTGTTGTTACGCACACTGGCTGAGCCACAGTTTGAGTTAACAAAAATTCTAAGAGGGAACGTGTCTTTTCTTCTAAAAAAAAAAGAATAAAAATTCAGAGTGGTTCAGCTTGGCCACACCAATTAACCATTTGTCATTACTGGCACTGTGCGTAATTAGCATTTCAACAGTTTAAAAAGCAGCTGGGGGAATACCCGGTGTCTGCCCAAAAGCAAATTGCTATGCTGTAATTAGAGATTTTCCATATATTTATTCCCATTGGTTAGTCTTCTCTCCTTTTGACTCAAGAATCTTTGAAACATACACAAACACAATAAAATTTCCCAGTAACACAATCATCAGTGATCTCAATACAGTGAATTTATGTAAGAAAAAATTAAGGTATGTCAGGCCAAACCCAGCATTCCTGAAGTTAATGGGAAATTTACAATCAATCAGCCTCTAGGACAGAAGTTTTGGCCCTTTATTTGCAATCAGCATTTTGCAGTACATGCACAGTAAGTATTGCTCTGATTATCACCCTGATTGAAGCTATTAAAGGATTTTAAAACATGCAGATTTCATGCATGAATATAGCAGCTGAATTTCACAGTTTAACAAGTTTCTCAGTTGTACTTTCAATGTATTAAGGGCACACTGGCATAATTTAAGATATACTTGCTGCCTGAATGGGCATACGTTACTGATTTTAAACAGAGTAAGAGAGGGAAATTGCATATTGAAGTTTTAGGATGGAAAATCCTCTGCAGCTCAAAGATTCCATCTCAAATTCAGAGTATTCAAAGTTCATGCCAATGACCAATTCTGTGTGCCAGAAGTTGACACACAACAGAGCTACCCTTCTCTTGGGAGGCCTTCTGATCAGGGGCATGTCCTGCAAGAACCACTGATCCAGCAAGACAAGCCTAGAAACAGTTTTCAGCCCCAGTCATGATTTTGCCAGTTCTGGTGATTTTAGTCCAGCCCAGGGGCATGAACTGAATTAAGAATGAGTACTGCAACAAGACTTCTTTTTTTGAGAGAATATTGAGGCTGCCAGAATTTTCCATAAAGCCCTACAATCCTATGTTAGTACACTTGCTGTCAAAAACAACAAAGATGAAAGAGTTAGTGTTACATTGCCTCTAAGCTGATTTAGGCTTACTACTTTTTTAAAAATTAAATTAGAATTTAGAAGAAACAAACGTATTGCACATATATCTGTATCATGGACTCACCTGCTCCCTTTCTACCCTCCTCTTTTCCTCCTCTGCTCTTCTTCTCTCTTCCTCCTCCTTACGCCTCCTCTCCATTTCTTCCAGACGTCTTTTTTCCTCCTGTTCTCTCCGCCTTTGCTCACGCTCTTGTTGCCTTCGAGCTTCCCTTTCTCTTCTTTGTTGCTACAAAAAGGGAAAAGAAACCACAGAGTTTTACTTTTGTTGTTATCAAAGAAAGAGGTGGGGTTGTTTTCTATGGTGAAGAGCGGGATTTACCAGGACTAGCAAGCTCTGCAACTGAGTGACAAAACAGTTTATGCAAGTGCTCCCTCCACCAGGAAACCAAATTCATACCCAGCACACATCTATCCCTAGAAGCAGCCTCACTTAGACTCTCTGGTTTCTTCATGCACATACACAATGTCATGCACCATGTTCCTGATGACAATCGAGGTGTGGAAACTCACTCCTCTCTTCAAGAAAGGCTAACACAAACCCCAGTCCTCAAACAACTGTTGAACTCAGAGATGACAACTTTCTTGACATCAACAATCTACTTGTTGCCAAAAGGGAGTGATCAGCCCTACTAAATCAGCTAACTCAAATGCCAACTATCTGAACTTTCCCTAAGTAGCTTGTTTCTTAAAACAGTTGGTCTGCTAAGAATTTTGTAGTGTTGGCCCAACAACCAAGCTTAATTTAATGCACTGCCCAAAACTTTGCCTAAGAGAGAAGGAAGGCTGGCCAACAGCACCTCAGCTCCTCCCAAAACATCAAATGCACCTTTAAGTAAAAGAGGAAAAGCAGCTAAGTAAGATTTACACTTACACAGATAAGCTTCCACACATGACCCAAATACAAACGGGTGCTGATTAGGTATGCTCAAGTCTGAGAAGAACCTGGAAACCAGCTCTAGAAAGCATGAACTGACTCATTTATGTCTATGGAGCACCATATATGACTTCAGAGAAGACATTTTAAATGCCCATGTAGTCGTGACCAATTCTTCCTGCACTCCAGCATAAGCATCCAGTTACTCCACCTACCTCGAAATCCCAGGCAGCCTCCCACAACTGCCTAAGCGTCAAAAGGCCCAGCTGTCTCCTGTTCAACCATCAGCTGGGAATATCACTACATTTACTGTCTTTATAGGTTTCTATAACATACTAAAAAAACATGGAAGAAATTTAAACCAAAAAATAGCACAAACAATTTTAATCCCAAGAACAAAAATGAAAACCTACATTGGTTTTTCCTTATCACATCTATGTTAAGGTTAATACTATCCCAAATTTCTGTTGAAGCAAAGCTGCCACAGATTTGCCTATCTTAAGGCACTTCAAATAGTCCAGCAAGAAAGAGCACTCACACTAAGCTTTACTTTGGGTTCACAAATCCAGTTACTGGTGTGAGTTTCATAGTTGTGCTCAACTGAAAAAGCAAAGGCTGATCTACACTTGCTGTGTTACTTCGTGGGATGAGCTTTCTCTGCTTGGAACATTTTCCTGCATTACTATGAAGGAACTGAAATATCAACAGCCTCTCCATCTTCTGGAATCTATTCTGACATGACAGTGGAGAAGAAATACTGGGGGGGAGGAAAAAGATGGTTCTTGGGTTTTCTGAGCTCTTCTGCCAAGAGAAATTGTGGATGTCCCATCCCTGGCAGTCTTCAAGGCTAGGCTGGATGGGGCTTTGAGCACTGAAAGGTGTCCCCTGTCCATGGCTGGGAACTTAGAGCAGAATGGTTTTTAAAGGTCCTTCCTACACAAACCATTCTGTGATTCCACCAATTAGTAGCACTTAAATAATACAGGCTGCTTTCCAATTCTCTTTCATTAACTACAGTTTGGGGGAAGATGTGACTTTCCTGGAGACCCCTGTTGAAACACACCCATGCTGTAACTATCATGCCCTCTTCCCTGGCCCACGGCATCATGCTGGGTTCACTACCACCTTCCTGTGCCACAAGACAAACTCTTTTATCCCCCACACTTTCTTTCTGGATCTTCTCAGAAACACAGCTTCCTTGTTCTTGCATCTCTCCTAACTAAATCCACTTAGCAGCCTTTTCACTCGTGCTTAAGCCAACTCTCTTCAATGAATGTAGATATAAAAATAGCAAAAGCGCTGCAAGGCAGCTACGGCACGCGGTGCATTTCATAGGTTTCACTGCTTCCCCTCCTTCATTTTTTAAGCACTGTAAAAGGATTAAGTAGGCACTTTTATTTCTAAATATATGCCTCAGTGTCAAGCAATTTCTACATTTAAGTCAATATATTCAGGTCCTTCTTGGCTAATCAAGTCTGACAGGCTTTTGTTTAAGAAAACTAAGATGTGAAGTACAATAATTCTGCTGCCTTGAGGATGCAAGAGACAGCACACTGCTGACTGGTTAATATAATATGCACATTTATCAACTCAAACAATATTGTGTTGACATTGTTAAGTGGATATATTGCAGATCTCAGGATGGCATCATTCTCACTACAAGGAAGACGGGCAAATTCACTGCTTCTTGAATTAATTCAGAAATATTTGGCAATAATTATAAATAACTGAACTTAATATGAGGGGAAATGAGCTACAAACTGATTAAGAGAGCCAGTTTCTCATGGCAGCACAAAATAAACAAAATCAATTGTCAAAAGATGAGATTTTTGATGAAACCTTGATCCAGATATCTAACTCGGCACATCAGCAGATATTTATTACCCACCAAAGGAATAGGGGGGAAAAATGGATTTAAGACAAATCTCACAAATGTGCTCCTGTCTATGTGCCAAAGTAGGCAGGGAGATCAGGATTCTCAGCATCACTTTCACCTTCCCATCAGACACTGTCTCAGCCTCCTGCCAGGTGAGTGGGAAGGGAGGTACCCAGCACTGCAGGAGCCTGTACACAGGCTCACACTGCATGATCCCCTTATTCCCAGCCCTAAATGTATAATAAAGGTTTCACTTCCTTTGCACGTGGCCTTTGAAACCTCAGCATCAAACCAGTGGTCATAAATGAAGTGCAATTTACTTTTAACATGCCCAGGGAGAGGAAATCTACAGTGACAACCATCTCTTGGGTCCTAGTGCACATCTTGTCAAAGCAATGCCAAAAGTGGTTTGTAGCAAGTTGAGTTGACCCAACCTGGCTTCAGAGCCAGCCCTATACTGACTTTCTTGCTTCCATCTGCTGGCACAAGGTTGCCTTCCTGACTGGCTCTAGCAACTCTTCTATGAGGACACCAAAACCTGATCATTGTGTGCCTTAGGCCTGCCCACAGGACAGAAATGGGACAAGGAAAACCTGTTAAAATCAATGTCATGTTTCTACATATAAAAATTTGCCTTCTAAATTTAGTTTGTGTGATTACAGTCAGATACTGTACTTTTTGGTCATGCACTACAAAAACAGCCTGACATAAAACACTGTTGTCCAAGAAACAGCAGGTATAGATCAAGATTCCTGAACTTAGGGATGCATATGCAGATCTTCTAAAGTTGGTATAGTATTACCAACTTTCTTGCACATGTCAGATGAAAAGCTTATTTCCAAGGAGCAAACTGTTAGCCAGAAAGTAAGGCAAGAACTCTTCAAAGAAATGTCAGACATGCCAAAACAGAATTTTGACAGAGCCCATACTGCCTCAAATTACTGCATTTCACAAAATGGGCATTTACTATGCAAACAACATTTTAAAAACCCACAAAGAAAATACAGTGTCAATATCCTGGCTCCTTATCTGGTTTTAGGGTGCAATAATAATGATCTCATAATGGAACCTGACATCTCCAAACTGGAAGTCCATGCAGTAGAGCACGATTTACCAGGAGGGGGCAATGCAACTACACAGGCAGTTCGTCTATACCAACTAATTCAGGCCCTTCTTCCTACAGTGAAATATTCAAGATACAGATCCTTTAATTTTAAATTCCTAAAATATTATTACTATGTCTCATATTCAGAAGAAGATTGATAATACCTATATTAATTATTTCTTTCACAAAGAATTAGGTAGCCTGGTATCAGCTTAGAAAGAGAATCGGCAAGATTAATAAAGAGATTTTTGCTTTGTCCACACTAGAGATAAACCAGAAGTAGAACTTCTTACTCAGTACCAATTCAAGATGCAAGCAATTCAAATTAAGTAGATAAGCTCCCCTTCTGTAAAAGAAATAAAGCCCTGGCAAAAATTGCCTGCAGGTACACCTACATTAGCATCTTGGTTCAGATCAGGAGTGCTCTTTTGAAGTGAATCATCCAAACATCTCCACTTATCCAGTTTTGTTTCGTATTCTGAAGATGTCTTGGAGTGCCAACCACACCTTTTGGATGAAATTAAAAAGGCTGATGCACTCCAACCACAAGCAGGCACAGAGTCTAGACCTCAGCCAGTCCAAAGGAATTCCTCCTGTCTTTAAACACATGAAGTCTTCAGGTCCTCAGCACTTTAATTATTGTGCTCCACAATCTGCTTCTACAGGACTGTACTACTTGCCAGTATAGCTATAACCTACCACTTCAAAAACATCCATCTTAGGTTCTCATAACCAGGGACAGAGACACCATTTAATGAAGCTATCCTGAACTGTGGAGGTCCACAGAGAATGGGATTCCAGCACAGCCAATTTTTAGCTTCCTGAGCCAGACTCAGTTTTGCAAGTACAAATTCAAATGCCTTCTCATACTCAGCAGTTGTCTCCATGTTGCTGAATAGAATCACAGAATCCCATTAAAACAGCCAGGAGCAGGTCAGATTTCTTGTTTAAACTATCTAAACACCTACATAGTTGACAGTCTTTATATATCTTTTAAACAAGGGCTGGGGGTGGGACAAAATCCCAGTTGCAAAATTCTCATGCAATTTTCTGTAGTTTGACCACATGTCATTTTCACCTCCTCAGTAAGACACAAACTGCAAGGTTCCTGCAACAACGACATTTAGAAGTCACCTATATGCCTTTTAAAAAGTAATCTTTTCTCTAATACTGCTGAGAATTAGAGTTTTTTGGCAGATGTCCTAAACACCGTTCCTGTTACAGTCTCGGTCAAAACTGTCTAGGCTCTGTGCCAGCATTGTAAGAACAAGCCCTCAATTTTAATTTAGGAAGTGGGGAGGGGGGGAAGTATATGCAACTTGTTCAGGAAGATTATCTAAGGCATAAAATTCTACCAAAGAATATTAAATAGGTATATGCATACATACTTTACACAAGCAAAAATTACAAGACAGCAAGTCTGGTAAAAATATCAACTCATTTATGAACGCCCTGAGCTTCAATGCCTGACACTAATCTTGACATTATCAAGCTCCTCATTGTTTACTGGCTTCATCAAAACAGGGGGGGTGAGTTAAGGACAAAGTGACAACATTTCAATATTTTGGCCTTCAATTGTGTCACAACACTAATGTTTATCTAAATTTGTGTCTACTACCCTTCCCCCATCTGAAAGAGCTTGTTTTGGCTGCTGTTTTGTTGAAAACCACTTGGGATCATACATTTTTCCAACACGAGATCCAATTAACTAAGTGGGATTTTTTTGAAAGCTAAATGTGAGTCTTTTTTTTAATGCACTTGATGAACAATATGGCTACACTATCACCTGCAAAAGGAAACTTTTTAAACTCACCTATTTTATAACTCATTCCTATTTATGCCTCCAAGGAACCAAGCAGAGGTTATAGACCCATACAAGGTAAAAAGCTTTGATCTTACAAATTTTACATGTTTTACCATGCAACCTTATTCAGTAATACAATCTACATTACATACTGTCTTGTGGCTGTGGAAGCTGTCAGTTTTAATTTGAACTTAAAAAAGCAGGACTTATTAAACATAACTTTCAGGTAAAAAGAAAAGGTAACTGCCTTTTCTTTTTACTTGCTCATTCTGTTATAACTGCAACATCTCCAAAAAGTTCAACCCACACAGAGAAAATGGTGCATTGCTTTGTTTCCACTAGTAGCAACAGCAGCTCCTTTATTTTAAAAAGAAAATCCAGATTTTAAGAGTTGCACTGATTACTAAAGTTAAATGACCTAGATAATTTAATTGTAATCCTCTCTTCCTCAACAAAAAAATACTGCCTGCAGAACCTTAGAGATTAAAGGGGCATTTAAAATAAATCATTGACTCCCATACTAAGAAAAATTTGAGCAGTTAAACAGTAGCTCAACTTTTGCTCACCTTTTATTTTTCTAGTATCTTTATTACTTACTCCACAAACAGTCTAAAACAGTTGGAAGTGCTGTAAGGTTTATCTTGGCATTCTCTGAAGGGTGGGAAAGAAACAGAAGAGAAAAGGGGTTTATATGCCTTCCCCTCATCCCTCCTTATGGATTCATGTGTGGCTGAATCTTAGCTACCAATCCCTCCTTATAGCAGCACTAAACTCATTTGCACTTTGGAAAAGAGGGATAACGAGCATAATGTGACCTGGAAAGGTATTTGGAACTTTGTATTACTTGTTATGCAAACAGGTCATGGGATGCAAATCAACATTTGGTCCTGGTTGCATCCTCATTAAACGTTACCAGAATTTGGAAAAACCAGACTGGGTGTAGTTTTTCCATCACTGCTAAGTGAAAGGTTGAAACAGACTCAAGCAAGAGGTCATTTAAGGACAACTGGAATTTGACCCTGCACTTCCTGAAGAGCCAGAGCATTGGTTTCACTTCAACTCTGTGTCATACCCAGCTCTGGCCTGAAGAGCTGTTTTGAAATCCTCCTACTTCTGAAGCTCATGCTGCATATTCCATCTACATATATATATATAAATGCACACAAGATCTTAGGAGGTGAAAATATGACAGAACAATATTGTCCACATACATTTCACTTTCTTTTATCTTCCAGTACTGTATAGAAATTGCATACTTACTGTATCACAAAAGTATGATTTACATATTTGTAATTCCTGCAGAATTATAATTTTAACACTGATTTACAAAACATATTTATAGATCTACCTTTAAGGGCCCCTTCCAATCCAAATCATTCTATTATTTTATAATCTAGGTGGTTTTTAGTCACTAAGCTACTGCTCATGAGAGAATAATACATTAAAAAACAGGCTTCCATCTACCATGAATGAGTGTCAAACACATGTTTGAGAAAGCTTTAAAGGGAAATCTGAAAAATGTTATGGCCCCCAAAACAGTACTCTTGAGAGAAAAATCCGCCTGGGAATAATTTATGTCTCCTCTTCTGTCTACCTACGCCTAGACAAAGACCAAGAATGAGCCTCTTCAACAAAAAACGCCTTCAAACAACCCAGCTCTGGCTCCTGTTGTCTTCACAGGAGCTGCTGGATATTCAAATGCTTTAGAAGACACCTTATATTCAAGTACCAAGCATGGATTTAAGTGCTTTGCTCTTTGTTTACAGTTGGATTTTCAGATGATGTTTTCTTTCCTGAGATAACCTGGGGCTACAAAGAATTCTTTTGAAATGGCAGGAATGGGAAACAAGAGGGGGAGAGGGGCTTCTGCCCCCCAAACTCCAGTCTCCTGTTTCTACCTCTTCTAGCCGCCTCCTCTGCTCCTTCTGCTGCTCGATGCGTTTCTGCCTCTCTGCCAGCAGCTGCCTCTTGTACTCCTCCTGCTCACGGAGCTGCTGCTCCTGCAGCAGCTGCTGCCTCCGAAGGGCCTCGGACCGTTCCTTGTTTTCCTGCTGCAGTCTCAGGAAATCACGTCGGAGGGTTGATTCTCCAGGCACATTGACAATGGAACTGCAACAAGAGGAAGTTAAAGCCTTCTGTATGATAAAGCCTGATGGGCCATTAAATACCTTTGCCAAAGCAGGGGAACATTAATAAAATATACCATGATGTTAAAGTTTAATCTTGTTTCTTTTGGAGCAAAGACACTGGATGTATGTCAAATACACGCTCTCAGTGGAAGGCGTGAAATGAGGCCAAGCAAAGTAAGGACGAATGCTAACACTGTGAAGACCCTGATCAATCATATTTGCCATAAATCCAAAGCTTGTTTGCTCTCAATCATAGGAAGGGGAGCTTTCAAACCTTCAACAGTCACAGCATAGGTATTCAAACCCTTTGAGTGGTTTGTGCATTCACTTAATAAGAGACAGAAATTTAGCATGCTGATTTATAATCACAGACCTTTGGACTTACTCGGCATGGACTGCCCAAAGCCATTCCCAAAAGCAATTATTACCTTGGCTCTCCTTCTTGTTCAGGCACTTCCTCCTCTTCTTCCTCACTTCCACTATATTCATACTCCGTCTCATCTGACAGGAAAGAAACAAAGGCCTGGATAGTACTTTAATTTAGGACAGTGGGGAGTTGCAGTAGCACCTCAGTAAACCAGCTCCTGTCCCCTTCAGTGAGAAGATCCATCACAGACCCTAGAACTCATTCTATATATATATAAGCTCATCTTCCCAGCAGCACAGTGGTTTGGAGAAGACTTCCAGCAAACTCTCTAAACAATACCTGGTTTTACATGTAAGACAAGACACCTGGAGAACTCCAGCACCACCTGAATAAGGAGAAAAGGCTGCCCAAAACATTTGCTTCACAGCTCTTGTGATGGGTTATTTCCTGTGAGTTTGATTTATGGCATCATTCCAGGAAATTAATCTACCACAGACTAAAGAAGGGAAAGGCATATATGCCAATATCCTCCTAAATACTGTTTAATGCTTGTATGGAAGAGTGGCCAGCAAGTGAGCAGATTTAATCTATCAGAAAATACAGCACTTGAAATTTATACTTTCTCTGTAAAGGACAGAACAAAACGGAGCCTTCTGATAGTCAAACTATGAATTAAAAAAGAACTTTATAAGTATTTGGGCTACAGGAGCTTCTTTTGCGGTGGGTATTTAGAATGCAAAGCAGGACAAAAATATGCATTTTTGACCAGTGGCAAAGACTTGATTTTTAGAAGCTGCATACCTTTCTCTCCTCTCTTCTTCCTGGTCCTGTCTATATGGTCCTTAAGCTGGATTCGGACTTGCCTTTCATTTGGCTGGTCACGTATAAAGGGATGTTTCAACAGCTGTTCTGTAGAAGGTCGCTGCATGTAATTCTTCACTAGACAACCTTCTATAAAGCTGAAAAACTTTTTTGACCTGAGAAAGCAGGAAGGGAAAAAAAAAGCAAAATATGAGAGGTAAAACTCAGCTGAAACATTTTTCCTGTCCTTCCTCAAATTAATTACCTCCAAGAGCATCATGTCCCAGAGAACAGTACAAGTGCTGCCTGCAAGTGTGCCTCCTAAACATATCTGAGTGTGTTCCAGCTGAGCACTGGGCTGGAGTGACACAGGGTGACATGAACATTCCTGAAGCACTCTCAGGCACAGCCTCACTGTAATGTGCCTTGTTTCAGAGGGATAACTGCTCTGAAAGTCAGGATTTATGAGTGAGGTAAATCATGTAAACCCAGCCTAGCTGCTTCTGGATCAGAACTGAATAGAATCTAGCCTGCTTGGAGGAGGCAGCTCTGGTGTACCTCCACTTACCCATGCTACAGATAGCCATTCCCAAAGTCAGGAGAACTGTGTCAGAACATTCTCCTGACACAAGCAGCACCACACTGCTTTTGCATGCACCTGGGCTCACAGAGTTAGATCTGCCAGAATTTAAGATTATTTTATCCTTTACCTTAAGACACAAAAAAAATTTTACAGAACTAGAGGTGGGTGTTGGTCAGTGCTTGTCTGTTCAACACAGGCACTTTGAGTCTCTGACATAATTTAAGGGCATGAACTAAACTAAACCCCCCTGCACACAGAATAAACTGACAGGGTATGGTAGTTAGCTAAGCTGCAGCACCACCTTTCCAAAATTTGCACTTCATTTGAACTCTTGAAAGGGGATCTCTCTAGAAAGAAGTCACCAAACAAGCCACCTGCCAAAATCCAACAGTGGAAATACTCAAAACTGCAATGAGGCACTGAACAGGTTGCCCAGAGAAGTTCTGGATACTCCATCCCTGGAAGCATGGAATGCCAGGTTGGATGGGTTTCTGAGCTACCTGAACTAGTGGATGGCATCCCTGTCCATGGCAGGGTTTGGAGCTAGATGATTGTTAAGGTCCCAACCCAAGCCGTTCTATGACAATTGTACAACTTTGTCATCATTTGGCCTAACTTCTCATAACCTGCAACTGAGCAAGCTATCAGAACAGCTGAGTGACAGCAACACTGCCTTGGACCAGAGCTGTTTTTAACTGGTACATGCTCTCAACCTGCTCCAGTGCTTGGACAGCAAACATCCTCACTACATGCTTAAGAGGAAAAAAAATTATTTCCATCCATCAGTTCACTTCCCTACTGTAATAAAAAAGGCTGAATCCAACATAACTTGGATGTTCAGAATTTTTATTCCTCACACCTTGAATGTTATTCTTTCACATAAAAAGGTCAATGAATGGCTAATGCAAATGGCATATATGCATCTCTATTCTGTTAATATATGCAGAAGGCAAGTAAGACAGCAATGCCTTGAGTATACAAGTGCATAAATAAGTCAATCCAGGTAAAGACCAAGCCCAGCAAGGAAGACATGTTTGTACTATGTTGATATTGAATACACAGTCCAATCACTTCATTATTTTGACAGGATCACAGCATCCCATGATCCCATTCTATCAATAAGAAACCTCTTTCTACAGAGTATTTTTGTTTCATATGTGTCAGTTGTAACCAGTAACTGGGAGGAAATCCTCTGATACTAATGGATTCTTCTCAGCTGGCAAGAAGCAGGCACTCAATTCCAACCGTTTACAATAATTATAGTAAAAGCCTTCATTAGTTTTAATAGCTCCTTTCTATTTAGCAACTAGAACACCATAGCACTGTTCTGTTTCTGTGTTATGATACATTTGAGAAAACACACTGCATATTAAGAGTGCTACAGGAGTCTATATTTTAAAACATGGATTCATTTGTCACCTTAATACAGATGCTGCTCTACTGAAAAAGAAAAACGAAAATCTTTGGTATTTATTTTCACACAATTTGAGATGGAATTTCTCTGGGACAAACAGAACTAAATAATGCATGCATTTTATTTCATCCTTTGATTCAGAGGCACAAAAGATAACAGAGATTTTGCTAACTTAAATTGCTTTACAATTCTGTGGAAGGGGTAACAAAACTACGCGATATGAGAAAACTTCAGGCTACACAGGCCAAGATATAATTAATACATACCATTTCTTGGATTTTAACCGTGGGGGAGGGTTCCTGGGTATCAGAAAGAGTGCCCTCATGGGGTGCATGTCACAAAGTGCTGAAGGGAAGAAAACAAAAGCAATCAGAGACATAGAGACACTGGTTTAGTTGCTCTCTGTCAATGCCATGACTTGAGCTTCCACAACCACTCCCACCATCCTAAACATCCATGCAGTAGGTGTAGACAGCAACACAGCTAAATGGAATTAGCCCAAAATGACAACAATTCCATAGCTCAATGTGCCAATGGCAGCCCAAAAAGAGAAAGAGGTCAAAGCACGGATCAGCCTCCAGAACTGACCAAGATGGGAACATCTGAGCATGGTCTTCCCTCCAGCCCCAAGTCATCTGACTTACTTTCTGGTCAACAAAATACTGGGAGATGATGATGGTGAAAGGAACAATGAGAGTTACTGTTCCATACAATCTTCCTTTACCTGCCCTTCCTTCCTCTACCTGCCCCTTCTCTACCATTATTGAGGGTGCTTCATTTTAACTCTACAGACCTGGATATTTTTGTACTTCAAGGCATGACAGTTTTGAAGCATGGGAGGGTCTGTATCACTCAAAAGGACTGTCTGCAGAACTGAAATGCAAACTCCTAACTTTTGTCCAAAGAAGTCCTGTTTGTTTCAGTGGACATTTAGTGGGAGTCCAGGATCAACGTTGGACAGCTTTTCCTCCTGCTCCATAGTAAAGCAATATGGCAGAGCCATGACAGGGAAACAAGGGAGCAGGGAGAGAGGCAGCCCAAGAAAGGTCTCTAGGAGCAATGTTCTAACCATCTTCCTATGTTTGATCTCTTACACCCTCAGTCTCAGCCTGAGTGACCACTGCAGGATGAGGTGACATTTACCACACAACAGATATTCAGGAGAAACAGACTAGTGGGAAGAGAATTCTAGCTCAAAAATAAGGGGCATCAGTCTTGGCAAAGAAGCCCCTTGGATGCCTATGGATCCCTGCAGACCACCAAAGAATCCATAGAGATGGACTCTCAGCTGCCACTGGAGGAGGAGGAGGAAAAGTCCATGTACCAGAGGACAAGAGCTGTTCTGCACTTACAGAGGATCTTTGCTAACATCTTAAATGCTACTCTTGTGCTTTTACACAAAGAAGGGCCAAGCTCTGTTTGGTTTAGAAATGAACAAAATATTGTCCAATTCTAAGCTTACAAAGCCATACAGGCAACCCAATGCACTGAACAAAAAGGGATGGCAAAAAAGAGGGAGTTCACTTAATTCAGTGCTGGCTAAAGTGTCCTGGGAGCAGCTCTCACTTGGACATTCACGCAAATGTGCAATTAGGAAGGAAAAAGAAAACAACCCCAAACTATCAGGCCTCCTAAAACATGAATCAACACATGACCATTGTGATTTGACTTTTTAAATCTTGCATTAAAGTCAGTAAGAACAACAAGAAAATCAGGCAGTAGCTACAACAAAATCACCGATTTTTACCTGGGAAATATCAATACTTTATTTCGACAAGATTATTTCAAAGACATTTCAAGCTGGGCTGTGTTGTGGTCATAGATTTTTATGTGCAAAAAAAAATTACCTTGCTCTTAGGTACCTTAGCTCTTATTTTTTAAATACAGAGCTCCAGCTGAGGGTGAGGGTAAGTATATTTGCAAGATCAATAAGGACTTTCATAAAAATTATTATTAAAAGTCATAACACCATGCCTAACTTCTTTTCTTTTCAAAGGTTTCTGTCCTCCTCACACATCTGCTGTTTGCCTTTATATTCTGAAAGAACTATGTGAAAGGAAAAGAGCCTATTAAAAAGTTGAGCATTTTTGGTTTCCAGGTTTTCCTCTCAAATCCAAACTAACTAATAAGGATCCCTGCTTGAGAATAACTAAGTTCAGTGCTTTGTCCTGAAGAAGGATTTACAGTTTAAGCCATGTCACTGCTAAGGAAGATTAACACCACCCACTGATGAGTGGAAACAAAAGGAGAAGCAATGTTAGCATTATCCAGACCAACAGAAAGCCAACACAGAAATAGCTGCTACAAATGCTTTTTTCATTAAGATCTGTTTCCTCAAGGCCCCACTGACCCTCTCCCCAGCTGAGGTTTCAGTATTCCAGGCCAGTCCATAGACAAAGTGGGACACAGCTCCAAAACACAATATACTACCAATAGGAAGGAAGTCAGACACTCGATTAGCTTCCAAATATTCCTGCTATAGAAATTAAATTACTGCAGTCTGCACTGTAGTGTTTAAACACAACCCTATCTTTATCAAGAGCATTACTATTTATGGGATTTCATATTTATAGAGCAGGCAAAACCAAAGAGAACAGAAATAACATGGGGATATTTTCAGGAACCTCAAAACTAGGCTTAGATATACGTTTCAGCCTTAAAACGAGCCCACTGGAGAAGCACAGGGATCACTTACGGGGAGCTCCTTCTGCCATCTCTATGGCCGTAATGCCGCAGGACCAAAGGTCACTCTGCAGAAAAACAGACACACCATATGTTAGTAGGTGGATTTACCCATTCACACACTAAGAGAGCACTATTTAGAGAGGCCCTGTAGGTGAGGCTGAAACCAAATACCACGGCTATTTAAATAATATAAGCCTCTTTCATCTTGTAACTGTATCATAAAATCCGACTTTTCACATAATACGTATGTATATGCAGAAACACACGCACATATTCTTACAAACAACCCTTTCCAACAGCACATAAAAATGCATTCACATTATGACAATGGGAAATACATTTGCCAGAAATCTAAGCCTACGAAACAACAGAATTTTCAATATTCCCTTGTCAACAAAGAACTGAACAAGGGCATTCCCAGGGTGTGCAGAGATGCAGTTATAAAACCAAAAGCTCAGCTCAAATTTGAAGTGGCCAGACTTGTTGAAAACTGCAAGGAAGGGTTCTTCAGGTACCTAAACAAACAAGCAAGAACAAAAGGAAAATACAGGCCCACTGAAAGGAGAGGTGCATTAGTCACTAACACCACTGAAAAGGCAGAGGTTCCCAAAACTTACACCTCTGTCTTTACCACAGACTCCCAAAATTTACACCTCTGTCTTTACCACAGGCATTACTTATAGCCAAAGCCAACATTCCTCCTTTAGCACCTCAGCTTTGCTTAAAACACTACAGAAAAAGAGCCCTTCAGTGGCAACTTTTCAACATACCACCTCTGGCCAGCACCTCTGACTCAGGAGAGACCAAACAAGAGCCAGGAAGATCAAACACAGGGAAGAGATGGAGGAGTTCTGGCAAGGAACCAACTTCAGAGAGTGACACAGCTTAATGGGCAAAGTATTGGAGGAGACTGCTGTGAAAGAGAGCTGTTCTTGAGCAAAGCAGTCTTCATTTCTGGTCATAATTGTGATTTTTTAAAAAATTACTTTAATGAGCAAATAAGCTCTTCATGCACTACAAGCAAAGAAGCATTTCTAAAGATGATATTTTCAGACCCAGCAAGGCACTCCTCTCTTAGTCAAATGCAGCCATCTAAGCTAAAGTGCACACCCCCATGATCTTAGAGAACCTTTCAAACAATAATTTTTTTGTGAACAACCATCCTACAGGCTCCACCAGGAACAATAAACAGGTGTTTTCAGAGGAGAGGAGAGTTATTTTTCACATCAGTACTGCATTAACAAATGTTGCAGGGAGTTTTTCTGCTTAATTAAATCATTTAATAGCGAACCTTCCTTACTAATAATAACAACTCTATCTGGAAAGATATAAAACATTAGCTTTAGTACAATGAGATGCTGAATGTAAAAAGGAATTAAATCAAGAGAAATAGGATCAATCTGATCAATCTTAGTCAAAATGTCAAATAATCTGGGTCTTTTACGAAGATTTAGACACACACAAATGTACTGATAGCTAACACTATCAGTCTCAGCAAAATGATATAATTGATATTCAGCTCTATAATTCATTGTAATGCCTTAATCTCTGGCTTTCTGATATCCTTGTTGCCCTTGGTTAAAGATGGAACAATACATTAGTCCAAATAAAGGTTTCTTAAGAACCAAGAAAGGTTTCTTTCCCTGTGCTCTCATTAAAGTCAGCCGAGAGGAACTTTCAAGATTACAGTATGCTTTCACTAGATATATTTAACTATAAGTACATATACCTAATATTCTTAAGGGTAGTGCAAATACCATCAAGCCAATTATGGTTTTGCAGTAATTAAATCCTTCGTTTGCAGCAAGTTACATAAAGAATGATCTTTGTTAAGAAATGTTGTGATGGATAAATTTCTATCAAAAAAATCATGTATACGCATCCTGAAATCAGAAGTAGTTTTAAGAGTTCCTTCTGTACTTCAGTGGCTCTCCAGACGGTGGTTCTATTTAAGGCAACATCTAAAATGTATTGTTCTGGGTTACCCCAATAACTGGCACATCGTGTAACAATTTAAAGTACAATCATTATGCAAATCAAAAACACAAGCATTTCCAGGTAAACTCTTTTTTGCCTTCTCTAAGCACCTATAGCACCCTGAAGTCCTGTATTTACATCTCAAAACTACAATAATATAAGCAACAGAAAGTGTTAAAGGTCACAATTTGATAGTATCCTTACCTTGTACTTTGGTAATAAGAATGTAACTACACAAAACAGTTATTACTCCTACAAAGCATAAGAAATCTCAAAAACTGCCATAGTCCATGGACATTTATATTGCAAGTGTATGTTTTGGGTTTTTTCTTTGAACAGGACTCTTACTCTGTAATCATATGTAGCATCTGGATTCTCATCACAGGCAATAACTTCTGGAGCCATCCAGTAGGGAGTCCCAATGAAAGTGTTTCTCCTGCCAACTGTCCTGTCCAGCTGAGCACTCACACCAAAATCCACTGTGGGTGGGAAAAGAGCAAAATTAAATAAGAGTGGGAAAATAACACAATGATTACTTTTGCAAAGTGATTTGAAAACAAAGGCCTGTAGATGGGAGGACCATGCTGAAGAGAAATAAAATGATTAATCCTGAGGCAAGCGAGCCCTCGTGGTTCACACACAATGTGCTTGGGCACAAGTGTCAAGGGACACAGCAGCACACAATCACCTCTCCTGTACCCCTCACTGGTGTGCCTGGACAGGAGGAGAGCACAGCTGCAGAAGTACTGCCTGGGAGGCTGAGAAAGGGCTGTTTAGACCCTTCCCACGTGGTGAAGGCAAGCACCTCTGCCTATACAAAAACAGCCACTTCCCAAGGGTACCTCTCATGCTATGGGGAAATGGCATGCATAAACATGCCCCTTTCAGCTCACCGCTTTTTCTGCTCTAAAATTGGACAGCAAAAATAACCTGTTGTTCAGCTAGCTGCTCTCTGCTTTAATGCGCAGAGCAGAAACATCAATGAGAGCAAAAGATGAGAATTATTCAGGAAGTGCTAACTTTGGGCACACATGCACACAGGCTGGGAAAGAGATGCCCATTCATTACAAAGCAATTACATTACAAAGGTGTGTTCTGCCTTTCATTTTGCCCTGCTCATGACCACAGTGCTATATGTCCCTCTATACCAGTAACTGCATCTGCCCTAAGAGGGTTGTGTCAGCCTCACTGCACCCACTATCTGAGTGACACTGAGGAACTGGTGGAGGCCAGCTCAGTGGAAGCAGTGGTTTGGAAGCTACTGTGCTCCATTTTGGACCAAATGAAGAAAAGCTCTCCCAAGTGCTTCCTCCTCCAGCAGCCGGGACAATTTCCCATGCCTCATGCTGCAGGAAGGTGTAATGCAAAGCAGAAGGGATGTGGGCTGGGTGGGAGGGCTTCAGCATGGCTCTATATTTAACCAAAAAAAGGTGGCGAGTGTAGCGTGATACAAACACAGAAGGTTGACATGTGCACTAACTGAAAGAGACAAATTAGAGAGGAAATAAAAAAAGAGTATGTCCACTTGGCAGGAGAGAAGAGGCCAAAGATGAGCACGATTTTCAGCAGGCATGCCAGAGCTGGAACTGTGGTTTGAATTCAATGCCACAGCTCCCTTGAGAATGCTGTCCAGATCATATTTTTGTGTCCAGAACCTGAACAGCAGGTGCTATTTTAATTAAAGCTAAATACAAGAGAGACTCCTGTCACTTCCCGAGTCCAGAATAAAGTGAATCAGAACAGACTCAAGTTACACACAGCTCAGTAGGGGAAACAAAATGATCCCTGCACTGATTCTGGCATGAAAACCAACATCTCCAAACTAAATTCAACAACAACCTGTGCTCCATCCTCTCCAAGCAGGAGGAAATACATACAGGCTGTCAATCCACATGGAACCACCGACAGAGTACTCATGCTATAAAACATGTTGCAGGGCTCTTAAAAGATGAAATAATTTGGGAACATCATAAAACCAAAGGCTGAACAAATGAGGAAGTGGACATGTGTGCCTACTTACCAAGTTTCACTTCTGCGTTCTCTGTTAATAACACATTTTGCCCTTTGATATCCCTGTGAATCACATGATGGGCATGAAGATGTGCCAACCCCTGCATTAAGGAGAAGAGAGGAAGGAGAGAATGTTCAGAATTAGGCTCTTGGCTCAGCAACAGACTGCCCATACCCAGCCAGCCCCAAAGGTCACAGCACTGTGCCTTGACCTCTTGCAACTGGGTGCAGTGGGACCTGCAGCACACCACCCACACAGCTTTTGGTGATGGAGCAGAGACACAGACTCAGATCAGGCTCACACAGCACCTAAATACAGCCCAACATCTGCACTGTGCAAACACCTCCCAGCTGTCCTGTGAATAAAGTTCAGCTCCCACAAAGTCTCCAAGTAATTACATTCTAAATGACATCATTGTCAGTGTATGCCACTGACTTCTGATGTGCACAGGGTCACACAGAATTCAGCTGGGAAGGAAGTGGAAGGAGAAAGGAGGCAGCACCCACATGTATATATGCACCCCGAGAAAGAGGTGGGGGGTGATGGACTGGCAGTCATGTTTGAGGGCAAGGGAGGACAGATGACAAAGACATGCTCTACTGCAGAAGTGCAGTTCTCTTCTCTAGCCTCCATAAACATGAAACCAGATAATTGTACCTCAGGAAAAAAAAAAAAGC
Source organism: Agelaius phoeniceus (assembly GCF_051311805.1). NCBI lineage: Eukaryota > Metazoa > Chordata > Aves > Passeriformes > Icteridae > Agelaius > Agelaius phoeniceus. The sequence continues at coordinate 30,421,818 of NC_135266.1, forward strand.
AAAGTGAAAAAAAAAGCATAAGCGTTATACTTTTCCAAAGGAAACAAAACCTCCTGGCATACGGTGCTTTTTGTTGAGACAGCACCTGGATACATGCCCCAAAGCATTAGCCATGTGGAGGGAGGGCTGAGAAAGACATATGTTGCATTTTACTCTCTAATGTAATTGGGAGAACAACAGGCAACCCTCTTAGCAACTGCCTGTATTTTGGGTTCTCCTCAGTTTTCTGCTCGGAAAATTGTAGTCTCAAGTGGGATCATCTTGCCTGTTCATGTTGCCCTCACAGTCTTTTAACGTTTTGTGAAAAATAAAGGAATAGAACCTTTACAGCTGCAAGAGGTTAAGAGAGTAGTGGTTGCTGTAAAGAAGTATTTCTTAACACATGTTCTTCATTAACTGATCATTGACCAGTTTTCCTACATAACCATTGGGCTGTTTTCCTTTTTTTAAAACAGGTAAGGAGTGTGACAAAAAACCACTATCTACAGCTTCCCTTCCGAAGGTCACAAGCAAATCAAGTGAACAGCTGATGTCCCTGAGACCCTTCACTGACTGCTAATGCTAAGTGTGGTCTTATTTTTCACAGGAATGAAGGCTTTTCCACAGCTTCACACAGGATATTTTTTAAAGCCTTCTGCTACTCCAACCAAGCCAGAGAGATAATCATCTGTTCTCTCCAGAGTACCATTTAACCCTACTGAACAAACAGATTTGGGGTTGCAAAGGCCTGGCAGGAGACAGAGGGGCACATCTCCACTTTCCTGCAGTCCCCAACCTTTCCAACTACACAAGGATTCACTGGGCCAACCTTCACCTGTGTCTCCACCTACACCAATCTTTGGCACTTTAGCTCTTTTTAACTTTGTGTTACACCATCTCTCTCCTCCACCTCTGACAAACTTTCTGTTGAATCAGGGTTTGAAACATCTCATTGCAATGTGAGTTTAGCACTCCTTTTTTCCAGATATTCCAGCTCCTGATGGTCAGTAATTAACACTCCTTTCTCACTGGAATGAGAAAATAGTTCTCCCTCTTTTCTGAGGTAAATATTTTTTTCCTCTTCTCAGCAAGTGTTTGACTGCTTTATCTAAGGAGGATCTAGAATGAATGCAACATAGCATAGAATACCTCTGAGCCCACATGTCTCTCAAGTCAAGGGTAAGATGCTCCTGCAGAAATTAGCTTTCCTCATATTAAAGCATGCTAACCATTTGTTTTGAAATACAACTTCTCCTTTGTAAACAACTTAAAATGTGCCAGTCAAACACCAGCAGCTGGACTGTCCTCTAGCATTTGAAATTAGAGCAAGAGACCAGAACAGTGTGCCTCCCTCCATCCTCATCTTAAAAATTGCCAAGGCAGAGCAAATGTGTAACGCAGACAACAGCAGCATTGATTTATGCAAGAGCCAGTGCTCATTTCCTTTAACATAAAGCCCTTCAGAACTTCATTTATGATTAAGCAATTGAACAAACATACTGTGTAGTGGTATGGGTAGGAGGCAATTTGTTTTACAAAGAAGCACGAGGAAAACCATCCCAGATTTACTTAGTGAAGCAAAACAAATGCCAATTCAAAAAGCACTTAAACTGTACCAACTGGAAATTAAATATTAAGAGTAATTAGCTTAAGTTGCAATTTTAGAACAACTGGTAAGCTGCAGACCTCTTCCTGAAAAACTTCTGTAGCACTGCCTGCAAGCACAGCACAGGCACAGCCACACGTGACAGAGCTGCTTGCTCTAGACAGACTGCAGGACAACACAGGATGAGAGCACATCACAGCACACAAGTCCTGACTGCTGGCCTGAGCCAACAGCTCTTCCTCCATGGACTTGATTAGGAAAGAAAAAGGCAGCTGCAAGCATATTTAGAAAAGCCCATTCTGTACCCTACCGTGCTACAACACTGTTTCAGCCCCAGGTCTCAGGGACACTGTTTCACAGCTTCTGCAGCAGGCAAGGTCACTGGCTCCTCTATTGGCTTCTCATGACTAGAAATTGCAATTTTCTGCAAGGCTTCTGCTACAATACAGCACAACTCACACCAAGTTAAATGATGTGGAGCAGACATCTATCTGCTCCTACGCACTCTCCAAGTGATGACATGGCTAATGGGATTGCTCAGAAACAGCTTCTTGCAGAACCTCAAGCTAGGCTGCATCTCTGTCAGCCTGTTTCTGCGTGGGGAAGGCTGCTTTTCTTACCCGGAGAATCTCTCTGGAGATATAGGCTATCCAGTCTTCTTTCAGGGTATTCCCTTTTGTGTTCTTCACAAGGTCTGTGATAGAGCCAGCTCCACAAAACTCCATAACAAGCTGCAAAACAAATATCCGTGCACAACCAACATTAAACACAGATCTCAGCTGTATAGCAAAGCAAAATAATCAGGTTACAGCATTAATTTGGGAAGCTCTTGTGAAGTAGAGAATGTATTTTACATCTCTGCCTGGAAAATGGATTCAACCAAATGTCTTCAATGTGTGTTAGACATATATGGAATATGTCTCACATTAGTTACCACATTTTCAAGGACTGATTTAATCACTGTAATTTAATGCTGGGAATCTGGATTTGCTCAGCTATGCAAAATACATTAGCAGGAAGAGCACATCCAATGCTGAAGGAATCAAACTCATCACATCACTGCAACACTTCTTATCCTTTAACTTCCATGTATTTATGGAAGAACGTGCTCCCTGCCATTTCAACCCCAAACTTCAGTCCTCTAGAGGGTGTAGATGAGGTGGGATAAAAAATGTAACGGGTACAATCTCAAATGCAGCTTTCTTTTTACAGTCACATATTCTTACTGCTCAGCTGTCTTGTTCCTATGAAACATGTTACTATCCATCTGGGAAAAAAAGTTACTTAAAGAACAAATCCACTGCTTATAGCAAATCTTGGTTCAGACATCTCCTTAAGGATGTGTGATTAGCCTCTGTGATTCACTTATCTAGCAGTTCAGGCAAGCACCAAACTCCTTTAGTCTGTCATTCCATAAAGTGGTATTTCTCTGATTATCAATCTATATCCAATAGGGAAACACTTAGGAACGTGTTTGAAAAACATCTGCTTACCCACAGTTGGTCATCATGTCCTGGAGGACTTTTCTTAATGAAAGCACCATAATAAGTTGCAATATTTCTATGATGAGAATATTTCTTTAGCATATTAATCTCCAGCTTGATTTCTTCTTCTTCATCCTTTGGAAAAAAAAAATAAAACAAACCCCCATATGTTTAACATGCCCCATGCATTATTGATTTATTCCTCACTTTCACAAAAGTACATTTTTTCTGAACTTCAATTTATACCAGCACCATGTTCAGTAAACCCCTCTGATGTTCATGCCATCAAAATCCTGTCTATTGAGATGGTCTAAAACAAGTCTTTCCCAGGTTTTTAGTAGCGCAAAGAAACAAATAAAAGATGCAATGGATTTGACCCAGTGATGGAACATGACATAATCTGTTTCAAAAACCCAACGCTTGTAGCAGCTTAAGTAAATCCATAGCTAGCAGGCTGGGAATTTATGACAGAGGAATATTATTTCCATCTTCTTCAATTTTTGTCCTTTCGTTTTATTAATTTTAACCAGTTCTATTAAAATGCCAGACAGTGGCTTTGTTAAACCACCTGCCAAAGCAGGTTCCCATCTTGGTGCCAGCATTGGACTGACACAGGAAAACAGAGGTGGAGATCAGGAATTCCCCTTACTGCAAGAACAAGGCATTTGCCTCGTGCACAAGCTTCCTTCTCCTCCTCCATCTGCCTCTGTGGAGGAAGAGCAAGTGCATCAGGAAGAATGGGCCAGGAGCCCAGGCAGTAAACAGGATGCTGAGACACAAAGGCGGAGGAAGGATTTCCCCTGGCTCCCCCCGCTCCAGCAAGGTGCCAAGCAAAGAGCAGCTCAGGTGAAGGGAGGTCATCCCTCCAAAGAGCTGAAATGGGTAACATAATGAAACCACTCCTTAAAAGACCCACAACCTGCTTTTGAAGTGACAGTAGGACAAGCTGCATGGAAGGATCCACACGCTTTGAGGTGCTGTGTGAGCAGGCAGACAGCAGATACAAAAGAAGGAGAGGACACCAACCCACCCCCAACTCTCTCTTCCCACACCTAGACAGCAGGAGTCTTCTTCAAGCACCTAGCAAGGCAACAAATTAAAAGGCAGGTGGATACTCCTTTTTGCTCCATAATTTTATATCCAAGCAGAAAAACATCTACCTTAAACTGATTCCAGGAAGAAGCGAAAACTTCTCCCTAGGGTTGCTGGCTGATGGGAACGGTAGCACATACGCTAATTATTCTGTGATGCCAAAGCTGATTATATGATAAAATTTTAAGCTTAAACTTCCTCGCAATTTGTACCATGCTAGCAATCAAATATCCTATTCATGACATAAGCAGATGTTAATAGTAGCTTTGTGTTAACTCCTTATACACACCCATACACACGGCTTGAACAACAGACACCACTCTCTGCTACAAAGCTAACGACAACCATTAGTACATGCTACGACCATTTCAAACACTCTAATAGTGGGGTGCAACGCTTACTCGTAAATTATTATGACACAATTCCCAAAATGCACCAGGGATAAACTATTCTTATCTTCTTAAGATGTGCCTTTGAAGTAAAATACTGGGTATTTCTGGAAGACTGAACAAAATAGCAAGAAAACCTTGTAAATCAAAGTTCCTAGTGAACAGCAGCCCTGGGAGAGAGCGTTGTCAGAAAAGCTTTTTGAGCCAAAAGCTAACTTGGTGCTTCCTCAGCTGCTTCTGTTGTCCTTGCTTTTGAATGATTTTTTATTTATTCAGACTATATGCAAAAAGAAAAAAGAGAGGTGGAAGACAGGCTTATATTACACCAAACCTCTAACTGTGCATTTAGGCAAAAAGAAATTAAACAGGGGCATTGTTAAACTTGATGCCTTGGGACTTAATTGCTGATAGGTTAATATGTATAATTGGATTAATCTGCTATTTTGAACTGACTTTTTAGATAAAAATTACTTCCTACCCTCAGCACATGAACACAATAGCTTTTGCAATACAATGGGCAGGATGTCCTAAAGGTTGTTTGTGTTTGTTTATTGTAACAGCAGCCAAAATGACAATACTTAAACAGGATCTATTTCTGAAAAATGAAATAATAAAAATCCCAGCCCCCCTCCCCCCCAAAATAAAAAAAGAGCAAACAACAAAAAAGGAACACACAGAGCCAGCAGACTGCAGACAGTGACTGCTCTTTCAGCCCTCCACTGAGTCTGTGTCACAGCACCTGCTCAAAGGCCTGCAGCAGAATCTCCCTGCAGCAATATCTCCCCAAGTACCTCCCTGAACTACAGCTAACAATGGTCCTACATTCATATTTCAGCTGCCTTTGAGCACTTGTCCACAACACAAATAGCTCCTCACCTACAGTTCAATCCAGTACAAAATGCAGTTTACAATAATAAATGGATTCAGTACTTTTTGCCAGGCTTTGGAAGAATCCCCTTAGTTAGTGTGGATCGATAAGCCCCTGGCAGTGAGTCCTGAAGACTCTCTGGCGACAGGAACTATTATGAGGAATAATCAGCACAGAAAAGGCTGAAGCACCAGTGTGATGCAGCAATTGGTAGAAGACTAAAAAAAGGAAATTAAAACAAAAAGTTGGCAAGATCAAAATTGTTCTGTTCCAGATTCAGGAGCATTTTTTTTTTCCAGGGTACAGGTCATTTCATCCCAATGTGGACATCTGAAAGAGGCCAAACAATGTGCACCCTACTGGTGTTTACTTCTCCCCACTAACTACAAAAGGAGGGTGAGGTCATTAACCAAGATCCAGACACCAATCTTGCAGACATCACCAGATGTCTCGCATCAGGGTGAGATGAGTCCCACCCAAAAATATCACCAGATAAGTCCCTTTCCACACAGATCCCCTTATGGACACACGTGCCTCAGGGAGGGTACCCTGCAGCCTGCAGCAGGGATCCTCCTGAGGATTGGCAGCCCTCCTGGGATGTGTACATGTGAGTGTGTCAGGGGCACACTTCCTGCCTCAGAGATGGAAGGTCTGTCACCTCCTCCAGACAACACATGCACTGCACCAACACCACTGACAGTGCCTCCATTTGCAGAGGCAAGGGTATCACAAAAGCAGAAAATTAAAACTGATTGAGGCAAGAGACTGTCATTCTCATGAAGTAATACAAAAGTACATCCTTTTTTCTTGAAGGAGAGAGGCAGCTGGTGAGCCCTTCCTAGTGATTTTATGCAGCTGGCATCAATTACCACTTTAAGCCATTATCTGTGAATACAAACTCCCATTGAAACCCTCTTTGTCTTCCCTCTGATGGAGCTGGTGGAAGTGTTTTATACTTCTACATTCCCTGTCTGTTTGTGACAGCACGTCTGATTACCAGTAATTTTTGCAGTAAGCTATACTTTTGCAAGACTCACGTGGTTGAATCAAGCTTGGAGCAGCTTTCCTCTCCCTTTTCATGTGTTTCCCTTCAGAGACTAAATGGACGTGCCAGCATCCCTAGGGGTTTCTAACTGCAACACTCTTTTACCAAAATAATCTTGCCTGTAAGATTAAAACCTGCATATGACTCCCACACAGAAATCCACCTATGTACATTCAGATAATTTCTAACCATATGAATCAGCACACTGAAAATAAACCCAGGTGTGTTACCTCTCAGCCCACCACCCAGCAGCACCTGACCAGCTTGCTTACTGCTCCACCACAAAGCTCAACATCCCTTGTTCTTCCATTCATCACTGCACACTAAATATCAGCATGGGGTTTTGTGCATGCAGATGGCAAATCAATGACTTGTTTTTATTGCTTCAGCAATTACAAAATTGTGATGATTTAAGTAGCTGAAGATTTCAGTATTTGACCACGGTTGCCACTGGAGAAACTCGCAGTCAAAAATGCTACTAGTGCAGATCCAGGTAAGGAAGATTATGAGCTGTTTTCCAAAGGTAACACTCCACCCCCTGAAACATCATGGAAAGAAAACACTGCGTATTTACACAAATTTTTAGAAGACAAGGAATTCAGAAACACTTTTGAGGGATGGAAAAGAAGTAGGCTCTAGAAGTGTCAGGATCAGGGAGGACATAACCAAAGGGAAAGTCACTTCAAGTCTGTCCCTAAACATCATTGTCTACATGCCTCAGGAGACCAAGCACAACCGTCCTAACCTATTCCAGCACTAAAACAGGTATGAGACCCCTATGAGAAATTGTCTCTGAGAAACACACCTGGAAGATTCAGGGGGAAATAATACTGTTTCCCAAGCTCTATAGCACAATGAAATTATTTCAGGAGCTGAATTTAAAAAAAAAAAAAAAAAAAAAACAAACCCAAACCTCCCAAAGGTAGAGCAAAGACATGTCTCAAGGCATGTAAGTGGTGACTTTCCATTCAAACTCCCTCACCTGGAAGATCTGCCTGACTACTGCTCTTGGCTGGAAGTTTATTCTGCCAACCCAAGGAGGAGAAACTCAGTATTATCTCCAAAGGTTTTATTTACCCTACTTATTATGATGATGGGAAATGCGAATGAGAAAGCACAGTCCAGCAAGGTTAAAGCAAGACAATGTTCTGTGATAAAGGAGAGAGCAAGTTTACTCATCCTACCAGATGATTTATATGTTGCTCTAAATCAGTGTGAAACAGAATACAAATTGGTCCTTTCAGTAACTTTGCTTTCTGATTTAAGAAATGAGACATTGACAAATCTCATCTCTCTTCTCACAAATGACATCCAGTCATTTCAAGCTACAATCAAGGGGTTTTTTAGAATTAATATCACTACCAAACAGTGTAAAATCAAACACCAGCAAAACAGGATGGAGTGAGGGAAGCTTTCAAATCTCCTCTCCTTTGCTTTCCTTCTGCTCACAAAGCTCTGCCTGTCTATACCCATGGAGCTGCCCTGCCTGGAGAATGGCAGCTGGCAATACTCTGCCTGGGGCTTCAGAGTAAGCAGAGTTCCTGAGGATCACGAGCTCCAGTGGCAGCTTCTGACATTTTGGAATCCTGAGATCACAGCAGAGTTGGGATCTGCGTAGAGCAGCAGGCAGCAGCCTCAGCCCAGCACTGGGAGTGAAAAGGCACTGCTAACACTGCTAACCCATGGACTCCCAGAGCAGTGGAGAGGAAACCAGTCTGCCTTCACAAGCATCAAAATGATAACAACTTTTCCTTTCTTTTACCATCTGCCCCTGACACACTAATTGAAGAAAAACAGGAGAAGTCCAAAAGAAACCCAGTTTATTTTCCTTTCTGCTTCCTCTCACGTTTCACTTCTGCCTTCCACTCACATTTAAAAAAAAAACAAAAAAAGTCCTAGAAGACACCAAAACCACAAACAAAAATCTTCCTGAACAAATCAAATCACAACACCAACTTTTGCAAACCACCATTCTGTTTGAGTGTCACAACCTCCCTCCTCTTTGCACTCCAGACATGGCCAGCATCCATTTGGAGCAGAATCTGTCCAGGACAGAGAAAGTCTGAATAGAGCCTAGCACAATAGGTGACCTTTTCTGCTGCAGGAATCCATAATATCTACACTCGTTAATAAAGTTCTCACACACCAGGGAGATGTTCTGGCGAGGAAAGCTGGGGCAGTGTTGCACACAGCACAGCACTTGAAGTGGGAGCTGTGGCACTGCCTCCAAGCCGGGAAGGAGGCTGTAATTTCAGGAGGAACCAAACCACAAGAGAAACGATACTCCAAGTGGGTAAGTCCCTGCCAGTGACTGCCAAGGTAGGAAGTTTGTATAAAGCAGAGCAGCTTGCAGTGCAGAGAGTGCAACGTGGAAAAACGTGATCCTCTCCAACACCACAACCAAGTGTTGGAATTGGGAGTACGACATAAAATAGTTGGTAAGAAAAAATATCAAACACAGGCTTCTTGGGAGGGAAAGTCTAAACTGTTTTAAATAAAATACTTTAATCAAGAGATGCAATAAATATTTAACAAGTCCTTATAAAATCCCTTCTAAATCTTAAATTTCTTATTACACCCCATCCTTCTTGAGAGCTTTTTACAAGCCTTTGAGCTTTGTCACCCTCAAGCTAAAGACCTCATGTAAGTTTATTTCCCATCTGTCTCTTTCCTGTGTTACCTTCTCACTCCCAGCATTCTCTGTGCCTGTTTCACTTCAAATGCAAGGTCTCTTTTTCAGACATCTTGCCCACATACTTTTCCCACCCTGGCATCACCAGGTTAATTTCTCTGCACTGTCCTTCAGGTCCTTCCCAAACAAAGACTTTTCCAATGCCTTCAGACTGTATCCTCTTAAGAAAGGCATCCATCATGCCACACACTCAGTGACACTGAGGGAGCACTAGCCATCCAGCAAGCAGTGGCATGGGTGCTGAGCATCCCCCACCACTGCTGGGAGGGTGCTTCAGCCTCTGCCCCTCGTATACATAACAGCCCATGCAGAGAAAGGCCTTCCAGGGCTTTACCATTGGTGAGCTTTCTGGAAACCAGGCATCCTGTCACTGGGAGCTGCCCACCAGCCTGCGAGCTGCTGCCAGCACAGAGCCACACTGCCAGGAACAGCAAAGCAGCAACGCTGCTCAGGCACCATAATTGCAGAAGACGGCTGGGAAGCTTTCTCAAGGGTCAAAAAAACCTCACTTCTGCAAGGACTGGCTGGCAGAACAGTGCTGTCCTTATGACCACATTCAGTTACCTTCAGTGGCAACATTTCATCAAGCAGGTGAGAAACACTTCCACCAAACACACAAAACAGAAGCTGCTTTGTCTCGCCTTGGCACAACACCCTCTCTACTGCATGCTAAAGGCACTGTTTGAAACAAGAAAGCAAATGAGCCAAGTTGTTCACGACAGTGCCATCACTGAGGCTGCAGCCATAAAAGAACAGTTAAATTAGCTGGACAAAGAGGCATGAGGAAGAACTAGCTCCTAAGCAGGGTCCCAGCACTCCCCAAGGAGCCTGTGTAGCAGCATTGTGCAGGCGCAGGAGATGGAATCACGTGCAGGCAGGAAGGAGCCAAAAACCACGTGAAGACAATACTTTTCTGTTGTCTCCCCCCTAAACCACCTCCTCTGCCAGTCACTGCGACAACAATATTTTCTTTCTTGCCTGATGTGCCTCTGGTGCCTGCACTGGTCACTGAATGAGCTGCTCTGAAGGCACAGAAACCACACCACTGCTGACCTCCCTCAGTAAAACCCTGGGATGCCACAGGCTTTTCCAAATAAAGCCAAGAGAGAAACCTCCTAAGGGCAATTCACTTCAACTATTTCCAAGGCTAATTCCTTGATCCTAGTCATGATTATTTAAAAGAGTTTCCTGCTCAGATTGCATGTCTGTCTGAGCTATACAATTCAACTGTCCATCCTCATCTAGCCTAAATTACTTAAAAGTTACACAACAAGCCAGCCTTATATTGACATCTCCAGAGCTCTCATAAAAGAGGGAAGGACTAGTCCCCTACTTCCATCACTATTATTTACACTAAAAATGCCTGTTGCTATACAATTTCTACATCCAGTCTCAGATTTCCTGTGATCAGAACAAGCTCCTCCTAGCAGATATTAAAATTAAGCCTGTGTGTGAAATAAAGAAGCCTCCTTTACGCAAAGCTCCATGCTCAGATAATTAGAGGAGATGGAGATGCTGGAGAGAAAACAGGCTAATGCACAATGCCAAAATGTTGCACAGCTCTTCTACTTCCAATCTCAGCATGCATTTGATGCCAAGGAAAGCAACATCTCAGGGGGTGACAGAGCCAAGGAAGGCATTTGGCCACTGCCTGGTGGTCCCTGCTCTGCCCTGGGCAGTATGAAGCTGCAGCATTCCCACCTGGAGGGCAGATCTCCTTCCCAAAGGGACCAACACATGAGTCCCTCCCCACATATGCAGTCCAGACGCTGCCAGGCTGCAGTTTGGACCTGGGAGATGTAAAAGGCTGCAGGTTTCATGCAGCTGGAGAGATTCAGCAAGAAACTGAAGTTCTGGCTTGAGACTAAGCTTTAAACTTAGAGGGAGGCAGAAGGGGAACATCTGAGAGAAGAGAGGAAACAAAAGGTTAAAATGACTGAAAGCAGATTTCCTATGCACCAAATGCCACACAGACATGGTATTAGCAGAAATGTAAGCTGAGAAAGTAAAATACATTAAAAATAGCAGTTCTGGCATAACACTAATGTTCTTCTAGTAGTGAAAACCTATAATTACACAAAGACACTAATTTTCTTAAAGGACAGATTTGTTCAATACACAGCCTCACACCCACACTGACCAACAAGTCTTGTAGATGAACAGGGAAGAGGAATTTATTTACAACCCCTCTTTCATTTCATATATTGAAGGAAACCCAAATGCTACAAGACAAACAAAATATCCCAACAGTTTGGGATAACGAACACAAAAGATATAACCATGCACACCCAAACAGGAACAGAACAAATGACAGGACAGGAAAGTAACCCCACTTGGACTTTCCTCAGGGCTGTTTCACATAGGATCTTTTATCAAAATGAGATGGGGCTGGAGAAATAGTTTTCAAGAGAAATTCAGCAACTCTATCACATGCTACCATTTCTTTCCTGAAGGGCCTGCCACTGCTCAATACATTGAATTATTTAGGCCAAAAGCAAACAGATAGATTTGCAAAGCAGAGGGGGCAGACTGACAAAATCAATTGTACATTAAGAAATAAAATTTAAAATAAAAATAAATAAAAATAAATAAACAAATTTATCAAAACAAATAAACAATACCAACAAAAACAAACCCAAAATACAGAGCAGCACAAACAAGTACCACCACAATAGCCAGCAGTGAGCAGCTGGTAGCCATGCAGCAAGTACCTCACATTACAAGAGACATGGTCCCACCAGTGACCTTTACCCCTCTACAGGACAAATATCACTCAGGTGGACAGAACTGTCCCTCACAGGCACCCTTCTCCCATGTTAAATTGCAGATCACTTACGCTCCAGACTTCAGCACCACACTGTGTGCCTAAAATCAGACAGAATGAATCCAGGCTTTGGTCACTGGTAACATCAATGGTTAAGACAAGCAAACAACTCCTGGAAGACTACAAGTTTTTATTATGGTCTTAGTCTTCTGACCCCAAATCAAGTAGTAGGTGGAAGAAGAACTTTGTAACATATTGCTAATCCCTCAGCTGTGCACATTCCCTAAGTTTTCTAATGCTTTAATTAAGGGAACTGTCCTCATTAAAATGCTGCGAATGCAGCAATTTTTCCTTCCAAACATTTAAAATGGTCTGCAACACTAACAAAGCTCTGTATTTTGTCAAAAGATAAGTACTAAGAAAAGGCTCAAACCTGAAATTACTGCATTTTCTTTGCAGGCCACCAATTCACTTCTATAAAGTGACATACATTTCAGTGAGCCTGCTACTATGAAGAAACTGATTTAACGCTTCTTTTCTAAAGTGGTGTACCTTTGTCAAATGCCCATCTTTAGTGCAGCCAGTAACCTATGCTCTGTTTCACACCCACAAAAGGAAAACTCAAAATTCTGCACTATGCTACAGCTTCCAAAAATCTTCTTGTAAGCAAGGATTGGTGTGAGATCATGATCTGACTTATTCAACACAAGGTTTCTTTTGTGCAGCAGCCAAAATATGTAAATTGCCCAGGAATAAAAGAAATCATCCGATCTGTACATGTGTCTTACAAACATGACTGGATGACAGTGTGAGAGCACAAGTCCTTACAAGTTTTAATTTCAGGTAATCTTTGCCTGAAGGTTAAACACTTTAGCTCCTCTGGTCCAATATTAGTCACCGCTCAGCCTCTGTCAGTAATTCACAGCCCTCCCCCTGCCTTACGCAGAGAAAGGACTGCAAATCCAAAATGCCAGGTGCCAGCAGGGAGGACCCAAGAGGTTCAAAGTACCCAGAGAGGACCCACTCCTCTCACCTGATGAGGGACAGAAGGGATCACAAAAACAGCTGTGATACCAGCCCACCATCGTGTGTTTGAGAAACAGGCTGAATAAATCACTGTCTGCGTAGACCATGGGAGGAGACTGCACCAGGTTTGCCAAAATCAATTTTCAAAATACTCCACAAAATGCCTTTGGTTTCTTACACCAACACTGCAAGCAAGGACTGCCTAAAAAGCTGGAAGGAGGAGGCTCGCTCCTACTCCCTTTGTCACCATCTCCACCTTCTCTTCCCTCTCTCTGTTTTGGTGAGAACTGCTCCTCTTAATGGTGACAGAGCAGAAAACAAATATCAGGTCAGTAGCTGTGACACCATCAGATCTGCACAGACCTACTGAAACCACTCCAAGCCCTTAAACCACCTGCTACTTTCTTGGGAAGGAATGGGCTCCTTCTGCAAAGGGTAAACCCAGGCCCACGAAGGATATCAGACTAGACCTGGGATTTTAGCTCCTCCCTGCTCTTCTTCATTCTCAAAACCTACAATGTAACAGCAGCTTTAAGGGTGAAAAAATACCATCATGCTCAGCTACTCTGCAGGAATATACACAAGATAAATAACTAGAAATATGTAAGCTGAGAGTAGCTTTCTTGAAGCAGACCTCTCCAACTTGCTTGTTCATGTATGAATGAGATCCATGTTTATAACCCTAGGGGTTTTCAAAGCAAGAAGGAATATGGATATTATATTTTACTTCTAAAATACACTACTGCTCAAAAACCCAGCTCTTTTAAAAATGGGAAATCCATTACCAAATGATTTACAACTGACTGACAAGATGATGATGTCTGTAATTATCAGATCCAATCACTCAAATTACAATTTACCAGCAGACACACAAACTATTTGATTCACAGTTAACATTTTTTCTTCAGCAATTGCCAGGTCCTTTCTAAAACAAGAGAGGAGACAGACAATCTCTATCAGTAACAAATGCAGCTGCTGATGAGTGGAATTCAGGGATGTCTGAGAGGGGCAAATTTCCCTTCATGTCTGTGCCAAACCCTCCCAGAGGACAGACGACAACCAGGGCTGCAACCAAAAGGCTTTTCCTTTGTGCTCAGACAGGAACAGCTGTTAGACAGGTACAAAGGTACAGCCACGTCTGGGCATGTGTGATAAGCGAGTTCTTTATAAAATTGGTTGCTGAGATTTTGATTTTCTTTGGTAGATTAACGCTGACTTATGCACACATTTAAAATCGCCCTGCACTGCCAAAGCTCTATAAAGGCTGTGCACTTTAGTGTACAAGTTAAGTGCATTTGGCACTATACTACGATGTACAAAATCATTTCCATGCAGCTGCCAGCAGAAGGGAGCTATATTCTTGGACCAGATGTTTTTGTTGTCGGTGCTGCCAAGCACGCCTGGAAACCTCACAGCTGAGCAGTGCTGCAGGAGTGAATGAACAATGAACAGAGCCACAAGATGCTCATGTCCATCTATTAAATGGGGTGTCACAGTCCCCTCTCTCCCTTACTCCTGCTCTCTGAGCAAGGAAGCCGTGGATGGCCAGCTAATTATTTACCTGTCCTAGAAGAAAAGCCTTTCTGCCTCCATCAGGATAAATAAAAGTAAAAACTGCTTGCAAATATTATACCCCAGCTGCATTTACCCTCAGCTGGGAAGGCGACAAAGAGACCTTGATTAACAGCCAAGAAAATAGGACTGGAAAAAATATAAAACAGTCCTAATGCTACAGTACATGTTTGTTTCTGCTGCTGGGCTGTGAACAGGCAAGCATTTATTAAAAAGTATTTCACTTCAAAAATCAGAGCTGCTACGGCATCTCACTTTCCAGTTTAAAAACAAACAGCTCAGATCCCAGCACAAGTCTCTCACTCTTGAGCTGAAATGCTGAGAGCAGGGGACAGAAGTCCACTTCCCAACCTCAACACCAGCTTCCAGTAAGGCTCAGCTGCTCTTTGCCCTGCTGCCCCCATGCTGAAAAGCAGGGGCTCCTGCCAGACCCTAACCTGCCACCTTTGCCTTGTCCGTCACAACTGCACCACAACGAGCAGAGGGGACCTGCAGGGACCAAAATACTGAATGGTCAGACAGCTGCTCAAAACTGCAGGTGTGCATGCCTAACAGGAACAAGGGAGTCAGGCACCAACACTCGGAAGCTGATGAGAAGAAAATGAGATTTACTCAGTCCAAAACTGTCGTGTGGCAGGCCCTACATCGACCACAAAGCCTGCAAGACAAACTGGAGAGGCCAGGCCTTCTCACCCAGAAAGAAAAAGTCCTGCCATAGTCCAGGAAGAGGTGGAAGCACATCCACCACTCCAGGAGGCTGCTGCAACCCTCCCTGGGCAGCGATGGGCAACACCGCTTCCTAGGCTTGTGGTCAGGGGCTGGCTTTGGTTACTCTACTCACTGGGCACCATACATGTTGAGAGAGGAAAGTGACATAGAAAGGCTCTGTGTGTGTGCCCATGTGTGTGTGTGTGTGTTATGAGCCTGCTGTGAGCTCTGGAGGCTCTTTTCTCAAGCAGGCAGTTCAGACAGGCACAGCCCACTCCTGTAGCACAAACGCCTGTAAAAAGTGAAACTCAGCAACCTGATTGTAAAATAAAAGCAGGCATAACATGTTTTACTGAAATCCCCCAATACATAATATAATCTGATCTCCCTCAGAAAAAGCATTGGTTTGGTTTCCCCAGTCTGCAACAGCCACCACATACCCTGTGCCAAGCATGGCCCCAGCCTGCCCAGCCAGCATCTGCATTGGAGCTACACCCAAAGCAGTGCCTTCCTTAAGGATATATACAAAAGTTTGGAGTTAAAAAAAAAAAAAATCCAGCAAAAACCAAGAAACATGGTCTCTCTTGTTCAGATAAATAACTGGTTGCCCTCCCAGGGATTTTTCTGTTAAAATAAAAGTAATGCTATCACTACAGAGTCTCAGGGGAAGATGACTCATAAGCAGGAAAGGGCCTGTAATTTTGTGCTCAGGGTATTCACCCCAATAGATATTACAACTTTTTACTATGCTAGTCTGGTAACATGATTAAGTAGCAGTCTGAAGAAATCTTCCCTTAATCACACTTGATTTGAAACCAAACTATGAGCAATTAGCCCAGCCAAAATGCATGAGAGAGACAGGGAAGGCATTTACATCCAAAAGACGAAACCTAGATTGTTCGGAGAGCTTCAAAATTCAGGAGGATAAGGTTGAAGGCACCGGATTTGCTCAGAGCAGAGCTGTGTGACAATGAAGTCATGCACAAAGGGACAGCTGCAGCAACCCTGCCAGGTCCAGCTCTACAACCAAGGCAAGGATCCACTGGTTGGTTTGGAAACATTACCAAGCAGTATAGAAGCAGCAGAAATCCCACACACAGCAAATCAGACCTCTCCAATAGCTGGAGAGAGGCTGCTAAGTGAAAGACCATGTGTTGCAGAGGTCAGCTTCTGCCAGACTAAGGTATCTGAACAAAGCCTGTCATGGCTGAAGGCTCCTCTCCTGCAGTTTCCTGCAGCCTAGTCCCTTCAAAAGCCACATATAGAAATCCCAAAGTCCACTCAAAAAGAAAAGTCTCACAGAAACTGATGGTTAAATGGGTTAAGCTTGTCTTTGCTGGTTTACTAAAAAACGATGCACACCTACAAAAAGCTTTTAGATGTGCTCTAGATGGCATGAATTGGAAAGTGAGGTTCAGGGGGTGCAGAATAAGGAAAGAAAGAATAGGGAGGCTATTATAAAGACAGAAAAACATAATATTAGTACTACCACCACTGGTAATAATAATAAAATAATAATAAAAAATTCTAAGGTTTTGGGTGCCTTTTTATTTTCTTTAACCAAAAAATTCTCCCCAAAACAGCTCCATCTGTAGTCTCTGAGCATCTGGGGCTTTCTGCCAAAGTGATCAGTAGCAGAGAGCTAGCATTTGTCTCTGAATCGCAGCCATTATGTGCTTCAGTGTTCCCACAGCACACAGAAACTGGAGGCACTCACAACTCTTCCTGGGCTAAGGCTGAGCCACTGATCCAAAGCACGAAGGATGAGGGCAGAGCATGTGTGCTGCTGCATATAAAGGCAGGGCACGATGGAAAGAAAAGGACATTGCTGGTTTGAATGACCTATAAAACTTCCTGACTGAAAGCGGGCTTGGCTGAGGGCAGCTCTCCAACTTGCTGGCAAGCCTCTTCAAAGCAAGACACCCAGCTAAAGGTTGTCTCTTTCGTACAATACATCCCTTATTCCCTCACGCCTCTCGTTCGTGAGCAGACGCTCCTCCTGAGGAGCCCCAGAGAGCACATCCATGCCACAGCCACGGCCCAGTTTTGGCCACCCCTCCACAGTGTTGGCCTGGAGAGTGGGCACATGCCCATGCACACCAACAACCTGCACATTACAGTCACATCCCTTCAGGGAAGTGCAGGGCTCTGCAAAACCCTTAAAGTGGCGTCAGCTGCCCACCAGCCCTACTTGCCTCACACCTGTTTTTCCATTCATCTCGTAAAGATTAAAAGAGAAGCTTAAAAAAAAAAATTATTGAAAAAGTTCCCTGAACAAAAGATGCAAAAAAACTGCTGAACACCAATAGGTTCCTAGCAGCATAACTAGAACATCTCTGTTATGATGCTGTGTGTATTAGGTTTCAGAAGAAACATTTGGCTCCTGACATCAGGTAGGAGGCAAGCAGGATTCTCCCTCTGAAGCCCTCTAGTGATGGCCAAAAGCAGAGCAGTCACACATCTATTTGCTTTGAGTGCAATCAGGAGGAAAATGCAGAAAAACACCTGCACAAGCTATCCCTGCTCCTTTGCCACACCAGGAGCACAGAACAGCACATGGCACCGCCCTGAGCAGAGTGTTTGTGACTGTTTATCCATGCCCTGAGTAGCCATTTGTCCTCCAAAGGCTGATGAATATGGGTATTTTTGTAAACAATCATG
Source organism: Agelaius phoeniceus (assembly GCF_051311805.1). Taxonomy (NCBI): domain Eukaryota; kingdom Metazoa; phylum Chordata; class Aves; order Passeriformes; family Icteridae; genus Agelaius; species Agelaius phoeniceus. Next base: position 30,439,704 of record NC_135266.1, read on the forward strand.
GATTAAACCTCTAATCCAAACAGGAACCAATCTATCCAGAGTGGTTCTTAATCAAGACTCGCCAAAAAAAAAAAAAAAAAAAAAAAAAAAAAAAAAAAAAAGAAAATTCGTAAGAATATAGGCTTGATACTAAATGTCTTTTTCCCCCAGTCTCAAACACTGAATTCCAACTTTTTTATCTATATTGACCTGTAGCATTAGGCTCAATTTCTGCTCTCCATTGAATATATAGCTCCTGAATATATGAATTCCCACAAGTGTATATATTCATCCCATGCATTATGAAGCTGCAGAGAAAACCAGTAGAAGAAACATCTTCATTTTTATCTAAGAAAATTTCCTATTAGCTGCCAGTCAGTCTTCATCCTACTCTGGATCCAGCATTGCCTCTGGGATTCTAAGTATGCAGGCCTTTCCTAGGAAACAACAACACACTGCCCAAACCCACTGAAATGCACTCTTCTGCTTTATCAACCAGCTGGATGAAATTCACTTATTACAGAACTAGCTATATAAAATATATAAAAAGGACATTGAGGTGCTCAAGTGTGTCCAGAGAAGGGCAACAAGGCTTGTGAAGGGTCTAGAAATCATGTCCTATGAGACACAGCTGAGGGAGGGGGATAAGGAGGCTTGGGGGGACCTCATTGCTACCTACAACTGCCTGAAAGGAGATGTAGTGAGGTGGGAGCTGATCCCTTCTGCTGTGCCTTCAGTGAGAGGACCAGAGGAAACGGCCTTAAGCTGACACAGGGGAGATTCAGATTAGATATTAAAAAGTAAATTTCACTGTTCAGGTGGTCAGGCATTGGAGTTGGTTGCCCAGGGAGGTGGTGGAGTCACCATCCCCAGAGGTGTCTAACAGCTATGTGGATCTGGTGCTGGGTGATGTGAGTTAGTGGTTTAGGGGTTACAGTGATAGTGACAGGTGAGCAGTCGGACTGGATGATCTTGTAGGTCTCTTCCAACCTTGGTGATTCTTTGATTCCATGATATTTTTTATATGTCAGAGTGGCAAATGATTAGATGCATCATATGCAAACAATGTTAAGATGAGCACTGTTTCCCACAGCAAGGCCTGCTCTAACACCTTATATAGCTTAAGAGCACTTTATTGACAAAGAAAATTTAATTCATGCCAATTTAATTCATATCTAACTGCTATGTGGAGGAAAAATGAGTGACATTCAGCAAATTAGCAATGCTACCATCCAAGCACACACAGCAAGGGCAGGCTGGGCTTTTGACTCTGGACTTGACTTAAAGCAAACAGATGTCTTTCAGAGGTAGATCTACTTTGGCTACCTGGATTAGTCCACTAAAGGGTTGTTTTCCTTTGCCATTCACTAACCAAAGCACCATTAAACTCAGGGTTAACGAGGCTCTTTGCCTGCAAACATGGGGCATGATCCACAATGCAGTTCAGCTAAGCCAGCCTCCCACAGGTCACCAGGTCAGAGGCAGCTGGCATCACACATCCTCAGCACAGGTTTTCCAGCTCCACCATTGGAACTGAGCTTGCCACACAGCAATTCTTTGCTCTGCTATTATCCTGAACCCTGGAATTCAGAATCCAAATGAATGTTATGGAAATCGTCCAAAGCAGAAAGTGAAATAGTTTCTAAGGCAAGCAAACAGACTAAAAATAGCCTGTTACACAGTGGAAAGAATCAGAGGGTAGGGGAATCCCTGCATTGACCTTTACATTTCATTCTTTATTCCTAAATCTGCAGGTTGAAGTGCTACAAACAGTCCCTCAGCAGTTACAGCAGGTGGCTGAGAAAGATGCAGCCAAGATGCTGGAAAGGCGTTGCAGGTGGCTTTCCTCCTGGATTTGCACTGCAAAGGGATGATGGCTCAGGGTTCCTCATCCAGCCTCACAACTCTAACCCTTTGGAGATGATGCTTGCAGGCCAGTTCCCAGAAGCTGCCACTTCCACTCCCTGTCCTGCCTGGCCCCTCTCACCCACCCCCTGGCCAGCTTTAGCAAGGGCAAAAACAGTAGGAAGCTAATCTATATGTATTTTTTAAAATATATACATATTTCCTTACCAGTGAAGCACAGGATGGGACCTGATAGATTCTGGTGTAAGGGAAACTTGGAAGGGAAGGGAAGAGAGGCAGGGCTGTCCCTGCAATAGCATCCAGACACGCAATTGTTTTTGTTGTATTGTAAAACCTTATCTCTAGGGAGAAGTACCTAGAAATGGGGAGACACCTATGTCAGGAGGAAGCCCTGTTAACACAACAGGATGCTATCTGAACATTTACAAATAGAAAATGCAACTATTCCTCCTTTTTTTTCCTGCCAGTGGGAGAAATCCTTTCCTGAGTTTACACATACTTTGTTTACATTTGTAGGCACAGAGGATGAGTTTGCACTTACATGCTAATCCATCCACTTTTACATGATCAGTGCCAACTCTTAAAATTTGTGTTGGAAATCAAGACTGGGCTAGGTACATTTCCCAAACTTTTTAATCAGAACTGGGGAGCAGCAGCAATTCTGACATAGAAACAGATATCTCCCCTCAGGGACTCAAATTTGAGTGCAGACTTGTTTGACCATGCAGCCCCCTCTGATCTATAAACCAGTGCAACTCTATTATTTTATAATCAATGCAAAGCTGCACATTTTAAAAATTGCTGCAAAGGAGTGTAGTAAGAGAAGCAGAAAGACAAATTCAGAATGAAAATCAACAAACTCATTTATAAAAATCATTTTGTCCCACAGGCTCAAAGGGAGGCAACTGCAATAAAAAAATGCTAGTGAAAAGGGAGCTGAGGTAAAATATGCAAGAGACAACTAAAACCTTCTGTAATAATGCTGCCTTTGCATCAGTGTTTCCACAGCAGTGACTCAGGGCTGCCTGTCCTGCAGCCCCAGCCAGGACAGGTTAGCACAGGGGGAGCCAAGCAGCCACCAGGATGCTCTCTCTCCCTGCCCAATTACATTTCCATTCAGTAAAATATTCCACATGAGAAAATTATTTTCAAGGATCATGGATGCTCTCCTTTCTTACTCTTGCAGGCAGAGCCATGGTGCTTAGCCAGGACAGTAAGAGCTATTCCAAAGGTCTGTGGGCTGCTGCATTTACACTAGGATTTCCACTTAGTTCTTACCACATCTAGAATCAAACACTAAAACTTGGTTCAGGAAGAAGGTGCTACAGTGGAAAATATTCCTGCTGAAGAGAAACACTGCAGAAACACCTCATACACCAGCACACAAAAGCTGAGCTCACTTCTGGAACTGGCCCCTCCACTAGGCAGAGAGAGGGACACTTGTGGAGGCACCCATCATCTTACAGAATGAGGTGCAAAAGAGAGCAAGTATTGGAACTCCCACCTCCGTATTTTGGACCAGTGATGTGCTAAGTACAAAACTACCATTTTACTTGGTGGATGTGAGGCAAAACACAACACCCACGTGCTTGCTGTCCACACAGGAACAGTAGCACTTCTGATAGTTAGCTTGTTCACTTCTCAGAGATTCATCTTTCAGAACTAAACACTGATGAAGTGTTCAAGAAACAAAGCCTGACATTAAAAAAAAAAAATCAACAGGTAAACATCACAGCAAAAATTTAAAAAATGCCTCTGTGGCCAGATTCCCATCACCCTAATCGTGCTTGAAGCAGGGTCTTAATAAAAGAGAGCAAAATTAAACCGTGTGCTTATTATGAAGCACCAATCTTTGCAATTTAATGACAACACCATTGCACTTCTCTCTAAAGTGTTCTCCACACTTTATTTAATGCTTTCTGACAGAGAAACTACTTTCTATCTAGAGGTATGTAGGAGGAGCCTTGTATGGAGCTCCTATGTACACAGGAGCCTTGTTGGAAAGGATTTGAGACATTTAGGGGCTCTGGAGAAAAACAGAATCTTCTCCTACACTGATCAACTGAACTAGTTTGCAAAGCGTCTTCAAGGCTCTTTCAACACTAGCTCAGCTGTGTGCTTTCCACTGCATATTTAAGAGATTGGGCACAGGGGAAGCAGAACACTTTAAGCACTGGGGCAGTGTTTATTGTGGTTACAAACCAGCTTAGAGTACAATGAATTCCCAGGTCCTCGAGCATTAGCACTTGCTACCATAATCTCTAGATCCAGGAGCTGGGCTTTAAGACTCTATTTTAGCCAACAATTCCATAGAAAATCATTCAAACTGTGCCTTGCAAAAGAAGCACTGTCAAGGGACTTAGAAAAAACATTTTTGACTCATTAAATATTGGAGAATAAGACTGCTATTTTATCTTTATATATACACACAAGCATGTTAAGAAAGCAGGGGAGAGAGAGATCACACAGGATAATCTCAAATGTACAGTACTAGATTTGTGGACTCATAAACTAAAGAAAGAACCAGAGGAGATTTAAAAATGCTTGAAAGTAATTTTCATGTGCTACACTGCACAGAACTTTTTCCTTAAATAAAAATGAAGTGATCTACTTTCTCCTCATGATTTACTGCAAAACAGTGGCCAGCTGACTGATAATGGAAGGTGGCTAAGGTCTGCCTACCATTTTCAAAGCAGAGGCTATAAATTTCGGCCCCTCCCTTCTCCATGCAGCCTGCCAGTTTTCACATAACTTGTCAGGACTTTGTATCTCCGGAATTTCTCCTCCTCATTAAACTTGGCTGAAGTCGACCAGCAGATCCAAATGGTATTTGGTGGAAAAGAAGGCAGGACATGCTCAGTATCACCAAGAAGCCTCATTTCCTTAGGAAGTCAAGATAAAAATATGGAATGCTGCAGCAAAAACAGGAGGAGCCCAGAGGCAGGTGCAGTTTATAAGAATACAATTAAACACAGTCAAGAGAGATTACATTTCAGGCAGATATATCGCCTTTAATATAAACAGAGAATTAATTTCCCTGACTTTGATCCTAATGCCCAAGCCAGATTTTAAAGTGTATCTCTGAAAGATAGCAGCTTATACTGGACCTGGGATCTTTTGGTTGCCTATGCAGACAGGAAGAATACTCAGCAGACCCGAGTTCAGCCTAGAAACCTGCTAAAACGAAAGCACAATGCTCTGTCACAATCCTTACTGGTTTCACTCTGCCCAAACTGGCAAGAGCACACATGCTCTAACACTGTATTGACAGGGCTGCCTTGTTATCCTTGAGTAGACAGTGTGTCTGACTCACTGGGGGTAAATTGAGCTGTGCTGTGTCTGATAGAAATGATAAAAAATGCAGTCCCATACTTTTTGCTATTATCTGCATACAAAACATTTGTTTCCCATCAGAACTCGAACCTCTTTAGACAGCTGAGACAATCAGAGCTCAGCACTGGGGAAGGCAGCAGCAAATCACCTGCACTGAAGCCACCTGCACAAATGCTCCTCTCAGCTCAGAAGAAATGCTCCATCACTTGAATTTGCACAGGTTATTATTGCTCAAATTCATGTTAGAGCAGGTATGACCTGTAGGGTAAAATATCTCAGCTGTGAAAGCATCTGCATGCTACCCACATTAATGCTAACAGTGGTGAAGGCTCAGAGTCCAGGACACAGACTGATGCCAGCAGTCACTTGTATACATATGAAACCACATGTCATTAGTGACCTCTTTGTCACTGCTAACAGCAGGACTTCAGATGATTGCAGGTATCAAGCCTCATGACTGAAGAAAAATAGGCACAGTATTAGAGCATAAATGCATGAGTATTGCCCACCTGGACAAGTAACAGTGCCCAAGGATGGTAACAAGTTCACCTAGATGACTTACTCTTTCTTTCTCAGTGTGTCACTGCAGCTGCACCATCAGACCAAAGGAAAGAATTTTTTTAACAAGTCCAGACTTGTCCAAAGAACTCAAGACTTGCAGAGAAATCTTCTTAATATGCAATCCTATTCTTCTGCTATAGAAGTCAGCTGCAGCCATTTCCATTATGCTCCAATATTAAACATGTGCTCTCACATACTGATGAGCAATAACAGATCTTGGTGCCACAGCTGAGGAGCATATCCTGAGCATCCTCTGCCGTGCTATAGCAGAGTGTTATCTGCTTCTCTTAAAGCCACGTAGGGAAAATTTTAAAGCCATCTCCCTACAACAAAGGAGATTCTTCTACACTGCAAACTATAGCAAAGTTCCCTTTATGTAACCATAACTTCAGGTTGTGTCATCTAAACTACATTTCAATTTACAGAGCACTGGTAAAACATTTTCTGCTAGACAGGACAAGAACCCTGCACACCAGACATAAGCATACAGATGAGAAGGCAGAGTCAACACTGCTTTCTTTACACTTCATTCACATTATGTTCCACAATCAACTTTGAGCATGAAGCCACTGCCCAGCCTCAACTGAAAAAGCCATGCAACAGGAATCCTACTCAATGAGCACCATGAAACCTTTACAGCTAAAGCTCTATGGCTGTTGAGAGGTGCTGCAATGGTATCCTCAAGGATCTTCATGGCAAAAGGAACATATCTGTTTCTTTCAACCTTGAAACAGTCAGGTTTCCAAAAGAAGCTTGTTAAAATACATAGAGAGGTATGCCCACAAGGACAACTGAGATGGGCTGTGCATGCAAAGTGTCTTCCTCTCAGGTGGAAATCTTGCATAAGGAGAAAACATAGGTTGAAATAAGCACAGAGAAACAAGCATGTATGAATGTTTTACATCCATTTTCTTCTCTGTCCTTTGCCAATTTTTCCCTCACACAGTATCAGTGCAAAGTTGCTATTCAGAGGGACACAGTAATGCGGAGCCTTAGTGCTCAACATCAGCTCTCTCCAGCAGTATAATTTCCCAAGCTGCTTGGTAAGAGCCAAAGCTTTTTCCCCTGATCTCAAACTGCCTGTGAAGCTCCCTATTCAGTTTCCTTGCAACTGCATCAAACCAGATATCCTCCCCTTTCCAAATAAGCTTCTCCAGCCTAACAATCTTGCTAACCCCTGAATAATCAGATGAAGAGAGTAGAAGTTTGCCCTTTATCCCAACTGGTGCCAGTACTGCTCCAGGAAATTTCTTGGGTTGAGTCCAGAAATTGAAGCTCTGACTTAAACCAGGTGTTAGATGCGTCTGCCTTGCTGGGAGATAAAGTCACTGCTCCTTGTAAGGACAAAAGGCTTTTCAGAGTTAAATGTCATTCTACTCTGTTAGAACTATGAGCTGGCAATCCAAGAAATTTCCCAGCCACCCAAGGGCAGGGGTATTGTGACACGTCTGGCACCCTTGCAAGGCTCTATGCCCTGCCCTCGCCCTGAAGATGGACAGGACCACCTCTGCCTGACCCAAACAGGAGTCTTGCAGAATAAAAAGCAGCATGGAGCTGCAGCAGAGCCCAGTCCCACACAGACACCAGCACCCAGGGCTGAACCTCCTGGCATCAGGTCCATGGAAAAGCAGAGGGGAGAACTGTGCCAAGCTGCTGGGCAAGGGCAGAGGTAGGTGAGGGATCTCAATTAAAGAAGGAAATAGTCAATTATACAAATGCTCTGCAGTTCAACAAAGGCTGCCCTACTGGCTGCAAGACTATTGTAGCTCTTTTTGACCTCCCCCAAACCAGATGTTACAGCTCAAGGGACCACTCTGTCCAGCTCTGTTTTCCTCTGAACTGTAATATATAATTCCCAGCAACTTTTTTTTTTCCTTAGCCTAATCCCTAGAAGAGATCAGAGGTTAATCAGCTTCAGGAGAACTGGACAGCAGGGCTGTCAAGATTGTAAATAGCTTTCCTTTTTTTTTTCTTTTCCACAGAACACTTCTTTATTTTGCCAGGTAACTGTTTAACCAAAGACTGCAGAATGTTGTACAGATTAGTAGCAAGCAATCCTTCATTGCAGGGACAAGCAAGCAGAGTGCCAGTACTCTCCATGGAACAATCTGGATTTTTAGGTCCCTTATCAATTTTCCCCAATTCACATTAAGAAGAAGTGACTCCTATGAAACACTGGAAGGCCACAGACTTTTGGTAACTCAGGTAACTTTAGGTTTACTTTGGCTAACTTCATAGTAAGTACAGGCCCGGACTGGTACATAAGTACTTTATCAGGCAGCTGCACTAAGCCAGATAAAGCCAGGTAAAAGCACTGCATTCATATCTCTACACTAAAAGGATGGCCCCTATTCAGCTTCTCCAGGCTGGCTTGGCCCAGTTCTCTTGCACTGGGCCACAAGGATCTGTATTACCCAAATCTTCCAGAGTGAGCCATCAACTTTTTTTATTTTTCCTTCTTCAAATAGATTGAAATTCATGGATTGTCTTTCAGTTTTCATGGGGAAAACAAGAACATAATATTGCAAACTTTTGGTTTGGCTTATTATGTCATTTTTTCCCTCATTTTGTCTGCTAGTTTATGTGGGAACCCACGTTTTTATTTAACAGCAGTTTTTCTGCAGACTGCTTTGAGATGCCCTATGGAAAATGGACAAATCATCCACATGATTGTAGTTTATGTAGTTTATCTTATGGCCAGGTAGGCTGTAAGATAGAGACTCACAACAATCCAAGTGACTTTCCTATTGCAACAGAAATAAGGAGTCAGCAGAGTAAGGAAGATGGCAATGAGTAACTCAGGGAGCCTTTCCTGTCTAGGTGTGGGAGATGTGCCATGTTTCTCTGCAGGCCTGGAGGCTTTGGTCTGAGGTTGTTAACTTTTCTGCAGAGGACACACAGAAAGAGCAAGACGGGCAAGCTCTAAAAGCAATCCAACTTCTTTCATAAATCAGCAGGATACAGTATCCAGTTGTTTACTTAGCATAATTTTACACAGACTAGATTGGACAAGTCATGAAACACTGGGCACAAGAGCTGAGAAATGCTGCTATTAAAAAAGGCATGCGGAAAACTTCCCAAGGGATGCCAAGAGCGTGTGTGGGAAGAGGTAGGAGGAAGAAGCAGCAGCGTCAGGGGTTATAACAAACAGAAGAGAAGCAATTGTGTTTTTCCCTCAAAATCAGTTACTAAACTTTTCAAAGAGAAAAGCATTGCTGGAAGTGGAACACAGGAGCAACCCTGGAAACAACCGTGCAGCTGCAAGGAAAGGCTCCAAAGCAGTTAGAGCAGAGTCAGGCTTTAGGGTGTAAAGCAAGTTAACAGCTTGGATGCAGGCAGATTTGCCAAGTAAGCTCTGCTAAGGTTTTAAATGCTATTTGCTTCACAAGAAAACAGATTCTTCTAAGTAAACAGGGACTGCTAAATCTTGGGAGTCATGGTAATCTTACGATGATGGAAACCTAACAGTGTGGTCAGTGAGTGGAAGGGATCAACATGGACTGAACACCATCTTCTCCAAACCAGTGTCATAAAAGGAACTGAGACCTTACAATAGAAAGATTAACAACAGACTACATATAATGCCTCCCTCACAAGAAGCATGCAGCGTGAGATTCATCCTACATATGCAGATTTCGTAAAACAATTTTTAAAGCACACATATGCCAATAGCTTGCACTGTTCCCCTTTTACAGTCATTGGGCTCATTGCAACAAGGAATAAGAATAGCTTTCCATTGATGAAAACTGGTGAGGTTTTCAGTTTTATTTGTTCTACACTCCAGTGAAATTTTTTCAGCCTACATGCACTGCAGCTTTGCCCTTCAAAAGTGAAAAGAAGGCCTACCTGTGCACCATTCTGTAGTGATACCTATAGATCTTTAGGTCTTACAGTTCCATTAGCCTTTGCTTTAGTGCTGTAGATCTCAAGATCAGTAAAGATCCAGCCTTCTAAGTATTTTGCTTATTTGTTTAGAAAGGAGGAAATTAGAAGAGGCAGGGAAGTTTTATGCACATCAACAACCCCCAACATTTCAGGCAGCAGAACTAACTAGTCATAATTTATTCAAAGATCAAGCTGATAGGCTTCAGCCTACCTCCTCTTCTCTCATCCTTGCCACCATTCTTTTCAAAATTAAAATCTAAAGAGAAAACCACAAGAAAAGATGAGAAGGATGAAGAGCATTTCCACAGTGCCATGTGCACTCCAGAGTTGTAATATTTCTTCCAATGCCTCGAGTCAGAGGTTATAATACCTCATTTTCTTCACGCCAACCAAAACATTTTAAGGAAAGCCTTCACTCTGACTTTGACATCCCTCCTGTGTGGATGATCAAAGCTTTACAGCCCAGAACTGACATAACTTCACTGATCCTGAGCAATGTGTGAATTGCAGAATCATGGCCTTGAAAACTGAAAATCTGGGGTGTGCCCACAGAGCATGCCAATACATTAGGTTTTCTAATTTGTTAAGCATTTGGCAAAACAAGCACAGGATCAGAGGTATCCCAGAAGAAAGGAAGTCTTGTGTCTGTTCTCAGTTCAGGTTAGTCAGAATAATCAGATATCCCCCATGGCACCGCTTGAATTTAAGCAGAAAGGCATAACGCTGCCAATAAAACACGCACATAGGCACAAATCACCTACAGCTTCAAGCAACCACTCGTCAGAAAACCACAATTTCAGTTTTGTGAAAGTTTCCACTCAAGCCTCTTTCTCCATGGGCATGGATATGGTATTACCATTAGCAGTTCATCTAACTGTAACTCTTAAAGCAGGCAGAGAAGGTGAATTTGTGGCTGTGGTTCCCTCAGCATTTCTTTTGGAAGAGTGCTAAGGGTGGAAGTCACTGACCTCTCTGTCCCCATGTTCACTCCTCCCACTGTCCCCATAAGTTGTGGTGAGCTAGGACCAGGACGGACCCACATTGTTTGCCAGCAAAGGAGGTGTTCATGAAATAAACCCTTGAGGAACTGAGGCTATGGCTTGAGGATATGGCTGTCTCTGGCAGAAATATCAATTTGAGCTACTGGCCCTTTCCCTGATGGCCAGACTGGATCTTTTCCAGTGTCATGCCACCTTCTTCATAGCAACCACACCAGAGTTTGCAACATCATGTGCTGAACTCAATCAATGAACCAATCCAGCCTATAAGTAACCAGGGGAAGGAGAGGAGTAAGGGTATTTTAAAACTGGAACCAGAGCCTGTTCACTGATCCAGGTCACCACCTGACCCCAAGGCAGCTGTGCCTGCACAAGTGTTGGGAAACGGGCAAGGAACCAGCGAACAAGGCTGGACAAGAACATCCTGCAGCCACATCTGCCACTGAGGAAATGGTACATGCAACAGTATCACCCATGCCTGGTGTTAAAAAGTGGAGCTGAGTTAGTACAACTGGGAAGAATTTACACTTTTTAGACTCTGTGAGCTCTCTTCTTTGAAGCGAAAACACATGAGCTCCCCTGGTAGGAATGACAATGCTTTTAAGCTGCATGGGGCTAGCTAAATCTCCAAACTCCTCCCTCTGACTACTCTTCACCCCTAAAAAGCATTGTACTTATGAGGTAAAAGACAGTGCCCATATACAACTTGCTTTTCAAAACCAGACAAAAATTACAGTAAGTTTCAAAACTTACTCCTGCAATATGAACTTAGCCGTACTAAAGATATCCTAAAGACAGCATTTTTCAACTGTTTTCTTTATTCTGTGCAACCTCTCTATTACAACTGTTTGTGATTAATACATGCTATTAAAAACAGAGAGTGTGCAATAGAGCCAATCTTAGTATTATGGAAGAAGCCATTGTCATGCACAGTCCAGCAAGCTGCCCTGTGTAAAACTGCTGCACAGATGAAAACATTTGCTGTGCAAAGAACATTCACTGTGTGTCAATGTACCTTCATTCCTCTTTGGTTTCTCTGCTTGTTAACTGCAGCAAAAAAAGCATTGCCTCCTCATGAAGGCTGCCTTTGAAAATCTTCAGCTGAAAATTGATCTTTATCAAGCCATCTGACAAAAAAGGAATCTAGCTGTTGGCAGACACAACAGCTGAAGTTAGAGAGCAACAGTCACACTGCCCATCGATCACTAGAGATTCAGAGATAAGACTGAAGCCCTATCAGTTGACCTAACCCTGTCTCTTGTTTTCCTCTTCTCCTGCCTGTTTACCCATTACACCCCACCACTCATCTAGGACCTTGTGTCCAAGGCCATTTTTACTTGCTGCACCTATACCCACACTAAGCTATAAAATATTCTGCAGCAATATCCTTGCAGAAGTTTTGCTTGCTATAACCATCCTGGCCAAAGACCCCCTGCTCTGTACAATATACACGCATTAATGTTATTATTCCCCCTGTGCAAGACTGAGGAGCTCAGAAGAATATGACAGTTTGAAAAGACACAACCTCTCTCCAGAAGAGCAGTATCAGTCAAGCTTTGCAGATATCACATGGGAGTATCTCATCTGATTTTATATTTGAAGTTGTTAATTTGTGAATGGAACTCTACATACCACAAATAGAGTAACAGGGAGAAGCCCATGCTTTTCTTCATCTGTTTTGAAAACTTAATTTAAACTGATTGCTTTTTGAACAGCATAAACTGCAAGATGCCCAAGGATTCAAATATAGGCATATATTTTTATTTCTTTGACTGGGTTAATTTCCCCTCTTTCCCATCTAAAGCTCCACAGTAAATCTCCATGGGTCAGTTACTGTAACTACTTTACATTGCTGAATTCTGTTAGCAATCTGCTCATCATTCCTGCAGATGTTTCTGCTTTTAGGCTTCTTGGAACTACAAGGGACTCATTCCTTTGAATAAACATATGCCCTTTGTAGGCTGCAGATGTACCAGGGAGAACACTGTCCTCTACGACAAGCTGACACCTCATCTTCTTCTTTGGTAAAAGCAAGATGATACTTTTCAGAGAAAACAAGTGGGAAGCAAGCAACCTGAACCTTTTCCCCATCTTCTAAGAAATTTCTGTAGCACTAAGAGAGTGCTACATGCATCCAATATGCCCTGGGACTGGACAATGCAATTTGTGGAGGCCAAACGCCCCAGCACACAGGCACACAGAAATCTCAGGCAGATGGACTGGAGAGGTCAGGTCCTGCAAGCAGAGAGCAAACATTCACATGCAAGGACCATGCCTTTCAACAGAAATATGATGTAAGCCTTATACCATCTCATGATTAAATTTTACACAGTTGCTAATGAAGCAGAAGGCTCTTCTACTCACCTCAGTAACGTCCATGACCTTGATGGCTGCCAGCTGACCCGTTTTGACATGGCGACCCTGGTAAGGGAGAGAGAGAGAACAGTCAGCACCAGCATCTCACCCATCCCTTCAGCTAACACAGAGTAAAACACTTGGACAAGAGTTCCAGTCACTGGGTTTTCCCCAGCAATGATACTTCCCTTCTGATACTTCCTAGGAAATACCACAAAAGCTCTAGATAGCTAAAACAACAATAACAAATTTAAAGTGTTCCTCTTCAAATTGCAGTGCCCATTTCTTTTTCTCCACATTAAAATGATGATTATCAAGTACAAACAGGTTATATTCACAGCTTCCTTTCTGTTTTCTTTAGCAAAGCTCATAGTCAGTAATGACAGTTTATGAACATGCCAGAATAAATTCCACATGTTGCATGTTTTATTTGTATGAACCAATACCTAGTACCTAGCTGATATATTACATGCTTTACCTAGTAAACATGATTAGCCCATGATTAGGACTTAGGACATTTCTCACTGGTTGGTCTTTCCAAGTGAAAAAAGTGGGGTTTCTGCAAGGGATGCATCAGAGCTGCAAGAGCTCTCTCTGCCTGTCTCACAATGGCTAGACAAGAACAAGACGTCATCTCCCTTCAGCTGCACCACGGTACGGGTACAGTTTCTCAGTACAGCTGGAGCTGACTTAATAGATCCCAGCTCCTGCAGCAGGGAGCTCCTACCCTTCCTTCCTCTGCCTCCTTCCAGCCTCCTGTCACATATTTCTCCCAGGAGCACTGAGCTCCTTCTGGCACTCATTGTATCATATGATAAGCTGATTGAGATCACTAAAATGGCAGAAAGTTAACACAGAAAAAAAGCAAACTGTGGGGTGGGGCAGGGGATTGCAGTCCAGGAAATTAAACTGGTTTGTTCTGCAGTGAAAACAGAGCTGGAGCCAGCAGGATGCAGATCACAGGGCTGGGAGGCAAGCTGCATGGCAGGCCCCTCCAGCCCTGGTGGGCTGTAACTCGCCTCAGCTGACTTCTAACAAAAGCCTTTTTCTCTCCAATGTATGTTTACACGAGGTAGAGACATCAATTAGCTGTTGTGTACTTTTTTTCCTAAACAAGCACTTAGAAATGGTCCCAATATTGGTATTTTCCAGCTCTCCATTGTTACATTCAGCAGTGTAACACCCAGCAGTCTATCCTAAACCAGTCAAACAGCCCAGGCTCCCAACCACTTTCCCAAGCACCATCTCCAAATGTTCTTATCTGCATCCGTCAAGCTCTCTAGCAACAGGTATGCCCATTAAATGTCTTTGCTTTTTTCACAAATAATGATAAGAATGCAACTAAACATTTAACTGAAGTCATAGTTCCTTCATTTCTCTCCTCAACAATTTCTGAGTTTCCTAGGCAGAAACCTATATGATGGACATGAATAGTGTACTTTCTGCCTGGACTAACATTAACCTCTTTACAAGGTCTTTTGAGACTGGCACCCCAGAACTGAAGCACCCCAAACCACTAGTCTCTTTAGAGAAATCCTGACCCTTTCACACCTTACAATGCCCTCCATGGAAGTAATGGCCAGGCATTACTGGTGCACTCAGAAGGATGAAATGCTGCAGAATTCACTGCCTCAGCTTTCTTCCACAACTCTTCTTGTGCTTCACTCTCCCCCTTACTAACCAATCCACGTGCTTTCTATAAATACATTACTGTGCTCAGGCTTTGCTTGCTCTGTAAACTGGCTTTACCACAGGCATTTCTTTTTACAGCTTGGTCTCAAGCTGGTTTTCATTTTGAAACAAAGTTAGGGGTCGTAACGTGTGCAGTAGTCAACACTGACCTCACCTTGACCTTACTACTTCTTGAACCAAAGTCTTTCAGCAAGCCCAGGAGATTTCCAACTCCAATTTCCCACCATGGACGTCTGCCTAATGACAAAAGCCTGTGGTCCTCTCCTCAAGACTTACCATGCCACAAGGAAGGAGGGGAAAATGGCTCACACTGAGGTGGAAAAATGCCTACTCTCAGCTCTGCCCCCATTTTCCAGCTTTGTTGAAGGAAGTTGAAAGCCCAAGGACATGGGAAGTGCAGTTTTAGGTACAAAAAGAATATGCTAAAGATAACAGAGAAACAAAGACATCTCTGAAGAAAAAACGCTCACAACACTAAGGAGGTCTGAGGAGAGAAACTTTTTTTAAAAAAGCAGTGAAATACAGTTCCCCATTCACTCTGCAGCAAAGTGGAGGTGCTAAAATGGTGGCAGAATATACTCAAGCAGAAAATGTGGCATGCAGAAGAGCAAAGTAGCAGGACAGGATGCCATTTTCATGGAATTTTTACTCTATTTGTCTTTTTAAATCTACTAACTACTGGTGGGCTTGCTATTTCCAGAGAGACACCTAAAATTTCCAAGTGCTCGACTTCACAGCTTTTCTGAAGTCAATGTTCCTCCCTGTGAGACTGGCCCACTCAGGATGACTAATGTGCACCAGCCCCACCACATTTCCCCTGCAGCTTTACGGGATCCTGCTGGTGCCTCCACGAGTGTCCCTATGAAATCTGGGGCCAGCTACAGCAGAACACAGCCACTGCTCATGTTTCACTCTGCTTCTTCTGGGAGAGGAAAAGCTTCCACATAACCCTCCTAAGGGACTGAAAGCAAGGGAACTGCAGAGTGTGGGAAGTGTGGTCTGCTCAGTATCCCAGACCAAATTTAAACCCTGGTCACTTCAGAATATTGTTTAAAATTACTCCAAATACCCTTTTCATAATGTATAGAGCACTCATACTCTAAAAATCTGCAACATATGGGGGGGAGGAGGAGGGATGGCCTGCATGACATTAATTTATATGAGAGAGGTAAAAAAGACATTTGAAGCCACATTCTTTTCATTAAAAATATTTTCAGAGGTCGGGAAAAAACAAACACCACAAGCACAGCATATAAGCATGAGCAGAGAGTTTGTTTGTTTGTTTATTTGCTTAACAGCTCTGCTCAAGAACAGACCTGTCAAACTATTAGCATGCTGGTATAATTTTGCTTGCAACATGAAATGGCTAAGCATTCCCATTTTGGAAACCAATCGTCAGATTTTCACGGCCAGCTTTTGCTTTGGAAAAATTTGTCAGTGTTAAAGAGAGCAATAATAAAATTGCAATGTGATCGAATGTGAAGAAAGAACTGCAGAAAATCATAGATGGGAGAAACCCTCTGAACTCAAATCTCCTGGGATTAAAATTTATTTAAATTCTGCTCACAGGGCACTTTACAAATGCAGTAACCATCAAGGCTCCATCCAGACACCACATCTCAGCAACACCTCTCCACTGGGATAGCATTTTTCATGCAGAATGAGGCCTCTGCTTTAGTGCAGTGTGGACACATGGCCCCTCGGGGCATCCAGGCATCCCCATGGCAAGGCAGAGCTTCTTGCAGCTTTGTTTCTCCAGGCAAATTGTTAGCAATTACCATTTAGATATCTGAAAAGCTCTGCAATATTGCAAAATGCAACCCATGCGGACTGAAAACAGCAGGTTCTTAAAATATTGCCAGGCGCCAAATATCAGAGGCTGAGGATCACAAGATACTGTCCCACAGCCAGAATGCTGTGTGGATATGAAACGTGCCATGTAGACAACAGCAACCTAGAAGGATCTTGCAAAGCATAAGGTGACTGTCTCCAAAGCCAATGGACTGAGGAAGCTGCAGAGGTTTCTTCAAACAGTGGCACAGCAACAGGTAGAAAAGGCTACCTCACCCTGAGAGTGAGAGTTTGCCTCTTACTGGGTTTCAGCATGGGAACCACAAGAAAACATCAGCACTGTCAGCTTGTCCCCATGGAAATGAGCCTGCCAACACATTCCCTTCATTTAGACCACATTAAGATTTTATTCACCAAAATTTCTGAACTACTTCTTGTTTCTTACACATTCTCCCCACTTTTCTCTCCCTCATTTCACGGTTCTATTCATATTAAAGCACTTGGTTTATCCTCCCAAGGAAGCAGCCTAAGAATATTTTTAAGAGTGCTACTTGTACCACTGCATTTTTAAATGGCCTTTTGGGATGAGCAAGTCAATGGAATTGAGGCTGCCAACCTCAAATCTTGTCCTCTTTCTTCTCATGCAGATGACTGCAAGTTCATATACATAGAGCTGTAGTTCTTCTCATCAACACAGCAATTTAACTGGATCTTAAACTGAATCCACTACTTAAGCACATTCCTAGTCATGTCTGATAGCAATATGGTGTTTATTTCTCATCTCAGTGGGCTTTATGCATGTTGAAAAGCAGAGGGGCAAGGGGAATCCGTGGTAGACTGCCAAGATCTGCAGAACATAATAAATTTCAAGTCTTCCCACACCCTCCAAGTCAGTTAATACACCTACTTCTTGCCTCTTTCTTACTTTGCACACATTATTACTGTAAAATTTTTAGTTTAGAAAGGTTCATAGGCAAGTGGTGTTATGTGCTGTTTTTCATGGTGCTCTTTTTCTATTGTGCCTTAATGTTATCAAAGAACTATTCAAATTAAGTGCAAAAGAAATTCCATCAGTTAATTTACCTCTTTTCCCCACCCTACCTTCCCCAATTACCCAAGATATTTATGTCACAGTAACGTATTCTCCTACTAACACAGTTTCAGACCTGTGTATTAACGTGCCTCTGGGAGGCTGTTCCTGGAAGCTTGCTCCCCAGCTAAATGGCATGGAAGCAGCATGTGGGGCAACATCACACATTAAGGAAGGAATGCACCATTTGTGACTCATTACTTGCAAGTTTGGGTTATCCTGTGCTCTGTACACAATTAAGTCTTTGGTAAACTTCTCCCAGCTCCCAGTATTCTATGCTGACAGTTGCAGAAAGAAGAGGAATTGATTTGAAAAAAACAAACGAACAACTAATCCAATTTCAGTTGCCACACTGCACACAGAAGCAGCAGATTTAGACATGCCATCAAGTCAAAATAGCACAGCACCACCTCTTAGTAGTGAGTGCTGTACAATGCCCCGATGGCAAACATAACTTTCCATTTCACTTCTCATTCAGTTGATTCTTAACTCCTACCAGCCTGAGGCCACAGGCCATGAAGCAATCACTCTGTTATTGGGTTGCACGCCCCAGTGCAATAAATGATAACTTATTATTCCAAGGCATGTTTACCATCAGCTCTTTCTGTCACTTGGCAACATAGAAAGTTGTAGACTGATCAACTTTGCATTGTGAAAACTTGGACTCTACGTGGCATTTTTTTCCACCCCCTGAAAAGATCAGGTCTACCCTGTGAAAAGCATTGGGAGTAGTGCTTGTGGAGGAAACAGAACATATTTTTGACAGGCAAAAAGACAGAATGGCACAAAGTGAAAACAACCTCCCTGGTCAAAACCAAAAACTTAAATAATAAATAAATAATAAAGTGTTCTTAAGCAAAAAGTCTACCTAACTACATTTGCAGCCAAAATTATGCTATTTCTACTGATACAGCGTTCTAATAATCATATGTTCCAGCAAAGGAGATGAACATGTAAACAAAAAGGATAATGTTTATCTGGCATGAAAAGTACTTCCAGAATAAAATCGAGCAAAAAAAACTGACTGCAAAAACAAGGAAAATCACTGCAGAAATACACAAGAAGTCATCCCGTTAGATGATTTCTAAACCCAAACCAACCAGAGCTGTTAAAGACTGTCACTATAAAGTCAAAGACAGGACAGAGCTCTTGTGTTTTCCTTCTGTCTAAATCTTGATATCAAATGCCTGGAAAGCAAAACAGAAAATAACATACTCTCTATTCTGCTTTTGATATCCACAGGCTCACTAGCTGCCTATTGAAGAAATAATAATGACAATTTACTCATGCATAGTACTGCATTCTGTGAAATAATGCACAGAAAGATACACAGTTATTATCGGTTTTGTTCTTCTGAGTAGAGAGTGAAAAGATGTTTCCCACTAGGAAGAAAAAAAGAGAGTTCTATTCACTGACTTTTTACTTTGATTCCTAGTTTTGTGGTAGCTTTCCCACTGTGAAAGATGCTGGATATACATTATCAGAGGCATTTCCTTCTCCCAAACAGCTCATTGCCTAAATAGGAAGAAAAGCAAGGGGAGGGGGGGAGAAAGGATGGTGGGAAAAGCATGGCAGAAAGCCACAATCTAACTTTCCCAGGATAACAACAGGTCAATTGCAGAGCTCAGTCAGAAGGCATCTCTGCTGACTCCCAGCACACTGCCCAGCAGCCCACCCCCCTCGACACAGCCACCGGCAGGAGATGTTTTGGTCTGATGGGAGAAGACAGAAAGAGAACTGCAAAGGCAGGCAGTTCTCTTGACAATTCACCTGGAAAACAACACCGATTCCCCAAGGAGCTTTGAAAGATTTGCCTGAGGCCTGACGTTCATGCAGGTTTCAGTTCACAGCCACTGAAACACTTCACCTGGCAATAGATTAAAAAAGATAGCAAGAGAAGGGGATGTTGCAGGGGAAAGGGGAGGGTAAGAGGAGTGAAGCTGTGCAGTTTAAGACTATGGATGGTCCTTTGTTAATCCAGTCATGTCAACTGCAGTCCATTCAGCCAACTGGGATCCCTTCAAGACTGCTCATTTCCTGGCTCAAATGGCACAGAACATTCCCTTACCAAGTGAAGGCTACAGACTTCCCTGTTATTCATTCCTCAAATACCAAGCAGGAAAGGCTGACCAACAGGGGTTTGCTGGCAACACTGGCAGCAAGGCTGCCACGCATTTTCACACGAGGCCACAAAAACTTCACACACTTTTTGGAAGATACGCTGTGCTGAGTGCTGCCCCTCTGCCAGACACCTCAGTCATCGGCTGGGCGCTGCATCAAGCCCTGCTGCTCTGCAGGTGATCACCATAGCTTCCTGCACCACACCAGGTGCTGCTTCTAAAGGGGCTCTTGAGCTATCTGGCTTGAGACCCCACTCTGGACGATGCCCTCTTCAAGAGCCATACTTGAAGTCATCATCCCATTCTTCCAGTCACCACCACACTGTGTCCAGATTTAGTGACCTTTACTGAGACCACCATCACTCATTTTCTCTTAGAATAGATCTGCACCCTCAGCTGCCCAAAAAGAAGATTTTATTAATCCTTGTTTTTTTTTTTTTTTCTGGTTTGAAACCTTCCTAGATGATTTAGTTAGCACACTACTGAAAAACACAAAAAAATCCCCAACTAACTTAAACAAAAGAAAATAATTAAATCAGAATAGAGGCATACCTCCCACATGGACACAGTTGGCTTAGAGCACATTTGGCTTCCTTTGGAAACATCACCTAAAATCAGCTGGCCCCCATTCAAACCTGTTCTTCACCCTACCTTAATGGCTTTACCAGTCCCTAAACACACCCCTCCTAACACCGATTTGTCTCTCTGGATGCCCTGCAATGGTCTCTTTTACGTACAACAATTTCTTTCTGGCAACTATAATTAAAAATGAGCCAGATGGAGAACATCAAGAAAATAATTTAGATCAAGATTATAAAACATGTACTTGTAGATACAAAATTACATGGTCTGTTAATGCAGACTGCTGCTGATTTCTCATCTTACACCTTGACAGGCACTTTCACCACAAAACGCTTTCCATGGAGTCTTGGTCACTGCCTGAAGGAGCATCAGGCCCAGTTTGGTGGAATGGCCAGCAAGTCCCTGCAACAGGGACTGTGTTACTCAGGTTGAAGGGAACCACCACAAGTGACCAGAGCAAGCCCTGTGCCTGCCACATGGCATCAGAACCACCCAGCATCACTTCAGAGGTGTCCAGCACCACGCAAGGTTCCTACCTCAGACCAAGCAGGGCCCAAAGTGACCTACCAAGGTCCCCACTTGGGTGGACAGGGGCTTTAAAACAATGCAGGTGCTTCTGCAGCTGAGAGAGATGGCAGATAAAGGGCAGAGTTTCTCCATCCCTTCTGCAGAGTGACATCAAAATAAGCCTGGATGAAGAAAGCCTGGGGCTGCCTCTCTTTGTTTGACTGCTTTTTAAATGAATTCATATTGACATGTAATCATCACCCTGGATGAGCAGAACCTTCCAACTGAAAGGAGCAAGTGACACCTTTTGACCAAGGCCCTCTGCATACCCAGGCAAGTCTGCACCCATTTCATTTTGTGCACACTCACCACCAACTTGCAGAGAAACCACCTCTTTGCTGACCACACCCCTTTAGAAAGAGACGGTGAGATGTCCTCAACAATTTTAAATATTTAGGCACTGAGTACACAGAAGTGCCACAAAATATATACTTTTATTTGGGGAAAGAAAAGTTAGTAATCAAACCCTAGTTAGTCCCTGCCCCTCCAAGCACCACCACTTTTGTAAGCAGCCTGCATTGTGGTGAGGCATTGTCAGAGGTCGTACACCATGACAGAAGGAAAAATAAGCCCACATACACCCTACCAGCCTTGCTGCATTCCATCCACTGTCAAAAGAGACCCACTGCAAGAAATGGGTGACAGCCATTGCCAGGCAGAGAGAGGTCAGTGTCCCTCCCTGGGCACATCCAGCAGCCACAGACAGCAAGTGTCCAGCTATGCTGCTTCAGCTCCTGCTGCCTGAGGCACCATCCTGAAATGTCCAGCAGCCTCCTGGAGAGCAGCAAGGAGCAGTAATAAATGGATATCAACTTTTTCTTTTATTTCGAGAGCGCTAAATGGATGGGGCAATTGTTTTGGAAGGCACAAAACCTCACTGTAAATGCAAAAGACATAGTGGGAAGGGAAAAGGAGGAAGTGTTGCCCCTGCTGATTTTTATTTCACTTTTTACTATGTTTTTGGGGTTGCTGCTGCATAGAGGAGCTCAACACACACTGCCTCATAGCTGCCCCCATCAAGAGTGCCACCTTTTGCCTAGCTGCATCCAAGATGCTAACAAACACACTACATGGAGAGGAGCTGCTAGCTTAATATTAGGAGGGGCAAGGGGATGGGGAACTATTTCCATGTAGACCATCCCAGCAAAACAATACAGCTGAGCAGAGCAAGGAAATCAGGCTGTGTATTGAATGTTATCTCAACATGGATGAAATGAGAGATTTCATATTGGCAGCCTTAAAAAAAATCTGGAGCATTAGCATTAAAGAAGGAAAGTTAATGAACTCTTAAATGTACATTTATTTATATATATACACACACATATAAAGTAAATTCCAACTGTTAATACTTCTCCAGTGCTATCCCATACAACAAAAAGGGCTGGAATTGCATGGCTTGGAGCTTTTCACTTTTCCTACTGAGGGGAGACACTCCATCAAGAGTTGTAGGTCCCTTCCAACTCAGGATATTCTATTATTTGATTCTCTTTCCTTCAGACATTACCAACACCATCAATGCCAGTTTTAATTACATCTCCTTGTCACTATGGACTAGGAAGCCAGAATTTGCCAGGCAAAAACTGCTGAAACCAAAATACACTTTTGTAGAGCACAAGGTATGCTGCAGGAGGACTACAGTATGAAGCATTCTTGAAAAGAATGGGGACCATGCCTTATACTCTAACCCCATACATAAGAACAATTTCAGAAATATTTTACCATGATGCTTACAAGCAACATTTGGCCTCAAGTTTTATGTTTTAATTAAATGAGGACTCGCACCAGGAGACTATTTCCAGCATTTTTATCTTCTGATAACCTGCCAAGTACATCTGTGATTCTAAAGGGAAAAAAAAATCTAAACCACCTTGTCCTTGAGAAACTGGCTGGTGGCCAGCGAGTGATCTGTAAACAGCTTTGTGTCCACACAACCATTTTCAAATACTCAGGCAGTATTTTCAGACCTCAAACTATTTCTGCTTTGTCAGCAGGAGTTTGACTCAGAAATTCAAGCCTGTACTAACAACCCTTTCTATACCAGAGTCAGTAACAACACCTCCCCAGTCTCAGCAATTACAAAGCCATTTATTTATCTATTTATTTATTTATTTAGCAAAAGAAGGACCAAAATAAATGCCATTTCCTCTCTGCTGGTACCTGGGTAGTATGAAAGTTGCATTCCCAAAGCCTGTGGCCAACATGTTTATTATGTGAAAGGGCCAGAGGACAGAAAAGCCATTATGCAACACATTCAGCACACAGGTTAATCCACTGAAAAAGAACAGCATTAAGGAAATGGAGGCTCTGTGTTCTCCAATAATGATTTTTTACCAAGTACTCAAGAACACACCAAGCGCCTCACAAAAACTAGTCAAAACACGTTCACCACTCTTAAATAACACACTCCAGGCTTCCACAGACCAAGCTGTGGAAAACAAAAAGGGAAAGAAATCCCTTGGGAGAACTTGCAAAGCAAGTCTGCAGTACTGCTGCCACTGCAGCTGGTCCTTACCTGTCTTGCTGTGAACTCAGGGTACAAATAAAACACAGATTTAGCAGAAGTTATTTTGGTGCAAAAGGCTTTGTTAGGTTTCTTTCTACAGGAAGAGTCAGCAGATCAATACCTGGCTCTGAGCCTGGTGTCCCCAGCAGAATTTTGGGGGTTTTGGACATCAGTTAGTCTCCATGACAGCAGACCTGCTGGCAACAGACAGGGTACACCTTTCTCAAAGGGAGAACAGGATCTCTGGGCAGCAGTTAACAGGGCTCATTGAAAGAGCCTTGAACTAGGTTAGAAAGTGGAAAGGGAAAAAACCAGAGTCACTATAGATAAGCCTGGGAGAACCATGCCAGTGTTTGAGGGACAGTGTGCTACCAAGGTCCTTCAGTCTGCTGTCCTAGTGAAAGCTGCAGATAGACATGACAGCAAAGATGGAATGGGTTACTGGTGTTTTGGAAACCACAGAAGTATCTGAGAATGGTCACACAAAATTCAGGGCTTTTTCCCATGAAAAGGCAGCAGAATCAGACCAACTGAAGCACATCTACATCAATGCACACAGCAAGGGCAACAAACAGGAGTAACTGGAAGTTGTAACACAGCACGAAAACTATTATAGAGTTGCCATCGCAGAAACATGGTGTGATAACTCATACAATTGGAGAGCTGCAATGGATGGCTATAAACTGTTCAGAAGAGACAGGCAAGGAAGGAGAGGTGGTGGGGTAGCCCTGTGTGTTAGGGAGTGTTTTGACTGCCTAGAGTTTAATGATGGTGATGACAGGGTGGAGTGTTTATGGATAAGAATCAGAGGGAAGGCCTAGACAGATATTCTGGTAGGAGTTATAGACCACCCAACCAGGATGAAGAGACAGATGAAATATTCTACAAGCAGCTGGAAGTCGTCTCATTATCACTGGCTCTTATTCTCATGGGGAACTTTAATTTACCAGATGTCCGCTAGAAATACAACACAGCAGAGAAGAAATAGTCTGGGTGGGTCTCAGAGAGTGTGGAAGATTGTAACTTCCTGGTGCAGCTGGCCAAAAGTGGGCAGCTAGGGAAGCTGCCCTGGTAGGACTGCTGTTTGTGAACAGAGAAGGACTGGCAGGTGATGTGATGGTTGGAGGACTCTTGAGCAAAGCAGTCACAAAATGGTAACGAGTTTTCAGTTCTTGAACAAATAAGGGGGAGGGCAGCAGAACTGCCACTCTGGCCTGTCTGAGAAACTGGCTGACAAAGTCCATTGCAAGGGTAGCCCTGATGGGCAAAGGGGTCCAGAAAGGTTGGACATTCTAGAAGAAGCAAATCTCAAAAGCACACGAGCAGCCCATCCCCATGTGATGCAAGACAAACTGGCAGGGAAAAGGGCCAGTCTGGCTGAATAAAGCACTTTGGGTGGAACTTAGAGAAGAAAGGAGTTTATGATCTTTGGAAGAAGGGTCAGGAAACACAGGAATGTGCCAAGAAGCCAACAGCACCCTGGCCCATATCAGCAATAGAGTGGTTCACACCTCAAATCCTGTGTTCTCTTCTGGGCCCCTCACTACAAGAAGGACCTTGAGGTGTTGGAGTGTGCCCAGAGAAGGGCAACAGAGCTGGTGAAGGGTCTGGAGCACAGGTCACATGCTGGGAGATCTGGGGGTTCTTGGCCTGGGGAAAAAGGCTCAGGGGAGACCTTATTGCTTTCTACAACCACCCGAGAAGAGGCTGTAGCAAGGTGGGGGTCAGTCCCTTCTCCTAAGCAAAAAAGCGACAAAACCAAAGGAAATGGAGTGGAATTGTGCCAAGGGAGGTTTGGATTGAATATTAGGGATAATTTCTTCACAGAATGAGTGGTTGGGCATTGGAACAGGATGCCCAGGGAACTGGTGGATTCACCATCTGTGGAGGTATTCAAAAGAAATGCAGATGTGGCACTCGGGGACCTAATTTAGTGGTGGACTTGGCAGTGCTTGATTAATGACTGGACTTGATCTTAAAAATCTTTTTCAACCTAAGCAATTCTATGATTCTATGACTTTAGTCCCCAACACACACACCTTCTGTAGCTGTAGGTAGGATATACACTGAAGAGTTTTTTAGTATTTCTAGTAACAATTGCACTTTGGGAAAAATAAAAAGCTCTTTTCTCATGACAGCACAACACACACAAAACTGTTATTCAGCTCACAATCCAACATCAGCCATTCCTGCAAACCACAAGTCACTGCTCTGGACCACAACTGCCATTAGATGTAATATAAAAATTGCCAGTCAGAAAGGCCAAGCTTTTGGTTGTAAATCATTTGGTAAACTGGAACAAATAAGCCAACTTACTCTTGCCCTAGACTGCAAAAGAGGAGCAAGGATCAAAATTCAGCTGAGGAGCACAACTCATACTTTTGTAGCCAGTTATAGCCAGGCAGTTTAGTTCAGCATTACTATCCATGAAACCTCTGGAATATTGCACTGTCACTGTTGCAGCTAGCCTGTAGTTGCCAAATAAATTTGGTCATATCAGACTCAAAACAAGTCCTCAGATGAGGCAAGGATAGGTTGGATTCAAACCTAAACAGAGACTTCACCCAATCATGTTCCATCTAAGCTGCAGACATCTCACTGGTCAAGGAGCTGGGTAGTGTTTCAAGCACACCAATCAGCAGTTTAAACCAGGTGTTTCAAACCCCCTATATAAACCGGGTTTGAACAATAAAACTGGCTGTTGTCCCATGGATCTCTGAGAGTGTGTCAGACCTGTCTCTGACCACTGACCCCAGGTAATACTGCACCACTTCTCAGGTGGCAAAGAGAAAGGAAGAACATTCCACCCACATGGGCAGCAAAGTTGTCCCTCTGGCCCTGCAAACATCTTGGCAGCCATGCTCACATAAACAGAAGAGACAGCAGGGGCACTTCTCGCTGAGGGCCAGACAGTGGACCAGCCCTGCTGATGACTACAGCAGGCTCATCATCTCTGTGCCCATCACCTCATCTCCCCTAAATACAGAAATGGGAACCTATAAACAGTTCAGATGGAAAGTCCCAGCCCCCTGCAAACAAAAAAATATTTCTCCAGCAATCAATCAGCCCTGACTGAGGAGCGCCCTACACACCCAAAGTTTCCATCCCCAGCTGGCTGGTTTCCAAAGAGGCAGTCATGAAAGATGCCATGTCTCTGCTGATACACTGGTATCTCCAAGAGCAGATGCAGGTGACTGTGAAGGATGCACCCAGACACATCTGGACTGCAGCACAGCTGGAGCCAGCACACTGCCTCCTGCTGCGTGGCTCTTGGCAAAATAACCATTCATCTCAGCTACTGCAGCTCAGAGACTACAGCAACAGCCTGGAAACCTCCAGCAAGTTTTCGGTTAGAAGTCACAAGTGCAAATACTGCTTAATCCCACTCAGAATTTAAATCTTAAAAAATTTTAATCCTTAAAACACAGATATACATAATGCCAAAGCTGTAGCCAAACTTAATCTTTTACCATTTGTTCCACCACTTCCAACCTTACAAAAAGGATTGAAGAGGGGTGACTGGAAATAAATATTTTTTTTTTTAAGAATAGTAGCCTTCCATTTGTTTTAAGGTTTCTGCTCAGTCACTTTCCTAGGACATGTGGAAACCTACCTACAAAGTTTGAGCAACACTGCCTGAAAAGCTACCCATCATTTAAACAAATCACCATTTGAATCTGGAAAACAGTTGTGTCAATCAGGTACTCCAACCAAACACTGCAGCCATGACCTAATTACATTATGTGGTATGGTGGTGCAGAACAGCAGTTCCTAGAATTAAGCAATCTTCCAATTAAGTGTCATGCACTGAAAACAAAATTAAATCAGCTGTGATGCTGCCCTACTACTTCTACTCCCTTCTCCCATCAGGGAAAGAAAACAAAGTCCTTTCCACCAGTCTGAATGTTGTATCACCAGCAGGACTGGATTTCCAAGATGCTGGGGAGGGGTCTACACACCCCAGATGTGCCTGTCCCAATTTACACCACTATGAGGATAGCTAAAACAAAGTAACTATTTTTAAATTTGTAATAAAACTGGATTTACAAAAGTTCCAATGTGTTTAAAGTTCGCCTTGTAAGTTTACAGCCACTTGTCTAATTACTGAAAAAGCATTACAGTTTATTATAATCATGTGTCTGCACTGAAAACATGAAGATGGAATGCTGGAATAGATTGCTCAATTATACAGTGCACAGCTATTGCAACTGCTGTCAAAGTAGAATTCAGAACAAGTCCAAGCACTTGTTTTGCAAAACACAAGCACAAGCAATAGTTAACACTTAAATTCAGTGAACCATGGATCACCAGGCAAAGCACATGCAAGACAAAATTTAGCCAAAAAGTGCTGTCAGTTATGGGCACACACATGGATAGATGCATATTTATGCATGTGTGGGGCAACCCCATCAAACACACAGACAAGCCATGGGCTGACTATGGTACCAATACCTGACCCTGAGCATCAATGATGACTTCACCATCCACATCACCTACTCTGACTGTGAAGACCCTGATAAAAGTCAGAATCCCACCCACCAGCCCAGTAGGTGAGCTAAATGACAGCTTCAACACACAGGGAAAATACTGACATCCAGGAACTACAGGGCACAAGGGAAAGGGGAATTGGACACAGCCAGCAAAGCACAGCCCTGGCAGACTCGTCTCTGGCAAAGTTGTTAAACTCTGGCTGGAATGCTGCTCCACTATCACTGAAGATGAAAAACACACAAAGAGTCATATATGTACATGCCAAAACACATTTTCCATCATCACTCACCTCTGCCTGACTTTGTCTGTGGCAGGGAGGCAGGCTCCCACAACCATCTCTTTCCAAGGGAAAGCCAGGGGCTTTCTTACCCTCCCAAGGGTAATGCAATCTGAAGGACAGTCAGGTCCCCATAGGTACACAGGTCTGTCCCAAAGGTCTTATTCTACCTAGATCAGGCCCTGAGAGGCTGTTTTAGTGGGGGGCGGGGGGGAAGGCAAGTAAAAAACTCAGGGATCTTATGCACTTTCTCATCATCTAGCTACAGCACATCCCAAACTGAGATGCCTGGAAAGAAAATAAACAAAACAAAGCTCAAAGCTGCCAATGAATTTCCATCTGAAACATCAAGAAAACCCCCAAAGCTTAACTGGATGTTATGCTGGGCTTGAGTTCAAATAAACATAAGAATTCAAAGCTGGAAGCATTTAAGATGCCCATATGGCAGAAAGAAGGGAAGGAGCTTGTACCTTCCACCAGCAGAAAGGTAGAAGAACTTCCTTTTCTGACTTTTGCCACAAACCCTAAGTGCAGCCAAGAAAGAGGCAAAGCTAGGAGATCAGAGATAGAATCATCCAAGATGCAAAGAATTAAAACTGAGGAGCTGTAACATCCAAATATCTGCAAGAAGCACGGAGCAAGGGTTCCTCTGTGTGAAACCTAATGACTGGGACAAAGAAAGTAAGCAGATACAAGTTACTGGCAAACATCAGCACTCAACTTAAGAAAAAAAATATAGCAAGTGTTTGGTTTTACTTTAATGGATTTTGATGACTGCTTTTTATTTTCATTTTTACTATCACTTCAGTAGCTTACAAACTATCTTCTATACAAACTTAAAAATGATAATGCTTGGCTTCCATTTAGACTGCTCATTAGTTCAAGAATTTCAGGAGACACTATTCCAGGGGAAAAGGAAAAAAATAGAAGAAACCCAACACTTCTCCACTATGTGAATAAGTCTGTAGCCAAGGGAGGTTTAATCTACCTAATTCTACTGTTTGCCACTTGCATTTATAGCTAGCACTGGAATCAGTGAGTAAAATTCAACAAGAGGTGGCGAGCAAGAAAAGTGAAGTCTGGTTGACTGCTGCATTAAAATCTTCAAAAACCATCCTTAGCTACAGTACAAGCAATTGAAAATTAACAGAAAAACTGACTAGTGGATATTTGAAGTAGATCACTCCAGCTTTCCAGTCTTCATTTTCATGTTCATTGCAGGCAGACATTCTTTTGTTTTTCTTTTATGATTCCTGTGAATGTGTCACACACTTAGCAAAAAAGTACACCCTTACTAATGACAAATTTTAGTATAGAAATCATAGGCAAGCCTGTGCCAATACCTTCCAAGCAAACAAACTAGAGACATACATGACATGCTTACATGAAGTCTGATTCCTTCAAGGAAATTCACTTAAAAAGAAGGCCTTTGGATTACATTTCTCCAGGCTGCACTATGGAGGAGACCTGAGAGAAAGAGTGGGTCAAAAACAGCAGAGAGGACAGATGAGCCCCAGGGAGGAACCAAGATGGAGGTCTGCAAGTCTGGCTTGGCACAGCCACCGTAGGGAGCCATGCCAGCTACAGCTTTGGCAGAACTCTGGAAGATAGGAGGTAACAGCTGTAAACAAAAAGAGACTGTGTTTTTACTTCTGGATGGGTCAATGGCAAGAGAGCTGAATTTATGGCATGTAGGTGCAAGTACAGCCTTATCTTTCATCTCTTCCTCCACATCAGATCTTCAGTACTCCCAGCCATGACGACTCCCTTCATCTCAGAAAACAGAATCTCAAGAAGAGAACACCTAATAAATAAAGTATTGTTAGGATTTCATTTCCCCCAGCTAGAATCACCTCGTGAATGATGAGCAAAGCCTTCCTTTCTTCAATCAAGATTACCTGATACTGGATCCCATGTGACACTCACTCCGAGCAATCTAAAAATCATCCAAGGGAGGGGAGGGTGGCAAAAATCTCCAAGCCAACGGAGCTTCTTTCTTCACATCTCTGCTCTCTTTGAACATCCAAACCTGAACAAAAATCTTTCTCATGCATATACCATGACAAAGGAGGTGGCATCCCCTCCATAAAGCTAGAAGGAACAGTCAAAGAAAAAGCAAGGAGGGAGGAGGAAAGAGAGGACTTTTTCCAGCACCATCAATCCTCACAAAAGGTCCCTGCCTAGTCACGACTAGGAAGTCAACACAGGACAGCAGGCCCTTACATCAGACAAGTCCAGGAAAAAAGTGTGTGCACACAAGAGATTATAAGGATGAGCAGCATTTAGTAATCCCATCTACCATCACAACCTGCTTATGTGCCTTTTGCACAGGGGAGTCTCCCTTTAGAGCGCCAAATTTCATTCCTAATGGGGAAAAAAAACAAAACACTGCCTCCAGAGTGTTGGTGACTTATTGCCAATGTAAGGTTAAGATAATTTGGTTCCTCAAAGCTAGATTTAAAGAAGGCTTATCCATTTATTGATGCTATTAATGAGAGTTAATGATGATTCTCTCCACCACAGCTAGACACAGACACTTCCAGGACTGGACTGTACTTGTCCTTCCCATCACTTTGGCTGTGATGGAAGGTCTTCATGAAAATACAGGTACCTCAAATTCAGTGAGGCAAAAAATAGGGCCTGATGTTCAAAGATGGGAAGACAAAAAATTTCTGTGTTGTTTATCTGCTGCCATATCCAAAACTTGCTTCTCAAGTCTACAAAACTGAGATAGTTAAGGCCTATGAAAAAGTACAAGTAACAAAAAATTTAAAACTTAAGTAACAAATATCCATTAAATGTTTCCACAAAACTCTGTAGCAGACCATAAGCTCTCTGCCAAATCACTTCTGAAACCAAGAGCTGTACCAGAGGACTTCTGCACACATAAAATTACTTGAGGAGAAACTTCTATACACATTAAGATCTTAGCATTGCTACCATTTTTCATCCAGTTCATGCATGCAGTGACAGTCTGACCCAAACAGCATCTGCATTTCTACCCTTCTGACCACTCCTCTAATTCTCAGTTTTCAAAAGTTTATTTCTACTCTTTTCAAGCCTCATCCTGCTAAATCTGCTACCTTAAAAAATCGTTTTCTTATACCACCTTTCACTACCTCAGATGTGAAGC
Organism: Agelaius phoeniceus; assembly: GCF_051311805.1. Taxonomy (NCBI): domain Eukaryota; kingdom Metazoa; phylum Chordata; class Aves; order Passeriformes; family Icteridae; genus Agelaius; species Agelaius phoeniceus. The sequence goes on from NC_135266.1 coordinate 30,470,927, forward strand.
ATCCAGCAGATAAAGAGCACACATTTGCACCTTGCCTTTGCATTGAAAGAGAAAAACATGCCAACCATCTCTTTTTCCTGTTAAACCCAGCACGTAGCTCTAACAGGGCTTACAGGAGAACACAGAAGCATCAGAAAGGTCCTCCCATGAACAATGGGCCTGGGGTTGGAAGACAACATGGAAATGTGCACATTGCCAGGATCCAGTAGTGAGTTCCCAGGATAAACTCCAGACCTTCCTTGATCTCCCACCCTACCCGCCCACCCCCCCCCCCCCCCCATTTCTAGTTTTCCAGCTTTGCAATGAAAACTAGCAGAAACTTCAAAACATAAATTCAGAAGGGGATTACTGTAGGAGACACATGAACACACATACAAATCCGGGGTGTCTGTCACCACAAGACAGTGGGAGATGGGACAATGCATGTCAAGAAGAGAGGTCTGGAAGGAGATGACACATTTCCACTTCAGCTGTAGATTTCCTGTGCAATTTTGAAAATGCAACTCAAATTTCTGTTTTGTTTCAGTTGTTTTCCTTTAATCCATAAAAATACTAACTCCATAGTTATGTTGTCAGACGTAATTCATTAATGTTTAGTTTAAAAGTGCTTTGATGTTCTTGAGTGAAAACTGCTCCAGATAGATCACATATTAAAGAACAGCTGAACCAGGACTAATGCCTTACAAAAGAGTATTTGCAATTTCTCTGTACTGAGTGGCCATTTGAGACCAGGAAACAGCATTGGACACATCCATCAGAAGCATCAGGCACATTCAGTGCCATGACAGATCCGGAGGAGAGCAGATGACACCAGAGAAGCAAAGAGACAAAATCATGGGTGCTGAGGGAAAACCAAGGAAGCTGAGTCAGATTTCCTCTTCCTCTAGCATGAGGCTGAGACCAGACTGCCAGCATCCTGCAGTTCAATTTCTGTAGCCTAAATACGGGTGATTGATGCCTTGTGGGACATCCCAGGGCAAGACGAAAAGAACGTAAGTCCTGCTAGAGGTCTGTGTCCTTTTGGAGCAGATGCTGGGGGCCAGGCAGGACAGGATGCTCCAGCATACCTCTCCTTGCTGGACAGAAGCAGAGGGGAGAGGGTGGAGGGGAAGAGAGTTGGACATGGGTCCCATCCCACTGCCCCTGAGGTACGATGGCATCACCAGCAATACCCCTGGTACAACAGCTCAAAGGCAGCGTCCCAGCTGGGGGGCACCTTGGTTTTGAAGGCAACTTTCAGGGGCTGCAGTGACCCCTGAAAGTGGGATCAATCCCTCTGGCTTTGTGGAAGTGCCTCAACATGGCTGGAACAAAGGAGCCAAGAGCAGCTTAACGGCGGGCGTGGCTTCCCAGCTTTCATAGAAAGGCGTGCTGCAAACAACGCTGCAGTTTGGCAGACAGGATGAAAAGGAAGAGGAGTGCCTATTCAAAAAGGCACTACTGATTACTACTACCTCACCTGAGATGAGATCTCGCCACCTTCTAATTTCTCACTCTTGATCGCATATATTAAAAAAAAAAACACCAAAAAAACTCCAAACATAACAAAACAAAAACCCAAAAAACCACACACACACACACACACACAAAACCCTCCTATTCCTGAAAAGGTGGTATGGTTTTTCAAAGAGTATATGCACTCTGACTTTGAGCTTCTGAGTATTAATGTTTTCCATGTTAAATATGGAAAGGAAAGAAGGGGTTACGGGAAGGATTATTCTTAATTCTTGCACTTCCCTTCAGCACAGCAAAAGGGAATGAGCAAGTTAAGACAGTCTCCAAAAAAAGTAGCTTTTTTAGTAATGGAAGTTCTGTTTAACAAATATTAACAGCATCATGTGGATGTCTTCAAGAGGCTGTAAATCCAAGATTTGCTGATGCCGAGGAAATTCAGATCTTTATCCATAAGCCTGAAAGCAAAGCAAAACGAAATAAATTTCTGAATTCCCTCTCTGCAGAGACATTTTGTCCTTCAAGACAAAACTCCACTGCTTCAGCACTGTCACTTCTACACCTTGGCTGGCTCAGAGCTGGAGCTGCTGGTGTACTTTCAGATCTAAGGTGTTCTTGTTTCTAAAATTAAAAGTCACTAGATCCTCTGAAGGCTCTGTATTTCAGGGGTGGTGAGAAAAGACTGCCTTTAATGCAGGCCAACTCCTCCCACACTTCACAACTGATGGCTCACTCTATGCCAAATTATTTTAAAATTCTGCAAATCCAAGAAAGAAGTTTCCAGAAAAAAGGAGCAGCCTGGGGTTGTGCAGCGCCCTCCACCCACAGGGACCCTCTTCTGTACCCCAAAACCCACCTAGCATTTGCTGCAGGTTTACATCCTACTCTCAAATGACAATTTTTGCAGAGCAAGCTGGGACCCCTGAGGAGCTGCACTGAAACAAAAGATCCCCAGCTCCCCAGGTCATGATTCATTCAACGCTGTGACAGAGGACCACCAAGAACTTAGGTGTAGCCCACTCCTCCCGTGACACTTCAGTGGGCACACAGCCTCATCCTCCTTCCTCGCTCAGCTGCAAGAGTTACAGCTATTTAAAGAAACTGCACCACGCACCCAGCAGGAAGGACTTGTCACCCTCTTCCCCTAGGAGCAGCAGACATCATTAATCAGGTCCTAAGATCATCCTCTGCCTGGTGCTTCTGTGTCTCTTCATCATTAGAATATTACTAAGGTACGTTAACAGGGCAGTTTATAAGATTACCTATAATGAGCTTTGGTTAGAGGAAAGTGCATCATGAATTTAACAGAACAGTAAGAAAAAAGAGCAACAGTCTAATTATCTTCTCCCTATGCCGAGTTTCACATAAAGCCCTCTGTGAGGGCCACACTATAGCACAGTAGGGAACAGCACAGTGGGCTAAAATTGTGTTATTCTTCTCTTTGTTGAGAAAGGAGGACTAACAATTTGGACTGGAAGGCATTTAACTATCTATTTGATTAGTCATTCAACAGAATGACAGAGGTCACCAAAGCACCACTCAGCACAAATGCCATATCTGACCTCACATCACATGCAAATGTGAAGTGCAATTCCTCCCTGAGCCCCTTCTCTGTCTCCTTCCAGTGCTGGGTTTGATACCAACAATCTGCTTTATCTCATTTATCTTAAGCTATCAGGTTTCCTGCATTTTAAAAGACCAAGCTTACAGCAAGAAGATGTGGAGGATGTGGAAGTTACATGTGCAGTATTCATGAAGAACTATTTTATACTCCCAATGTTACCCATTTTATATTACTATGGCCAAACACAAACAGTTAAAGCAAAGCAAGGGGGAAAATCATGGCAAAAATTAAGCTACTGCAGGAAAAAGAAGACAGAGAGCCTGTTTTATTGAGTAGAACAACCAATTACTTTCAGGTTTACACAGTTCACTCCTTCCTAGGCAAGCCAAGGATCAAAGAGATCCTAAACCTCAGAAAAATGCTAGAAAAAGGAGCAGAGGTTGAGCAAGAGCCTGCCCTGGGTCTGTGGGTAGAACAGACAGACTCCCACTTCTGCAGCTGCAGCAAGCTATAAATTAAATTAATCCATCTAGGCAGAAGCACAGATGGGAGAAACTTCATAGCGGATATCTATAGCATGAGTAAACACACCCCTGCACGCAGATGTTCTGCAGGTTATTTTTCAAGGTACAAGATGTCCATAGGAACAAATGAACAAGGCTGGATTTGCCAGGCAGTTTTTCTGCATCACTGAAAATATAAATGATGTCACCAGCTCCCAACGGGAAACAGTTGAAGAAACCACACAGGGACAGTGTGAGGCAGACATGCCCACATGGGGTGAGCAGGAAGCCTGCAGCTCACACAACTTCCCCATCAGCCACGTCCTAAGGATCCAGCCCAGCATGAAGCACAGGAAGCCAAAGCAGCCCTTCCCTATGGAATTGCACTCCAGGCAGATTAGAGGAGTTTGGGGCATCCCCAGAGCTCAGAGAGGCACAAATTGATGTGCGGCCAATGGGAACTCAACATGAATTCTTCAATTAGGAGCCCAAGGGAACCAGAGAGCTAACTCTGCAAAGGAAGGCAAAAGATAAGGCTGCAGCCTCTCCACCAGCTACCAATGTGGCCTGGGTACTGGGGGAAGCTCACACTGAACAGTAATTAAGGCTGGAACAACAGGCTGTTGGGACTGAATGGATTTACACAGGCTTAGCGTGACAGTGCGGCTCAGCATCAATTTATTTCTTATTTACACTGCAGTACCACTCAGGGGCCCCAAATCAGCACTGTGTTAGGCACCAAATGCCCAAATCAGCACTGTGTTAGGCACTGTCCAGCCACCCACACAGGCAAACAGCTCAGGTCAAAGCGCTCACGGCCTGGTGCCCTCGCTCAGGAAAGCACATGCACTCCAGCTATCCCAGACAGCAAAGACTCCAAGAGTTTAATCCTGTCCCAGCTAGGGCAGAAATGCCCGGCTGGAAATGCCTGCCCTGAACAAACATTGCTGCAAATTCAGCTCTTTCCTCTGGCTGCCTTATGTCCAACACTCAGGTCCTGCAAGCTCCCAGCCATTTGGTAGCCTGGAAGGAAAAACCTTAGGATGCTTACGTGATTAGTAAAATGTTCTCTAAAGTGATCAAAATGCAGCTGTAGCATTCAGAAAGAAACCATGCAAACAAGAAAAGTATTAAAATCCATTTTAAAAACCCACATACACCACCAAAAATACAGCAAACACAAAAAATATCACTTCTTGAGGCTTGCTCCTACTGTTGCAGGGCTCAGAGGAGGTATTCCATGACCAAATTTTGACAATGTTTACCAAACACACTATGTCTCCCCATAAACATGATTTTGTTAGAATTGCCACAGCTCTAATCTGTAGTGTTTGTGATACTATTTACAGTCCTTGTTCTAAGAAAATAACATCAAGCTCTGAGGGAGACAGTTTCTCAGGGCTCTCTTCCACCAAAGGACTGCTTTATCAATACCAAAATATCTCCAGATCTAAAGAGCTATCAAGTTCTCTCTAATGCCAATTTCAAGTTCTCTCTAATGCCAATTTTTCATCTAGTTTGGAATGTTTCCTATAACCCACTATAAAAGAAAGGATAGAATTCAGTCAGATGAGGGAACTAATTCCCATCACCCTCCTGATTTCCAAGGCCAGAACAAAACCACAGAGCACAAACACTCAAAGCAACTTTTAGAGAGAACAAGCCAGATGCAAACTGTCAGCCAAAACAGGAAAGAAAAAATAAACAAAATAATAAAAAAAGGGTCTCCAATCTGAGGCTCATGATGGAAACTGTTTTACAACTTGAATTACAACTTACACTAGAACCCAAAGTTATAGTACTTTCTTAGCATTTGTATATATGCCTAAATCAAATCAATAATTAAGCTTTAGGCTTACAGGATTTACTTTGTTATAGTATTCTACTTGGCAGAATATTTTACAGCAGCAAGTTTACATAGCAGTTCATCCATAACCATGATTTACTTCACTTTCATTGGCTTAAAGACTAAAATCAGAAGACATTTAATTCTATTAATTTAGTATTTATAAATTAAGGAAGTAGGTTCCTGAGTACTGGGTTGCTAAAAGCCACTTCCATGCCAAAATTCCAACAAGAAAAACTTACTGCTGCCAAGGTCATCACTTTCAGCATGGCTCCACAATTAACTACCATTGTGCTGTGTGACTGGAACTCTGATGAACCTTGTCAGGAGGAGAAAAATATCTACTCCCCTTTTCAGGCGGGTATTCAGTGAGGTGCCAAGGAACTGAGAAGTAATTTGGAAAGGCTAAGACAGACTCCTGGTCCCATGTATTTAGTTGCTATTACCAAAAGTATGGGATGGATGGATGGATGGATGGATGGATGTGCGTGCATTCAGCTGACTTGGAACATAGTGAAGAGGAAGAAAACCATGTTAAGAAGAAGAACAAGCAGATTCGATCACAGGTTGCTAATAAAGATCAGGAGCTCAACAGCAGAGTGGAGTCTCTCCAGCTCTTGCCCCTTTCTTGAAGAACAGAAATTAGCACTGGACCCTTCTGCTGTGCTCATGCAATGACAATGCCTTGTGCTAGCGCTCAACCACGGAAAAAAAACAGATCCGTAAATAAAATAAAATGTTATCTCAGCTGTAGACAATTTTATTACTATTTTACTCCCCACAATTTTACTAAAAATACTGTCATTTAAAAGAAATCCATTTATTCTGTCCTTAGCTATGAAAACAAATTCTGGTTTTTTGAGGACAACATAACTGTAACTTAAGCCTTTTCAAAACATGCCTCCACGAAAGCAGGCTCTCTCACAGCAGCCAGATGAATGCAGGACTATTCAGGACGTTCTTTCAGCTAAAGCCAAGGAAACAGAAAGGTTGGTGGTGTTTATGGGTAGAGTAAGTCACCTTTTTTTTGATGCCAGAGGAAATGAAAAGGTCTAGTTTGCCAGAAGTTACTTCTCTTAAAGTACAGGATCACTTGTGTTCATGGGTGACTTGATCACTTTCACTAATTACCATATTTGAAAATAGAAGTATTGATCCCAAAAGAGGAAAGCAAGAGTGGTGCAAATGTTCCTTCACAGAGATTTACCACCTTGCCCACCAAAACCAAGTGGGTGTTTAAGAGAAAGTGGTTTTGTTTTCAGCTTCAGCCTAACTGCAAGAAGTTAGTTCCTGTCCTTGTCTGGAGGTAACGAGGCAAAGCAGGGAAGCCACTATGTGCAAGATGAAACAGGCAAAAGCCAAGGGTAAGAAAGCATCTGAGAACATAAGCAGAAAGCAGGGTGTTGAAGCAGCAGGATGGGAAGCCCATGTATGTGCAACAACTCCTCCTGAGTCCCTCACTGTCCAATTAAGCCCATCTATCCTGAGCAGACCGTAGTGCTGTGAGTCACAGCTTAGAGCTACATTTCGCTCCATCACCAGGGCACCAGCAGTTCAGCCTCACTCAGACCAGACCTGAGCAGATGTCTGTGGGTGTGACTTGGGGATTCAGCTAAAAGCCCATCCAAGGGTGAGCTACTGCCACCAGGAGCAGGCCTGTGACAGCTCCCCTCCTCCCTGTACCTCCAGCCCCTGGCCTCAGGCACAGCAGCAGCAGCCACCGCCAGAGCCAGACTGGCAGAAAATTCCCATCATTTTGTCGGGGAGAGGGGGAAGAAAAGGAAAATGAACATCCACAGCTCAGACACAAAATCAGTGCTGCTGAGCTAGGAGGCTGAACACCTGCAGCCAGCAAACAATTAGACAGGGTCAAGGATTCCTGAATAGGAGGAGCAGAGGCGGTGAAGGTTGCAGCATTCCTACTAAAACCTGAATGTCTCTTGAGGATAAGACACAAATTCCTGATGATTATCATTTATCAGCTGGAAATCAGAGGGCATGCTACTACATACTACAGGGTCCTCCTTATCAATGATGGTTACCTGCAGAAACAGACTGCCTGAGGATGCAGCAGCATGAGAGCAGAGACTACACAAATTAGCCATGAGGAACAACCTAACAGACCAAAGCTCTCCAGTCTCGGGGCATGGGACTGGATGACCTCCTGAGATTCTTTTCCATGAATGGATTGTTTATCTGTAAATGCATACATGTACACACACACACATACATACATATATATACACATGATCATGTACACACAAATTATCTATTCTGGGGCAAGAAAAGATGGCATACGCAATTTCCTTAATACAGTTTCCAGCTCACCAGTCTTGGCTGGGAGGAGAATAGAAGTCCCAATCCCCTTCAAATGACCTACACTACAAAGAAGTCCCAGTAACACAAGACATTTCCATGCATCTCATATCCAGGGACTGCAGTCAACATCTTTGGTCCCTTACATAAGGTTCGAATCCCACGTTCAGTAAGAAAAGAACAGGCTTCCCCCTCAAACCAGAGGAAATCTTCCTAAGGTTAATCTGCTGGTTGTTAAGTAACTTAGGCCAGCCACGGAAAGGAGAGCGATCACATGCAGGAGATTAGCACACTGCAGACATGAACACAATGGGCCAGGCAAAGGCGCCAAGGGGGATGTGTGTGCAAACCTCTGCTGACACCCTGTCATGCCCAAGGTGCTCTCAATGGGCACTCAGTAGAGAAAAGTGGAGGTGAAGGGGGCAATGAATCCTGTTTTGCTTCCTTTCTTCGTCAGAAAACACATCCATATGGTCTTCCCCCCCTCACACCCCCACTTCCCAGTGGCTTGGGCAGGGCCAGGGGGGTGTAGGGGATCTGAGCTACAAACTTTCCTGAGGAAATGCCACCGAGATGGTATCATCAGATCCTTTGAGAATAGAGAATAGATAAGACAAGCTCTGGGAGATAATTACCCATTTCTGCTAAGAATATGTTTTCCTTTACAATAGCCAGACTTTTATTCTTAAACCTGTTGGCAATTTTTTCCCCTCAGAAAGGTTAGCCTACTATTACAAAAACAATTATGGAAAGTGCCTACTGAAAGCCCAGGATGACACAGATGAATACAGATGACTGTCCCAACTAACACCCAGTGCTAGTGAATCAATCTTCGATGCCAAAGCCCCTCTGCTGTTCCTCCTGTCTCTGCTCCATCAACCTGCCCAAGTCCTGTTTCATCTCCAAAGCCTCCTTGTCCCTAGAGGGAGGCAGGGCAGCTATCCATGGCACAGAAGGCAGGCAGGCTGGAGCAGGCAGGGCTCAGATGTGGCTGTGGCCAACTCAGGCTGTAACACAGGTCAGCCTGGCCAAGTGTCCCTGACTGCTGCAACTCTCCATCATTTCAAAGCGGGTTTTTTCAGACAGTTCTGACACCATTTGCTCCCACCACAGTGCTGGCAGAAGGGTATTGTAATTTTGCTCAGCCATAAGAATTTTAAACCATGCTTAAGCATGCTTGCTAACCACACTTAAAAGATCACTTAAAAGTGCAGCCAAAAAGGACTGAAGCCCTCCAGCCGACCAAAGGGCACCCGGATAAGTAAGGACATAAACAAGCATGCAAACACAGACAATGAGAGCCTATCTGAAATACTTCAAAAACCAAATAGCAGCATAAGAAGTTTCAATGGGATTTGTAAGTCAGCACACGGGAGTACTGTGTTTACAGGGATGAAAATTCAAGCACTGATTCATTTCTTAAGGCTAGCACAGGGACTTTTCACAGGAAGAACAGTGGGGAAAAGAAGGGAAAAACTGATTTGTAACAAGACTTGACATTTGTTCAGGTCAGGAGAGGAAGTCTGGTATTTTCCAGAGCAGGGACTGGGAGAGCAATGGGAGATGTGTTGATAAGACAGGACCATCAGCAACCTAGTCAGCAGCGACACCAGTGCATCACAGGACACAAGAGCCTAGGGACTACCAGGTTGGTAACCAGACACAAACTGTGCCTGCCTCCTCTGCCCTGCAGGGCACCCCCAAAATCTCCACCACCTTCATCCCCAAGGGCCTGGATCAAAGAGCCTTCTCTGTGGCAGGAGGGAACGAGTCATGTTCCCCAGCAAGAGCACAGCGGGAAGGGAGGGAAACCAAAAAAACCACCTGCTGCCTTTAGTCAGGCAGTCCCCAAAACCTCACTGCCTCTGATATGCTATCACACTAGCAATGGCATTTTTTCATCAGCAGCATAAGACAGATTAAATGGTAACACTCAATGTTACTTCAAAGGTAATTAAAAAAAAAAAAAGGGAAAAAGAAGCAGTCAGTGATTTTCAGAAGACATTCCAAAAAGACAAGTTTCTTTAAGCCTTCTCAAAAACTGAAGGCACATGAGTAGTCACACTTGTCACATCTAAGAGTTTGAGCTGCAGGCCCCACACTCCCTGGGAATTAATTTAGAAACTACAGGAAAGATTCAAAGACTTCTTGTCCAAGCCACATACACAAAATAAAAACCATTCCCTCAGCCTGTGTCCTCAACACTCCTCCAAACCCAGGTATTTTATCTGGCATAAATACACTCTAACAACAGGAGGGCAGCAATCAAACAAGCACATTTAATGCCATTTACTCATAATGAAGGCTAAGGCTTCCCTACTGTAAGAGAAGCCACAGGTTACTCCCATCCATCAGGGTGCAGCCCAAACAGTCCCCTCTCCAGGGCTGCTCTGGACACAGGTAAAATGCCAACAGCTCCACAAGGGCAATAGATGGAGGGTGGGGGGAAGAAATGGAGCTACTTCAAGCCTCCCATGAACCATACAGTGACACTTCCAGTAACAGCTACAGGTCACCAAGGGACAATGACATGTAATATTATATATGTAACAACTGGCAATGCCCATGCTAATGAACAGATAATTTTCTCTTCTCTTCTAGAATATCCAAGGTCAATAGCCTGGCTTTTACCCCAAACATAAACCTTCCCATAAGAACCAAGATCACTGCAAGACTAAGTTGCAAGAAGTTCTGACTAAACTTTAGTATTAAAAGCTGTGAAAAGAGCCTGTTATCTTCATAACTCGTGGCAGGCCTAACCTGTTGTGAGAATCTGCAGTGCTGCAAAGTCAGGACCTCCCTGAAGCCCAGGCAACCAGAGAAAATGATGTGCTGAGCAAAACAACACCAATACTCCATGAGGGAGCAGAGCCATCAGTCATTTGTACCTGAAACAGTGCTACATTTCAAAGGTGTGGAAAACTCCTAGGCCAGAGCTGGATCTTGTGTTTGAATAAAAAACAGTAGCTAGGAGCTTTACATAGTATCTGGATAAGTATGCAATAGGGGAAAGGCTAATCACTGATGGCCACTCACTTCTCCCTTTAAACAAAGAAACGTTGTGTCCTAAACTCCTACAAAAAGAATTTAAAACAAAACCCAAAAGCCTATGCATAACCTAAAGAAAGTATTTTCACAACTTTTTTGAAGCTGCTGCAAGCTCTGTGGGTCACCAGCCTGAGACCAGTGATGGCAAGAATTCGCCCTCCCTTCATATTTGTATTGTTCCTGGCCTCCAAGAGTTCAAAAGCTTCAGGTAACTCTGAGACACCCATCCCCCAAATTTCTTTCTTGATGTCCTCACAAAACAAAGGGGGGGGGAAGACCAGAACTAAACAACTGAGGATTTGTATTTCATGCCCTCTTCCTCTCATCAGATAAATGTAGGTAAAAAATGTGCAATGGTCCAGCTCTCTCCATAAAGATAAATGATGGAGCTCAGGGAAATATTACCTGCTGCATTTCTGAAATGGCCATGCAACTTTAAATCCCTTAACACACTTCTGGTAAGTTTAAAATGTTTAATTGAGTTCAGGGTTGAATAGGCCTAGCCATCTTGTTTCAAACATTTGGCAACTGAGACTTAAAACTGAGCCTTCTAAAAAACAGAAGTAGTAGGAAAAGGTAAAAATACAGGGGCAGCAGTCAAGCCTCAGATCCCAAGGGCAGCTTTCCCCCACTTTCCCTACAGCCAGTACAAGGTGGTCAGAAAAATGGCCAAAAAAATGAGAAGCCAGCTGAGAGGATTTGTAACATGAGACCACGAGGCACAATACTGAAAAATTTCCTGACTGAGAGGGAGGGAGGAAAAAAAAATTAAAAAAACCCCCAAAACTGCCCAGCTCCCACTAGAAAGGTCACTAAAGACAGTTGGTTCATTTGGAAGGTTGGCAGGCGTGCTCCTCAAACCTGGGCACCAGCACCCATCACCTACACATCTGCTGGCAGAGGAAGATGCCCGCAGACAGAGCCGAGGAGCTGTGACCAGGACCATGCGCAGCGCCTTGCCAGGACACAACACCCAGCTCCCAGCGTCCCCACCCACGGCTGCTGCCACGGCGAGCACGTCTGGACCTGGGGAGATGACAGGGAGAACAACGGTGCAGCCACAAATGACTTTTGCATTTAGGTTTCCTGGACGGGTATCAGCAATCTGTCATAAAAGGAAAGAAAAGCCCTAACCGAGCCATCAGCTACACTCATTAAAATCCTAAAGACGCCTGGAGAATTGCCCTTTCTACAGCATTAGAAAGTCCTTGGCAAGTTCCTCTTAACCGGGATGGAGATTGCCCTCTGCACTCCCCCCTCTCTCCGCTCACCCCCAGTTTAACTACAGGAGAAAAAAATGGATCATATTTAACAAAAAAAAAAAAAAAATCCTCCGAGGGCCTGCAGCAGGGTGGGAGGGTGGAGCTGGCAGGGAGGGGGGCTGCAGAGATAAGTCAGGCTTGGCTGTGCACATGTCTTGTCGCTATTTATCCCCTCGCTGCTGCCATCACGTGAGCCTGCACAAGGAACAAAGGCCCTTTGCTCACCCAGCCACAAGGAGCCCTTTAAGCACTTCAGCACAGCCCAAGAGTACCCTTCCAATTAGCCTTTAAACTGTGCCACTAAAATAAATAAAGAAAACCCTTTTATGCAACAATGTTACCCCTTCACCACAGAAAGTGGACCCGCTGGGGCATATACATCCCCCACCCACAGGGAGAGAAAATTCCTAAATTTAGGCATGTTTTCTGCCCTCCTTGTATCCATCAACAGATCAAGCTCTTCATTAATGTTCATCTAACTTTCTAATTTAAAAGATGAAATCACTCCTGCACAGTACATTAAAGAGGACAGTTATTTTAGATTTTAGACCCCTGTTCCAGAGAAAGCCGTATAAAACAACTTATCCTCATTTCCAACTAGAAGCAATGCTGTAAAAAGCAAATGCCACTCCAGCCCAGACTTCAGAGACTCAGAGGATTTGTGCCCAAGGACCAGTTCAAAGCTCGAATCCTTATGGCTCAGGAGGCGGCAACCTGAGTGTGCATGTCTGTCTGTGTGTCCTGCATCCCTGCGTGTCCGTGTGTCCAGGCATCCCTGCGTGCCTGTGTGCTAGCAAGCCCTGTGCCACAACAGGGGGGCCTGCAGAGCACCAGACCTGCTCCTGAGCACTCAGTCCCGCAGGATGTTCCAGCAATCCCTACCTCACTTGAGCCAAGTCACCTGGTTTCAGCACCTCAAAATGAGTCAAAATGTGCAGAATCAGGCTGTACAGCAGAAAATCAGCTCCTCTGCTCGAAACCACAGCAATCCTCGCCTGCCAGTTCTTTTTAATCGCTAGACTGACAGCCATGTGGTAAAGTCGACAGCGCCAAGTACTTGTCATTTCATCGGTGCTGCCAATTCCCATCTTGCTGAGACAATGACACATCAAAAATAGCTTTCATCTGTTTATATACTGCATGCTCGACAAACTATGTCACCAACTGCTGGTGTGGAAAAAAAAAAACAAAACCTTTTTTTAATCAACTCCATCCTGGAAAAAAATAAGATTACGCACTCTCTAAAATATACAAAAAATTTATTCCATATCTTGGGAAACCTTCAGTGCATGCCATATTTCATTGCAGATTACTATATCCTGGAAATATTTATTAGAGAAAATCATAATTCTCACTCTTTACTAACAAAGAGCAAAGAAGTAATAACCCAAACCTTATTTCTGCAAAATGTTGGTTTCTGAAGCTGCTGAAAATGCTCAGAAGATAGAAGCAAATAGCCAAAAGCATTCTTCCTAATAAAAATTGAAGTCTTTTGCACACCAACCAGATGCCAAAAACAACAAATTCACAAAAATTCAGTCTTTCTTCACAGTTTCATTGGTCTTTTTCTGACAGACATATGCAGCAGGAGTCACATCCTTTTGTTCCTGTCTTCCTGGGATATTCAAATTTTCTACTTCTTGGTGGACACCAATTCTAGAAAAAACTGTCCTCTCTACTGATCTGATGAACACCTGAGCTCACAAGAATATATCAAACATACATGACAGTATACCATGCATACATGAGAATATACCATGCATACACGAGAATTTACCATGAAACATTTGTAACTGTCTTTTTTGCTTTTTTTCTTCCCTCCTTCCACAAAAAGTAAAAACAGTCTGAAGCACCAAGGAAATCCATGCACTTAGAATACAGGATGGAGAGCCAAAATAGAAAATTACATCAGATAACCCTACAGCTGAGAAACTATACCAAACAAACACCATGTGGCAAGCAACACCTAAAACTTGCTTTGATTCTTCATAAAACTCATCCTGTACTTTGTTGAGAAACATGAAAGGAACTGCAGAAATTCAGGAGTAAGAGCTCTTTCATGGCTAAAAGGAATTTTAGGCTTAAGACCAAAATTTACTGGTAACAATTTTCTAATTTTCATCTCAAGTGTTCTTTTTCTAACAGCAGAACATATGAAACTGTTTCAGCAAAAATGGGATTCACAGCAGCTTTGGAAGGGAGTCCCAACTGGGATTGCAGGAGACAGCAAGATTCAGGCCTGACTTAGGGAGCCCTCATGACAGCCTAATAAATCAGAAAAACGTATTTTTCCAACTTGTAGATTAAAACAAATACCAATTTGGTGATAGCATGCTTTTGAGCAGCCGTGCTTCCAAAGGAAAAATGACTGTTTACACTAGCCTGATACTGTAATAGATGGACACACACGGATCGTTAATTATGTCCAGCAGATGGAAGTGGGCTGCGAATCCATGCAACACAACCCACAGGTCATCAAGCTGCTGAGGTGCAGCTTTGCTATCTCAAAATGAGGGGAGAAGAATGGCAGGAAAGATGAGGCTGTGCCAGCTGCAGACGGCTCTCGAGGGCTCCTCCACCCTGAAGAGTCACACCATGGTGCTCCTACCACTGTTTACTGAGTAGCAAGTTCAACCAGTCCTTTTTCACACAGCCAGACTCCTTCCCACTGGATGCCACTGAAGCCAAAGGTGGAATGGAAACATGCTTTACATCATAAGGATTATTAAGTATGGATGAACTGGATGCAACCCCAGTCAAAAAAAAAAAAAAAAAAAATTTAAAAACAAGCACCCAGAGCAAACCCCCCAGCATCAGCAGCCAAGGGTTGGTAATACGGGAAGTCTCTCTTTTTGTCTATATATGTATTTTTAATCCTTTTCTCAATCACTGACAGGTACTAAAGACAGCAGCCTAGGCAGTACAGATCTGCAGCCTGACTCCACATGGAAGCTCTCAGGCTTTCCCAAGTACACTTAGATTTTTCTGTAGAAAAAGCTTAATTTCTTGGAAACAAGCTTTTACATCAAGAATGGCAGATCACCGGCATCTTAAAAAGTAGGACTCAGCCCCAAGTGCAGTTGAGAAGGTGTAATGCTGACATAAAGCAACTAAGCAAAGGAGCAAGTTCCTGTTTTCTCTCTATCAGGATTTAATATCAAGTTGGCTAAGAGGAGTTGCACAGCTCTATGGAAAAAGCAAGGGTTTTTACCCCCCATCCCCTCCTCTTTTCAGACATTTTCTTTCTTATGAAGAAGCAGCAGGTAAATTGAAACAGCCCTCCATGCCCCTCAGAACCAGCTGTCCTGCCAGATTCTGGGAGAAGAGCTCAACTCTGAGCTTAGAAAAGTGCTGCTGAAACACTGCTCTGAACTCCCCCGAGGAGGTGGTGATGTGGAAGCAGATATTGATAAACACAGATATTAGATGTTGCTCTGTTCTCACAGTCCAAATCAAACAAGTGGAAATAGGAGAGAATTATGTATGCATTAAAATTAAATTCATACTTTAAAATACTATTAGCAAAAGACTGGTAAGAGATCAAATGCAATGCACTCCCTGTAATTGCTGAATTCCTTTGGGGTTTGTTTTCTTTTTTTTTTTCAGTAAACGTATTCCGTAAGAGGAAAGATATTCACATATGGTTAAATTTTAATTTGGTTAGTTATATAAACTACATGCCACTATAAAAATTCTCACCAGTAGTTTCAATTCCATAATCACAAGCTGCTATTCAGTTTTCATGATTACACGTTCTGCCCGCTCAGGAGTTTGTCCTTCCACTTCAATCATGGGTTAAGCAACTAACAGATGCACTTAAATCAGACTGTAAAAGAACTTAGTGAACTTTCCAAGTACAAACTATACTAAAATTAAGCCTCACTTTGTCGTCATACTTCATCAACTTGTCATCACCTTCATCGTGTACCCAAAGGTATCATTGTTCAAAATCACGATAGGGCACAAGAACATTGCATTAAAAAGACAAAGTAAATTATCTCTCCGTTTAATATTCCTTAATGCCTCCATTAAAGATAGTATTTTTTAAAATAAAAACACAAAGCAAAGCTTCTACAGAAAAAAATTCCCCATCAAAAGCTATCTTAAAATGCCATGCAGCAATCACTCAAAATGCAGTCTTACTATAAAAACACAAATCATGCTCTTCACATAAAAATAAAGATCATCATGAGATGGGGTTTTATTCCAAATTTAAAATTAATTAAAACTTATTATATGCAAGTGTTGGATGGGGCTGAGTATATGACTCAGTCCTCATGTCACCTTCAATCACAGTGACGAATCTGCTCTTCAAGACAAAGTCTGAGAGCTATGGGTAAAATAATTTATTACTGTTAGCTCTAATTTTAATTAATCCAAACCCAAATGTTTCTAGTTCTTCAGTACACAGAATAAACTAGATACAGGCTTCTTCCAAGCATCTAATTAAAACAGGAAAGTCTTCAAATCTAGGGTTACAAAAATGTAATGAATAAATTCAAATAATTTACCCTTTAGGGCCCTTTAGGCCCCTAATCAATGGAATTATTTGTGAATACAAATCTGAGAGCATGTCTGTATTTTCTTCAGTATCCACATCCTAGAACATCCATCCAAAACTAAAGATAACTCTTCATACAGCAGCCTCCTACATACACCAGAAAAAGGCATGTTCTCAAGCAATCAAGGTGAACAAGCATCAGGAGGAGAAATGTAAGTGAGAAGGAATAAGAGACCAAAATTCCCACATTAGCAAAGATTATAGCATTTTCTCAATAGTGCTTTCCACAGTAAGGTGTTTCCAAGGAGTGGTTAACATGTGCATGCAATTCCCAAGAATACAGGCTACAATAAAAATATTTACTTTTAGGCTACAAAGGCAACCCAAATAATACTGACAGTTTCAACCTCGTGGCAATCAGCAAAGCTTAAAGCAGAGTAAATAATCTCCAAGGAGAGTGATAACATACAGTCATCCCAAGAACTGTGAACAGGGTTCAGGGGACAAAGACTACCCATGTGTAGAACAGGCATCTCCAAAAGAACAGCTTCCCACTCCATACAATATACATTGACACATGACCTCTAGCACTCTGCCCAACGCCAGAGCTGGGATTCTCATCTCACTAAATGTTGGGGATTATTTGGGATTTGGCCAGCATGGTCCAGAGCAGAGTTGAACAGTAAATCATAATGACCCCTCAGAGCAAGATTAGCCTAAGGAATCGTTATTTCTAAAAGACAAAAAAAAAAAAAAAAAAAAAAAAAAAAAAAGTGTGTGACAGCTATGCTGTCAAAAACCAGTACTTTTCAATCACTGAAAAATGAAAAGCCCCCACCATTCTCTACTTAAGCCTACAGCAGAAACTTTTTTCTTTGTGCTGAAGTTATCCAATTCTCAGATCCAAATTTTGTACCAGCTGGGACTATTCTTTGATCCACACAAGCGTCCATTCAGTTTTCCTACAAACTGACATTACAATAAAGTGCCACCACACTCCACCTGCCCATGTTTTAGGCTACACTGCAAAAAGAGAACTGCTGCAAGAATAACTGCACACCTACTAATTTCCAACTTCTGAGCAAAGAAATTCAACATATTAACTTAGGTTTTGGGTATTTTTGTGGGGTGGAAGATAACTTCTCATTTCCATCCATGTTACCAAAACACACTTACTCACAGACTCAAGGCAGAAGAGCTCTGGCTGGTGAGACACTGCTTGCTGAAGGTCCTCCTTGCTCCAGGTGTCCACCACCAATCCCTGCCTCTGCAGCCAAATTCACCCACTGAAACCCACCTACATGCTTTTTGCCTGCTCTACATTAGAGAGGCATGAGAGCTCCAGCTACCTGTGTCCATGGCTGTGTGACACTAAAACTCTGGGGCAGGCACTCCTTCCCCTCTTTCTGGCTGCCACCAAGGAGGACACACTTCCAGCAGCACACCACCCACCCCCATGGCTCACCTGCAAGCACTCAAGGAGGTGCCTGGCTGTGCCCCCATAGTTCAGTTTCCTTGTGTACCATAAATGAACTGAAAAGGCAATCGCAAATGCTAGCTCAGTTAGCTGCTTTGCCAAAAAGCTGAGAGCAGGAATTTAGTTATAAGTCCAAAGGTCTTTATCCTAGAACCCTGAATCATCCATCAGAGCTGAGCACTAGCAACTGAACACACTAGCAACTACACTTTGCAAGCTGAATATGGGAAGCATAATAATTTTCCAAGCAAAACAGAGGATACTGACCACATGACCCCTCTTCATGTGATTAATCAAAGCATGTTTTGAATTTAAATAAAACTGCAGCAGAAATTCCCTTGAGTCACTCAAATCTCACCATAAAAGCAAATTATGGTTTGCTGCAGGCAAAGCATGCAAATATCCTTGAAGAACCATAACAAGCAAGCAAAGAAAAGGTTGGCCAAAAACCCAGTGCCATCTGCACTCCTTTATACAGCTGGACAGGACTTGAAAGAATTGGACGGTCACAGTTATGCCAGACTTGCTTTTCCATTGTTTTTTTCAATCACCTTTCCTCACAGAAAAATTTCCTCATGCTAGCAGGTTTGGGGTTTCTTTGTTTTTTAATCTGTAATAAGGCTACAGCAGTTCTACATCTACAAGACACCCCATAATTTGCTCCCCTTCTGAATTCTGTGAGCAAGCAGACCTCAACAGAGATCTATTAACACACACATGATTCATGGCACCAGTCAGAAAGCAGAGCAAAGCCATCATTAAGAAAGATAAAGGAGAGAAGCTGAGGGGATATTCCCCTAAATAAAGGGATCCATCTAGAAGGTGCTTTATCATACAATAAATAGTGCAGATACAACTAACTGGAAAACAAAAAAAGGCAAAAAAGAACAGTAAACTTTGTGACTTGGGGGAAAATCAATTTCTGTGAATCACTGCCAGCCAGTATAAATGATGCTGCTTCAGACTGTTGTTTTTTGTTTGTAACTAAAGACTTGTGTTAGCACTTTTTTCAGAGAAACCCACAAAGCACATCTAGTTGAACACATAGAGGCTGTTCTGTGTACAGGGATGCCTGGTGCTTTGAAGCAGGCTGCACAGTAACAAGCACCCCAGAGCATGCACAGGCTTCACTCCCTTCACTGGGGTGGGGCTTCCTGCGGGTGTGCTTGAAAAGCAGGGGGAAAGCAGGTACCAGGGGAAGAATGATTGAGCAGACAGGCCTTTGCATCCTGCAGCCACACTGTGGGAGGGGCAGCTGCCTGCTGCCCTGCTGGGCTCCGCTTCTAGCTGCAAAACCAAACAGCAATGACAGCAGCAGACCACTATTTTTAATTACAGAGCTAGGATAATCTGCTCCCTGAAGAATTCTTTTATTGCTCTTTGCTTGATAACCTCACCCCCCTTTCCATCAGGTCTTGAGCCATCAGGTCTTGAGCACCTCACCATAACAGCACTGAGCTCCCTGAAACACAAGCACACAATTTTTGGGGTCTTTTACTCAGGTCCTTTCTTTCTGGAATCAAGGAACTCTAGACACATAAGGACTGAATAAGTCATCACAGACCCACATACATGAAAAAAATAAAATAAAAAAAGTGGATCACTTTCCATCCAAATATTTCAATCCTAATCCACATTAGTATGACAATTAGAGGGGCAGAGAAGCTTCACAACAGCACAACCTGCACCATGTGCTTCAGTTCCAGAGCACCTGGCTCTGCTGGGTCACACACCTGCTACTACCAGGGCCCCATCTGTGCACCCTGTGGCTTACAGGGAGCACAAGGAAAGCACTTGATGAGGGACCTCTGACACCCCTACAGAAGCAGAAAACAGCTAACCTATTCATGCCTACCTAGGGGAGAAGATAATGCACACACTGTATCTGAGAAAACACTGAAGCATTTTGAACACTAACACTTTCACCTTAGTACACTCCCTATGAAAACCCAAAGTGAAGGCGCCTACAGAGTAAAAGGTGTTTCAAAGAGGATTCCTTGTGGGCAGTCCCAGGAATGGAGAGCTGCCTATCCTGCAGGGTTACCCAGCATAAGGGAGGTGACACGGTGGGAGCCACCTGACCCTGCACCCTCAAAGTGCCAGCAAGGTAGCCCAGAATTCCAGGGCGGGTTGCAAAACTTGTCAGTCCCCACTGCAAATGGCCATTCCTCCAAAGCCTGTGAAACTACCAAGCTAATCCTCTGTGACAGGTAGCATTGGTAAAGCACCTATAGGAAAATGAAGTGCCAAGGAAGAAAAATATTTGGCAAACACCCCTGCTGTTTATAGCAAAGTAAGTTCATAAATCTTATGAAATTAACTGTTTTTTTTTTTTTTTGTTCCGTTTAAACACCCACTCACATATTCATGGAACAATTCATGAATATCATTCTTCCCTTTCCCTCTGCCCCCAGCCCTTTTCCACTAGCTCTGGAGGTAGTAAATTAAATATTAAGAAAGTTTCCACTGTAAGTTTCGGTTTCTGACTTCATTTAAACTTCATCATGCTCCAGCTATTTCAAAAATCCCCAGCCAGTCCAGAGCTGCAAATGACACCCATCCATAATGGGAAAATTAAGTGCTTAAAATTAAGTACCTCTCACTTAAGGCAATGAAAATATAAAGTCCAATCACAAAATGTTTGGCATGTTCTTTCTCACTCTATGTTTCTGTAGCTTCTTCCTTTGAATGAACCTTGGGGAGAGATGGTGCTTATTAGCATCCTCTGCTCTAGCATTAATTATTCCCAAACCATCACCTAAGTATGCACCCACTCCACTGCAAGAGCTTTCCTCTGTTATATGAAGACTGTCAATCTGTTTAGTTACTCTCTGGTCACCCTGCTGTCTAATATGTTACTGGGGACATGAGGACAACATGAAGTCTCAACTTTGATCTCCCTCATTATCTTGAAGAGCTGCCAAGTCTCCTTCAAAAATGTGGCTGCACACAAGCTGGGAAAAGAATATTTCAGCTTAGAAAATCACTTTGAGCTGCACCTTCAGGGAACACAGGGCTGCACAGGCCTATCAAAATGGAAGTCTTCAACTCAGTCATGCTAGAATTGTGGGAATACACGGTCTACGTGTGTGTTATAGACACATGGACATATGTCTTTATACATATCTACATACCTGTATGTACATATATAGACATATGTCTATAAAATATATAGAGGCACACATGTACACCACATACCAGGATGGGAAGGGAAGCACAAAGGCATCTTGCCCCACTGCTGTGAGCAGGAGCAGTGCAGGTTTGCACAGACATATTTTCACCAACCTACCACAAGAACATTAATGCATAAATGCCAAGACCAAAAATACTAATGAGTACAAAAGCCGTGTCATCATTTTCCCAGATTAAATCCATCTGTCCAACAGAATCCATCTGTCCAAGGAGCTTATTAAGGCTGGAATAAGTCTTTTATTAGTCGGGTTACTAGGATCCAAGCTTTATCTCTGTCACCTTCAAGTCCCTCCCAGGCTGCCAGCCGGTGTGCAGCTCTAGCTGCCCCACACACAATGAGGCTGTGCCATGGCTCCTGCTGCAGCACAGCATCCCTTGCACCTCCCAGCTCCAGGGAGGAAAACTAGGAAAGTAAAGAGTCCCTTCTCCCTTCTCTTTCTTGCCCTGCTTAATTGTGTTCAGGAGTCTGATGCTCAAACAGCAAAAGTAATGCTCTGAATGACTCTTCTCACCCATAAAACACAGGAAGAACTCCAGTGCAAACTCCCCAGCCTCAGCAGAGCCCAGGCTTTCAGGTGTGGCACAATCCCACCTCTGTGCCCCACTAGCTATGAAGGGAGTCCCTCAAACCCAAACTTGGGCAAAGAGAAGGTGAGTAATGTCTCCCTAAGCCTGCAAGGGCACAGTCCCAGCAGCCAGGCTTGCCTGCCTAAGCACAGTGAAGCAGGAGGCGAACAGTGCCTCATCAGTCTCCCCAGCTGCTATTCAAAGCAGGCAGGCACCTGGAAAGCCAAGAGACTGCTAAAGTTCAGCTTTGTTTGCTGCTTGGCATGGTCCAGAGCAGCGGCCCAGGGAAGCTGGCACTGGGAGCATTTATAGGAGAAGGGTCTCCCAAAAATGGAAAGGAGGGGAGGAGCAGCTAAACAGAGACATATTCCCACCACGGATGCCAGAAAATAAAGGAAATGACCAGACAGATTTAAAAAAAAAAAAAAAATTGCTCAAAGCAATTTATGCGAGGTTACACCAGGCAAGAAAAAAAGGGCATAGATCAGTTTAATTTGGAAGGGAAACTGCAGCAAGAGCACCAACCACGTCACTTTTTTTTTTTTTTCAGGCTTGTTTATATAAAAGACATCCATCAACAATATGTTACAATTATAATACAAGGAACAACTCCTGCTCCTTTGCAGATATACATTGGGGGTTTATTTATTCTTCTCACACACTACAGGAACTTATTCCTGTGTTTTATAAACTCTCTATAAAATAAATATATGCTTACAGGCTGACAAAGTACCAGCTGATACACTGCAGCAGACAAGAAACAGTGGTAAGGAAGAATTAAGTCAAAACATCCCAACACATTGCTGTATCCGTGTTTACTGCTCATGATCTCTTGTACAGGAGGCCCAAGTCCACTTCACTAACTCACTGCCACATGAGCCAGGACACCAAGCAGAAGCCAACACCATAATCTCTGTACTTTATACACAAACTACAAAATAGAAATGCACATTCTGTTGAAGAGGAGGATGAAAAAACTGCTTCCAACCTCTGTGGCAGTACCTCTAAGTCCTTACAAGTGTGGACCATTAAGACAGCATAGATGGGGAGGATCTATAAAACCAAAGGAAGCTCTGAACACAGCCTGTTTTCCATACTTCATTGAGTGCAAATCCTTAAAACAAGATCTCTATATCAAAGACAGCCCTAGAACTTCACTTTTACCTCCTAATCACTCACCCTGCTTTGCATTTGGAAACACTGTATGAAATGTACTGCATCCAGCATAACCACACACACACAAACAGTGCGTGAGCACATGCACACTGCAGAGAGGGAGGAGGGAAGAGCCTGTATCTCCCTCCTCATCAGGGCTGGGGCAGGCATGCTGGAAAAGCTCTCTGAGAAACTCCACCACAAACCAGGGTAAGTGAAAAGCCAGTATGGCGCAACATTGTACCTGACCTATTTCACCCGTTTGACTGGGCTTATTTTAGCACAGTGAGATGAGCTGCAGAAGAGTTTGTTTTCACACATGTATGTAACCACACCTCACCCTCTCAATTAAGAAGAAGAAACACTAATTTTCCTTCCGTTATTTAAGTCACCAAAACAACCTATTTCTCAGAAATCTAGATAGAAAGTATCAGTATGAGATAGCCTAAATTTCATATGTAAACCATCTCAAAAATGAAAAGGACTGATGGCTCTGCATTCTGTACCAGAACATACAACTTTCCTTCTCACATTTCCTACCTCCCAAGAGGAAATAAACAGAGATAATAGGCAGTGAAATGTGCTGAGAGTAATAACCATCAGTGAGTATAACCTATTAAAAAATTAATTTGTTTCTATAATTTCCACAACACTAATCTGCCCTGATACCTCAGGAATCAGTAAGAGAATTACTGTCTGTACTTGTTAGAAGAGGGGCTTTTTATGGGACCCCTAATTGCTGCAAATTAAACAAACCTAATGTGTCTACAAAACATACAATTTCAAGTATAAATAGCTTCTCATCTTCTAAGCAAGGGGAAGTACTTTTCTCCAAATGACTTTGCTCTCCTCCTGCTTTTTGGTTAAACTGTTTAAGCTGAGACAAGCACACCTTATGCTTTGGAGGACATGCCCCCTTGTGCATCTGGTAAAACAGCATTTTATACTTGCACATGATACACCTTCAGGCCTCCCTCTGAAGTCATTCCCTCATTGTCCCCAAATTTATGTGTACAGAGAGTCTTCACCAGGATGACACAGCTCCAGTTATATTTAATCTTCACTGAAAGGAGAAAAGAAGGAGAAAAAATGAAGAGGAGAGAAAAGGGAGAAAAAACAGAGGGAGAATTGGGAGAGAAGAGAAAGAGGAAAGAACAATGAAGAAACAACAAAGCAGAAAGAATTTAAGCCAGACCTCTGAACAAGGACTTACTTACTTTAGCCTTACTAAGGGCTTGTCTACATGGGAAAGTCAGGGCAAAGGAAGTGGCAATGTGAATTTTCAGCACACTTTCTTTCAGCAGACTAAGTTAACCTGCCCAACAGGCGCTCTTAGTGCACACTCAGCATCCACAGGGGGAGTTAGTGCAGAGCAGCTAGCGTGCTGTAAATTCACACCCTAGCTTACTGCGCACTAACTTCCCCATGTAGACAAGCACTAAGCTGCTGAAGCCTTCATTTGCCTAAACACTTTTTTTTTTCCCCCCTCCTCTCAGTGGACTAGTTCTGGAAAACTCAGGCCATCACTATTCTAAAGCAGGAAAAAAAAAGGTCAAACACTTATTCTTCCAGTAAACTAAATTAGAAGCACACACAGAAGTGCCTGAAATGATCCACAGGCTAATTTGTTCCTCCCAAGCCTAACCCAAGACCCAGAACCCATGCAGATGAAAACCCCCAGCACAAATGGCACCAGTAAGAACTCACAGGCCAAACTATTGGGTTTGGGTGGCAAGGTACTGATAGCCAAGGGCTTATAGGGATTTCTTCTCTGAGAAGCTGCCAGAAGCTTCCCCTGTCTGACAGAGCCAACACCAGTCAGCTCCAAAACAGACCTGCTGCTGGCCAAGGCTCAGCCCAGCAGAAATGTTAGTAATGACTCCAGGATAACACATTTAAGGGGAAAAAAATTATTGCAACTTTCCAGACACCAACAGGTCAGTGAAGGAAAGGGAGAAAGTGCTCCAGGTGCTGGGAAAGACTCACGTGCAGACCATGGTGAAGACCACAGTGAGGCAGCTGAGCCCCTGCAGTCCTTGGAGGTCCATGGTGGAGTAGACACCCACCTGCAGCCCCTGCAGACTCCACATTGGAGCAGATGGATGCCCAGAAGAGGCTGTGACCCTGTGGGGAAGCCCACACTGGAGCAGGCTCCTGGCATGGAGGACTTATGGAGCGGGTTTGAGGGCAGAACCTGTGACCCAGCTTGAAGGACTGGGGCCCATGGGAAGGGACTCATGCTGAAGCAGTTCATGAAGAACTGCAACCCATGGGAAGAACTCACATTGGAGGAGTTTGAGGAGGACTGCCTTCTCACCCTGAGGAGGAAGCAGTGGCAGAATCAACCAATGATGAACTGACCACAGCTCCCACTGTCCATCTCCCTACACTGTCACGCTGAGGAGGTAGAAAATAACTAATAAAGTTAAGCCTGGGAAGGAGAGACCGCTGGCAGGAAAGTGTTCTTAGAATTTGTTTTGCTACTCATTATCCTACACTGATTTGATTGTCAATAAATTCAATTAATTTCCCTAAGCTGAGTCTGTTTTGTCTGTGATAGTAACTGGTGAGTTATCTCTTCCATCCTCATCTTGACCCATGAGCCTTTTGTTATATTTTCTCTGCCCTGTCCAGCTTGGGGGGGGAATGATAAAGTGACTTTGGTGGGCACCTTCATCCAGCCAAGGTCAAACCACCATAGCCAACAACTGGTCTGCAACTTCTCCCAGGTTCTGTCTGTCACACCAATGCAGAAAATCCCTGAGAGCGGTAGGGAAACAGGCTGCACCCCATCAGTGTGGAAGCAAGATGCAATCTCCCAGTGCCAGCAGGCTATGCTGATGGTGCCTGAAAAAAGGTCTACACCATGGACACAGTTCAGAACCAGTTGTTTCTCTCTCTGTTAGTTAAAGAGGAGTTTTTTCCCCATATTGGGTGATTCATATCAAACTTTTCAGCCTTTCCTTAACAGCTGCCTCCAGCGCAGTAAGGTACCAACATGGATGGCTCTGAGCAGGCCCTGACACCCTGATGTCACTGTCCCAGAAGCTGCCTGCACCAAGCAGGGACTTCTCCTGCCTCAGTCCCTTCCTGCTTTTGGGTCCCAACTCATTGCACCTTGTT
Source organism: Agelaius phoeniceus (assembly GCF_051311805.1). Taxonomy (NCBI): domain Eukaryota; kingdom Metazoa; phylum Chordata; class Aves; order Passeriformes; family Icteridae; genus Agelaius; species Agelaius phoeniceus. The sequence goes on from NC_135266.1 coordinate 30,496,933, forward strand.
TGCAGTCCCACTGGGGAACAGCCAGGCACCCCACAGCAGTGACAGATTAACCAGGGGTCTAGGAAAGCAAAGCAGCTTAGCAAGCCCCAGCTCTGTCCTCTCGTCTGTCACCAGACAGAGTGACCACAGCAAAACAAAGTGACCAGACTTCAGACTAATGAACCAGCACTTGTTTATCCCTAAGAAAATGACAAGGTTAATATTGCATGGGAAACAACAGAGAACATCTCCTGGCTCACAACTCTAATTTTACATGTTTTTTACTTTTTGTGCCTTACTTTCTCCTCCATAGTGAGAGGAAGAATAAGCAAAAACACAAAGTGTGACTAAAGGTGTACATGCCTCAAGAGCTGGATGATCTGTATTCTGAACAGTAAGTAGCTGGTGCCATCTTTGACCTCCCACACCATCAAGAATCATATTTCTCATTTACTATTGGCAGAACAGAGCTAGAGCAGAGACCAGAAAAACTATAGGACAGATGTAGCCCTACACAAAATTTTCATCATTTCAAGAATCACTGCCACGGCCTCAGTCCCATGAGGACACCACCTTCAAGGAGGAACACCACCAAGCAAAGGCCACCAGTGAAGAGCTCAAGCACCACTGCCACCAAGGGTAAGTCAGACTTCCCCTCTTAAGCCTTAAAAAACTTTCCTTCAAACCAAATCAACACAAACAAGGAAGCCAACAGGTTGACTTCAAGTTTACCTCTTCATTAAAAGTTCAGTAATTTTTAGGACATGAACTGGAAAGGCAGGAAAGCCAGGAAAACTAATTTCTCTGAACATAATTAAAAAAAAAAAAAAAAACCAGACAGAGGTAAGTGATAAACCTCATGTTTTTCACACAGCTCTGCTGCCTTCTCCCTGCAATACCCTGAGCTCTAAATGACCTGCAAATTAACCAAAACATGAAACCTGACTCCATCCCCATGCTCTGCACAATACAATCAGCCTGCCAGACAGCCCAACCATGACAAAAAGGTTTCAAGGAAAGTTGTTTAAATATATTACTGCCTGTCAACATTAGATTTTCTACAAATACTGCACTAAACATGGCAGTCCCTTTTAAATTGGGTGGGAAAGACTACCCAAGGAGGAGAAAAACTCCAAGAAAAAGCAACAGTCAGGGAAAACAAAGGATGGCAAAGTGGCTTTCAGCTCTTCTACCTCCAGCTATAAACAAGCTAATCAGATCAAAACCAGATCTAGTCCTTGCATGCATCACAGACTGTCCGTGAACTCTCAGCGCAGAAATTGATGTCAACAATTGTTCTTCTATAGACTTCTCTGGAACTAACAAAATCCTGATGCTCAGAAACAGTCCTAGCAAGCACACTACCATTGGAAGTATCCAAAATCAAGTGAACACATACTAGAGACTGCTACCAATCTTGCCTTGGCTTTAAAAATATAAAAGCACAGCAAGTTAGAGAATAATAATCTCAGCATAATAATCTCAGCATTTTGACTCAACACCAAATGCTTCTGGTTTCCATCAGTCTTCATAGCAAAACTCCAGGAGAAATTTTGCAGTAGTAGGTGAAGAATTTTGTGACACACTGTCACATCTCCATCAGTAGGAGCCCATTCCCACAGGCACATCTCTCTCAGGACACCAAAGAGCCACCTCACCACCTCAGTGGTATGGATATCCTTGTTTCATGCAAGCTCCACTTTAGGAAATGAGCACCACCACCCTTTAAAGAATCGTTTTCTTTGCAAGAGATAACTTGTCTAGAGCCCACTGCACAGTTTCCTGTTTGGCCTCAGGCAAACAAATCTGGTCCACTCCAGATTCAACATGTCACTCCTTACTTTCTTAGGAGGTCCTAATGGAAAGAGAATAGCCTAAAATAAGGGCTTACACTTTTTCAACAATAGAGAGAATGAAAGGAGAGGATCCACACATAGGATCATGTACGAACAAAGCTACCAACCAGGTATCCTTGAATCTTACACTTTTTCCATCTCAAAGTTTCCTGGAGCAGATGCATACACACACGGAATTGAAAGCAGGTATTTAGGCCTTCATTCCTGTCCTTCATTAGATGTCCTGTTCTGGGAAGCAGTGTTCCCTGGCCCATTGTCACCCTGAACTGCAAGCCTGTCCTTCCATCCCTCAGTGACAAGGAAGGCATTCAGGCAAATACGCCAGGTGATCAAAACAAGTTTTTCATTAATTTCCACAGCTAAGAACCAAGGTGGGAGCTCTAATGTGAAACAAGTTCTTCCAATTTTTCTTGGCAGCCCATAGGAACGCTCAAATTTTCTTTCAAATTAAAGCCTCCTATGAAAGCAAGGGCTAGGCAGCAGTTTGAGCTTCCTAGTGGGGTAGCAAACATACCATTTGCTGTGAGAATATGCAAAAACATAAAAGAAAAAAAAATCCATACTGAATTTAAGAAGAAAGGAATACAAGCAATCATAGGAGTGCAGGACTTTCACTTCTAGTTTGTTTTCTGGTTTTAACTTCCAATGAAAAATGCCTCCTATGAAGGGATTTTGGATTATACAGCATAGTATGGTGAAGGTTACAATACAGACCCTTAACACACAAACAAGAAAAGGATTTTTCTTCATGGTGAGAGACCAAAACCTATCTTCAAACATTTATTTTCACATTGTGAATGTCAACATTCTTTTCTGTCTTCAGGACAAGTGGGTAAGGTACAGCCACTGCACAAACCAAGGTCAAACAACCCTTCAAGGTTTCATTTGGCAGAATAACACTGAAGGACTTATTTGTGCAAGCTTGGAGATACACAATCAATCAGGAGACTGCAGAAATTCCTGAGAATTTGGGGAGAGAAGGGTGTATTTATTAGTGTTTTGAATTACAAATGGGTGAAAGATTAGTTGTTAAAACAATAAGGGGACTAGAGCAGACCCACAAGTGCCTGTGCAGCAGGGTTCCCCCTGAAAGCACAGCCACACACATACATGCCCTGACCTCCCAGCCCTTGGAGGGAGAGAAGGCTTGTCTAAGGCGAGGACAAAATAAATATCTGAGGTATTTAAACTGTATTTTTTCTACACTTAGATTTCTTTCATGACAGCGGGGCTGTAAAACAAGACCTTTCTGGCTTGAGCCCACCATTCTTTAGGAGGCTTTCAAGAAGCATATTTTCAGAAAGGGTTTTACAGTTGACCCTCTGCAAGGCAAATAAATAGCTTTCAAAAGTACATGCACATGCTTGTACTTTTCCATGGGGGGGAGGGGGGTGTCAATCGAATGATTTCTCAGCAGAGAGCCCATGTGCATGCCTTCCCACCGTGGGGATTTCTGCACTCCAACCGATCCCAACAGCTAAACTGCAAGGGCTGTCAGAATGAAAAGAATTCAAGTGCAATGGCTACATCATGGCTACACTGTCTGGAAGCACAGGAGAGACATACCAGGATCCTGACAGCTGCAATCAACTTAACACAGTGCAATGTTTTTTTTAAACAGTACTCCCTCCACCAAAAAAAAAAAAAAGACACAGATACCTAGCATTTGCCCTTGTTTAAAATTATTTCATGATAAAATAACAGACTTTGGTTTCCAAAGATGTTCAATATTAAAAGCTGCATTCAGTGTCAAAATCTTTCAGCAAAACTTGCAATTATACACTTTCACTGACAACTTGACCTTAAGCAGAGGTATAAACTTAAGGGTATAAAACACAAAAATACAAAATTGCACACTGTGAGGTTTTTTTGAGTTTTGTTTTATGTGGGGTCCAGTGGCAGAGCACACACATCCCATGTCTCAACTTCCCACGCACACACAGCAGTTGGATTCGTACTATCCTGAGATACCTCTACTTAAGAATTGTTGAGGATTCAGGAACCCAAAACTTTTCTTCAAAAAAACGTGAACACTTCCAATGCTTCACTGGGGGAACTTATTAACAAAAACAGCAAAGGAAACCTCCAGCCATTAAGTTTAGCCAACACATTTATTTCAACCAGCTACGGGTCAGACCTTTTCACCTTTAGCTGATCCTACCAGCAAAGCCTTCCCGGTACAAACTCTGTCAGAGCCTCCAGTCCCTTTTCTGTTTCACCTATGTTTGAAGAGGTCTACTCCAGGAAATAAAAACTATGTTGACATTTCCAGTGTTTGTCCAGCATATAATTCATTATCAGAGCATTTACTAATACAGACACACACAATGTCTCCAGCTGGCACATGGCTAAGCAGGCAAGGCACAGAGCAGCAGAAATGGGATCTCCTCTCATAACCAGAAACTCCAAGCAGATGTTTTGTCAGCAGCACTCCCTGTGAATCACCCGCCTGAGACTCACAACACAGGGTCATCGCCCTGAGCAAGTCAAGAGTGATGTCTAAAGGAAAAAGTGAGTATTTCAAGGCCTTTTTTTTTTTGGTTAGTTGGTTGGTTGGGGTTTTTTCTGGTGTGTGCATGTATGTTAATCATCTTATTTATAAGGGGTAGTCAGTCACTCCATCTACAGACAAGATCAGCTTTGGCTTTTCTCCTAATACTGCTATATCAAGCATGTCTTTCAGCAATATTTACTGATCCATCACGTGAAACAGCAATAAATAAGTCAGATGGGCAAGTGTAACGCTACCTAAATCCAGATCTGTGCAATTTGAAGCTGAAACTGCACAATAACCTGTACAAAGGGTTGGCTGTATGAGAGGCACACCACAATGCCACAGGCACAAGTGCTGTGACAGAAACCGAGCACACAAGAAGACACATCCTTGGGTGACACAGCACAGGAGGAACCCAACTCACACTGCAATGCTTCTAATAGTTTTTCTTTTGCTCGTGTTGCCATGACATCACCACCTGCAGGTACTGAGTTGTGAAACAATCCCCTCTCGAAGGTGTTCCTGAGCGATGCCAAGGATGCCTTAAGCTAACTAAGTACAACAGATCAGAAACCTTGACTTTAAAGGAAACATGAAGGCTGTGTTTCTAGGAATGTAAATGAGACACCTGCACATGCAGAAAAATGGGAACGTTATAAAAACATGGAGAAAGTATAAAGCTCCCTCCCCCACTGGAGTATTTTATGTTTTGGGCTTTTTTAATGAATATGCAATGCAATATTGGGGTTTTTTTAATGAATATGCAATGCAATATGCAGTGAAATGGTAACTGGTTAAAAATAAGTCCCAGTTAGCTGTATGATTTCTTTTGAGTGTTCAGTGCCACATGCAGCATAAAACTCAGCAAGCAGAGTTACACCGTACTACACAGCCCTGTTAGGCCCAAACACATGCTATAGCAATCCAGGCAGGAAACAAAGGCATCTAAGACTGAAGCCTGAGGCTTGAAGCTCCAGGCTCCGGGCAGTATGGAGCCTACAGCGCTCATGCTTCTTTCTGTGAGCTGTGCAAGACCTCTGGGGGACCACCCGGAGGGCTGCCACCTCCCAGGCGCGTTTGCTGGGAATCGGACAGCAGAACGGGCACGTTTCCACGTTCTGATGGGATTTGAGCTCTAGGGTGGCTGCCTTTTTTCCACTGAGTGAGCCATCTGACACCGGGTGAGAAGCCTCACACTCCAAACTGCATGCAAGGTTAAAAGCTGAGTTAAACTGCACAGCATTTATGAAACACTGCAGGGAAAAAAAATCAATAGCATCACATTCCAAGCCATTGTTCATGGCCTCATAGGCAAAATCTTTACAACTGCCAGGCTGGGCAACTATGGCAGTAGGCTCCAGCTCTGTCTTGTCTTCCCCAATGTACTATATAGTCTAACTTAGTCCTAAAACCACAAACTAGGATTTGTTTATATCCTCATACCCGGACAGTACACAAGCACCTCCTGTGTAACAATCCCTTTTACAGATTATCTGGTATTTGGCATGTGGCTATAGATCATCTTTTTAAAGTTCACAGTAAGAAGAGAAAAATAGTAAGGTAATTCACAAGTTTTGTCCACTACTAACAAAAAACATAGCCTTATCTTTTTCTGCAACCCTGAGGCTCAGATGTTTAGACCTTAATCACTAAAAGGCTTTCCAGTGGGAAAAAGAGATGTAAGGAATAGACAAAACTCTATTTGTAACTTGCCTGTTTTGCCTTAACTACCAGTGATTACTCATCTCCACAGCAGGAATCCAGAATATGTCTCTTCCTGCATATGCTTGTCCTCCTCTTGCCTTCAGTCCCACCCACCCAATCTGGCTCAGCTGCACACCTGAGGGATGTTTGACTTGCAAAAGGAAAAAGCAGTAAACATAAGGAGGGAGCACCCTTGGTTCAAACAAATGTAAGGGCTGCACAGCCAAAATACAATTTCAAGGAAAGACTTAGCAAGAAAGTTGCACACCCTTACTACAACTTCTGGGTAAAATTAAACGTTCTATCACTCTAAATCAAGATGCAAACACAACATCAGAAAATAATCTCCCACCAAGAAACAACAATAAACCAAAAAGAATGGACTGGGTATTGCACTGGCCAGTACATCCTCTGCCCCGCAGGGACTGGGAGGAGGAGGGACAAGAAGAGGCACAGGTTTTCTTACCTCACTTTGGGGCAGGAGAAGCTAGCAACTGAATAGGATTTTGCCTCATTTCAACAGGCCCCATGTGCTGCTCACTCAGAATCAGCAGCATACAGGGGAAATTGTTCAAGACAAAGCTGAAAGCATCTGCAAGCCCTGTGGCCCCCTTTGATGGAGACAGGCTGTGGGTGTTCCTCCTCAGCACTGTTAAGAACCATTTACTCAGGCTGTGCTGCTCTCTGGGGAAAGAAGCCTGGATGGTTATCTCCACAGCACAGGTGAGACTTGAGGGATCTCCTGTCAGCACTCCAGCCCAACATTTTCAATCTGTTTTATGTTTTTGCATGTGCTCTGACTCCCAAGCTAACAGTTTCCAGCTGACAGCAGTGAGGATGGTGGGGACATCATCTGCAGAGGGAGCACCTTGCCAGGGCATCCAGCCAGGCACACTGTGCCCCCAACATGCCCACAGAGGTAGGTGGAACCCTCTTTTGGCTGGCTACACGCCATGGTGGCTGTCCCTGGGCCAGACAAGCCGAGCATGAAGTGCCACAGCTTTGCCAGCACGCCGGTGCCAGCTGGGGACCGTCCGGACTCTCCCCAGCAGCTGCCAGCGCCAGCCAGCAGGCACCCGTGGGGCAAGCGAGGCTGCAGCCCCACCCCAAAATGCCAGCAAGAAGCCAGTAGCCAGCCAGCCACATGACTCTTGCACTAGCCAAAGCTTGGACACCCTGCCAGCTTTCCACTCGCTGCAGGAGGAGGACACCCAAACCAGCACAAAGACCCATCAGCGGGAAGTTAATCTGTTTAAACTAAATAAAAAAATAAATGCTAAGAGATTTGAACCAGTTGAGTTTGCACAGCAAAGATTCAGATCTGATGAGAATGCTTCTGATCCAGTATTAAAAAGCCCTAAAACCAGCTTACACAAACTGACAGCCTTCAACCACAAGCTCTTGTTTCGACAGCACAGCCAAGCCCAGCATCCCTCCTCCTCCTCCTCCCTCCCCACTGCTCTGGCACCTGGAGCCACTTTGGGCAGCTGGACAGGGACTGAAATTCAGCTGCTGCCAGGGCTGTACCAGCCCAGCCAAAGAGATGGTGGTGGGGAGGGCTGAGCTCTCCCAACTGACAAGTCTGCTGAAAGAAATGCTGGAGAAACACCCAGGTTTAAATTTAGGGAATCCAATTTTGAGAGTCCCCTCCAAAGAGAAGCATGTGACTGACAGTATCCCCTCACTCTGCCACTTGAACCCTCCAAGAGTAAAACCCTAGCAGAAAAACTGAATGAGAACCAAGAGAAGCCGACCCCATTGTACAACAAATCCCTCACAGATTGAATTATTCCCTGTGCTCCACCCCTTTCCAAGCTTGCTTAGGCTGTAATTATTTGCAAGGTAGGTGCCAGCTTTCCTCCACAGACACACCTTGCACGTCACAGGGGCTGTGTCCCTCACTACTCCCAGCCTGCACAAAAATAAGGCAACAGAGTGCTGCTTCTTACCTAACCATTAGTAATTTCCTCCTTCCTAAATCATGTTAAAAATCACAGAAAGAGAATATCCTGAGTTGGAAATGACCCACAAGAACCACCGAGTCCAACTCCTGCCTCTGGACAGGACAGCCCCAAAAATGTTCACAGCATTCCTTTATTTTTTTTTTTTTTATGCTTGGAAACTGCTGCTGCTCTCAAGGACGGGAAACCGGGAACAACCAGAATACAGACATGGCAAGAGGGTACAAAGCTGTAAATGGGCACATAGGCTCCTGAATGCAGTAGCTGATCACAGCAGAGGGCACATGTTTGTGAAATAACCATGCCATCTATTATTATAATTATACTCAGAATTTATAATGTTGAAAATCCCATACAGATAAACAAACAAACAATCTCATCATGAGGAGACACAGACACCCAGTTGTCCCAGCCAAATCAGAGGGAATGGATTTGCATATCTAAGAAACAGCTGAGCTCCACAGCCAGCATCATGCTGTATCTCTGAAAGCCCCTTGGTCTGAATCACCACCTCCCAAGCACACTTACCCCCCCAAAACTCACCTAACAGCTGTGGACCTGTTTTGGAAATTACCAGAAACAGACCAACGCCACCCTCCTCATCCTCTTCACAGTGTGACGGGAGCTGGGGATATCATGCAGGTGGAGAGAGGGAACACATCTGTCCCAATCCAGGGCACCTAACTTCTAGTGTCAGCTAGTCACCTTTTCATCAGGGTCTAAGACAGGTCAAATGAATCACCTGCAAGCACTTATTCATCTCTCAACCACAGATGCAACTAAGTCTGAGTAAATAGGTAAGCCTTAGACATTAATCGGAGGTGTCTGAAATGAAAAAACTGAGGAGGCTGTGTGCATAAAGTGCCAAAATTACACCACTGTAAATAGCAAAATAAAAATGGAAAACAGACAAAGAAAAAAAAAGGGGGGGGGGAAGAACAACTAATTGCTCTCCATTGAATGAAAAAGCATATAGTTACATCAGGCAGATTTTTTTTTTTAACACATTCATTATTTTCCACCTTTTTTCTGCTATAAGTGCAAATATACTGGGCTCACTATAGCTTCCAAAATGTTGTACCTCTATATTAAGCTGTTTCAGAGGGTCAATACACTTTATCCATAACTCCCATGAAGGGACAATGCATATTACAAAGATAGCTATGTTTAAATAAGCATGGTTGTGTAACATTATGTAGTGAAGCTCCAGTATAACCTGGTTTCTTTTTGCTAGCCTGGATAGAAGAGACAGGTTATAATTACATTAAGAAACCTCTTCCTTAACCCTGATAGAGACCTAAAGAAGATAAGCCTTGTTGACATTTAGGCTTTCTACTCTGGTTTTCTGTTTTGATTCTGACATAATTTAAGGCAGAAATGTGTATCACAGCACTTAAGCCAACCCATAATTCATGGCAGCATCCCGAGCTGATTAGTCCTGTTGTATAATCAGGTCTCCTTGATATATCAGGGGACTGCTGTTCATGCAGGAGGAACTTACTGTGCCACTTTCACTGTAAGCTGTGTTAGATGGATCCTTTTTTTTTTGTCTTTTATCAACCTGATCAAGCCTTGCATAAAGCTAGTGATTGATACAGGAACTAAAAATGAACACACAGAGAAGAATGTCCAAGGGACAGCTGTCATAGCTCCATACTTTGAGGAGAGGACATTGATTTAGAAGTCCTGATTATAAAGACACTATCAGCCTGACAGAACAGTTAGTATTATCCCTTTTGTATGTTAACATGCATGATTTATATTATTCTGATGTGCAGTACACACACAGCTCTCTCATACACTGAAAAATTCATGGTAATGACACAGAGGAGACCAAGCAACAACATGGTAGTGAGAGCTCTTAGAAGCTGCCTGAAATGCCTGAATAGGAATATTCTGCATGTGGCTTTAACACACTTATTCAACATCTCTGCATTATGTCCATGCTTCTCTTCATCTTCCTTTTGTTGCCTTACCTCTTGAGCCAAAATTAGCAACTCATGTGATTTCAACATTGAAACCCTGGTTAAGATTTAGCTCAACATTTTCAGCAAAGAAAATAATGCCTAAGAGCAGAACACAAGCCCCAAGACCATTCCAGCAAGCTTCTATTTGCTTTTTGCTATTTTTCTAGCCCATGTGAATTTGCCACCCCTAGGAAAAAAAGAAAATAAAAAACAATACAACCATTCCTGGTGTAATTTCTGTAATTTTGTAAAAAAAAAAATTGCTGAACAGAGATAGAGAGATAGATAACTATTTTTTAAAGATACAGCAAGAATCTGACGTGTACAGCAGCACAGCATCACTCTGCTGAAAAATTCCACTCTGTGCATCACAGTACTTCAGCACTATCACATGAATGATTCTGGGCCTGATCTCATAAGCACACCCATGTGCCATCAAACAGTTTTCTGTCCCAATCCTCACCTTTCTGAATAAAACATTTAAGCAAAAAATCAAGCCCAGATCTCAGCTCCCAAATGAAGATGTAACAGTAGCTGAATGTCACTCAGCTTGTGTTAGGGTCAGTACAGCAAAACTTCAGAGCAGATGAAATAAAAAGAGTGACAACCACCTGAAACAATTTTTGACCCTCCTTCAGTCCATCTTCCTGACTTAATGATTTGGGGCAAACAAGTATTTTCTGCTCCCAAAGCATGACTGAAAAAGGATCCACCAGGACAAGCACCAACCTCTCCAGGAAAACAGTTACAAAGCCTTCTCCCAGTTTGCCATCTTTCATTTCTGTTTAAGTTGATTAGATCTGTGATTTGGGAGTGGGAAGAATCCAAAATGAAAAGGCAAATGCTAGGCTCCAGGTCAGGATTAACCCCAATGCAACACTGCAAAATAAAGGAGTTAGTTTCTAAAGTAGCAATGTCCTTTGGAGCAGGCTGTTTAAAATCACTGACTAGAATTTCAGCTTCCTCATTAAGTAAAAAAGAAACAAAGTAACATTTCAACACAAGGAAAGTAGATAAACCTAATTAACAGTCACCATGGTGATCCTTGATTTTTCCCCTAGTCTGGGAGAAGAAATGTTTTTTTCTTAGCTTACACAAAGACAGTTTGGATTTACAAACCACTGGGCCCCACAGGCCTGATAAGGGAGGGAGCTTTCTGCTCCCATCAAGGACAGTTTCTACAGAGTATTTGACTCCCTCTGTTCCTCAGTCCATCCCTGGGGGTAAAACTGGTACCCACCAACAGCCACTCCCCGTGTCAGCCTGCCCTCCCCTGTTACCCCTCATCAGCACTAAGGCACTCTGCTTTTCCTGAAAGTACACTGCTGGGAGGGGGCTGAAGTAGGTAACAGCATCCCCACCTCTCCTCTTCCAAGTGGAAGAAGTGTCAGTAACAACCAACCCACCATCCTCTCTTCACCTGAACAATACTTCAGCCTTGTTGGGTGTGCAGACACGGAACTTTTGAGGAGACAGTCCACATGATGATGTGTCACACAAAGCCATATGCATTGTATCACCTCCTTCACAAACCAATCAGACTTCATTCACACAAGTATTAAACCTTCAGAAAGAGAGCAGGATCAAACCTATTGACTTTCCTACATCACAGGAGCTGGAGTAGGGGGAAGAAGATAAGAGATCACATCCCAAAGGAAGAGCTTAAATCCCAACTCCCTGCTTGCCAAATGCTCTTGCTAAGAAACTACAGAATTGTTAGCATTCCCTGCACTTGGTGAGCACTCACACCACTGCTCTTCAGTTGGGAAACTCCAACCTAGACTTCACAGTTCCTCAAACCAATGGCTACTACGCTTTCCGTGACCATATTAATGTCAATAGACACTGATGAGCAAGAAGAACCAATATCCTGCTTTCCAGTTCCCCTTTTCTGATCTGTATTTTCCAGTCCCACTCCCAGGAACAGCAGTCCTCTCCAAAGTGGAAGAAATTCCCTGCACAAGCAGAAGAAACTGTCAGGCAGCACGTTTTGCAGCCCAGGAAGCCCACAGAACTCTGGGAGCAGGGCATGCAGTACAGCAAATTGTGCTATAAACTCAGGATCACAGTCCACAGAAGTCTGGCTGTGACCTTAAAAGTTTATTTCATGAGTAATTCTACCTTGACCGGTGTGCACCCACATGTGAACTTGGCACAGCATGATCAAAGCAGTTACAGGATGGCTGTTATCAAGATGAAAGTGGCACCACCAGACTCTGCCTATAAGCAAAGGCAACAATCACCTTATACAGTTATCATTTATTATGGCTATTACAGATGAAAGTTAAAAGTGCCGATCACACTTCCAGGCATGAAAGCACAAAGAAAGAAATTATTTGCAAGGACCACCACAAAAAAAAAAAAAAAAATCCCACAAAACCAAAAAAACCCAAACCAAACAAAACAACCCAAAACAATTCATATTGATGCATATAGCTGCATTAATGTAAAGAAAAAAACCCTTACTCCCTAAGGCAGAAGTCAAATGTTGAGCAAACAGCTAGGCTCTGTATTTTGAAAGTGTATTAGGCAAGTGTGCTAAATTGACAGGGCCTCTGTGGCAGGATGCTATGCTTCTTAGGGGTATCCTTACGAGGTTGAGTTGACTTTGCCTTCTCAGAGGAAAGAAGAGCTTGCTTGAGCAATTTGCCTAATGCTGAATCTATTTTAAGAGCAGTGACCCAGATCTTTGTTTTGTCAGCAAATGACTCGTATAACAGAGATGAATTGACAAGGAGTTGAACCAGCATTGGGCAACACCGAGGAGCTGACGGGCATCGGCCGAGGCAGGCGATGGACAAAGACAGCACCAACAGGCTCTCCCACCTGAGCTCAGCTTTGAAACCTGCAGTCAGCCAGAGGGTCATCCCTGGCTAACACCAGTCCTGAAAGACCAACCCTCATCAGCTATGTGACCCCATGACCCACATCCATGCTGAGAGCAGCTTTCCATGGCTGTCCATCCATAATAGTAGAACCTCCTTAAAACACATCTGGTCTCAGAGTAAGGAGCAGGGTGAGCTGCAGCCCTTCAGCAGAAGTTTCACTAGTGCTGTGTGCACACACCAAACATCCTCTACCCAGCCATACAGAACACAACCTCCCTGATGTCTCCTGAAAAATAAGCATCTGCCTGATGCCTGTCTCTGTGCAAAGCAGGGGCTAACAGGGAAATGGCCAAGCCTGTACCCACAGGCAAGCTGCTGGCTCAGCTGCACTTTGGGGGTCTGAGTCACTCCATCCACACTCATTGCTGGAAAAAGCTGCAGAGACTGAGGAGCCATAGAGTCTTGACAAGAATCCTGAGACATCCACCTGATCTTAAACATGCTTTTTATTACAGTGATTAACAGGCAATCAAGCACTTGGCAAATCTGATGGGGAGAGACTTCATGGAGGTCCTGAGACTGAGGGGAAAAAAGGAGGGTTGCTAGCAGGCAGCTAGACAAGACCAAGCTATTCAGGTGGCTTGTATTATATTTCTTGTCTGGGAAGGTCTTTTGTTTTAGCTGTCTCCAGCATTTCTTACATACCTATAACCTTATGGAAAACAGACTGAAGAAAGACTAATGTCTCAAGTATTAAATATTCTGAAGAATGGAAAATGCAAACTGAGAAACCAAGAAAATACCACTGGGGAGGGGGGAAAATTAAGTCACAGAAAACATCTCCAGAAAGGGTCTCTCAAAAGACAAATAGCTGCCATCCTGGTTAAAATAAGGAGAAATGGGGAAAGACCACCAAACACCAGCCTGCACCCCTAGCTGGGTGAAAGAATTTTTTATCAGTTCTACTTTGCAAAGGAATGTATTCATCATTACTCACAACAAAATATCCCAATTGCTCACACAGAATCAGCGCTTTTCCCTTAAAAAAAAAATCTGTGCTCTTGCTAGGAAAGATATCTTTACTGTGAATAAGCAAATCAAGTTCTCTCTGGAGTGGATTTTTTTTTTTCTTATCCTCTGCAGTCCAGAATCTGCAGGCCCCAAGCACATGAGTGATAAAGCAGCAGCAAGGCTGCCTGAAACAGCTACAAACAACTGCTCAAGGCTGGGCTGGTTGAGTTCTTTTCCCCTTGACCTCCCTCCTCTCCATTCAGTGTTTTGAGAACACCACTGCACTGGCTGATACAAATTACACAGGAATACAATGCAGGTGCATCTACTCAGCAGAAATCACCTGTGCCCATGGCTACCTGACAAGCCAAGTTCATCCAAAGGCTGGGAATGCAATACAGGAGGCAGGTGAAAAGTCTGGGCTGTGTCCAGCTGGGAGTGGGGGGAAGAAAGCAAACAGGCACAGAGGCCAGTGGCACCTACATACTTACAGCACACAGATGGGCAAATATGCCCCAAATATAACTCAACAAGAGAGGAAGATCCAGACTCCTGCTCTGGAATGCACGGGGAGAAATGACCTCTCTCCAGCTAAAAAAAAAAAAATAAAAATACAAGCAAACAAAACCAAACAAACAACAACAAAAAAAAAAAAACCCTAAATATTTTCTGATAAAATAAAATATTAAAAAAAATAGGAGGAGCTCACTCCTCATCCCACCATGCCTGGAAGCACTGGCTGCTAACAATCCTATAGCAAACTGCTGCAAAAAAATAGCAGAAAAATAACAGCAGAAAAATAGAGGGTTCATTACAAGGAAATACATATGTTTGCACTTTTAATAATAGATTTTTAATAAAGTATGGGAAATAGCAATAAAACCAACCTTATGATAATACAACAAATTTAACCAAATATATTTCTGAAGCAACAAATGTCAAGACCAGAGCTTTCTGGACCTCCCAGAGTTGAAAATGTAGCCTTATGGCCAGCTCCACAGGGACCACTCTGTCCATCACCAGGATTTGGCTATAAATGATTATACCCAAGTACTCATTTCATAATGATCACGATGAAAAAAAAGATGTCAGAGTCCTGCAGACTTAAAAAATCAAAAGTAATTAAAACCATGCAGAATTCAAGTCTACTAGATATTTATCAAATGTTTAATACAGAAAACCCTGAAGCGTAATGCTGTCAACTGAGCTTGAGAGAAATGTGCTCCTTTCCCAGCCATACAGCTTAATCTGTTCCCAGGATGCATTTCTTTACTCAGTAATTTCAATTTAAACAGAAAGGAACTGTGGATGTATATTTTAGTTAAATTACTGCCTTTCTTTAAACAGACCCTGGGTAAAAAGGGCATTAACCCCCTCTCCCTCCTGTGTGCTCAGTGCCTCTTATCAGCACGATGAAGTGGTATCTTTCCAAAGCATGCCCTTTAATCCTTCTGATGCCTAATGTGAAGCCCCACCAGTCCAATGCCCCCAGAGTGGGACATGTGTGGTGTGTCCACACAGCTCTAATCTTCAATCAATTCCAGCACAGAGAGCATGAAACACAGCCAGTTAAATTCAGCAGAGCAGGACTAACAAGATCCATGTCCGAGGGCAAGAGCCAAACACTTCAAGGGGTCAAGTTGGAAATACACTACATTTTAAACTCTTCCCAAGAGCCCAAACTGTTTTCAGCAATTCCTCTATGGGACAGGGACAGGTACAGGACTGGAAGGAAAAAGTGATTCCCAGGTACCTGACCACCAATATTATTAGTGAATTTGCCATATAGGAGCAATTAACAATGATTAGAGTCCTTGGCCTACCCAGAACATTACTTGGTCAGCACCAAGCCCAAATGCAATGACTACTTGCTTTTTTTCATCCAGTAAAAACTTCAAGAAACACAGTGTCCTAAAGTAACCATAGAGCAGCCTGTATCTTCCCTTACTGCCCTTTCAGCCTGCTGGCACCACACACACCCCCCATATAAACAGTCCTCCCCTGGAACCACTGCAGCTCCTCGGTAAATGAATCTTTGTCCAGATGGCAGTCTCAGCAGAAACTGCTCTAAGTACCTCCTAATACCTAAAAAACCAGACTTGGCTCAATCCTTCCACAATTGTCACCTCCTTGGAGATCAAGGGGGAATGGGGAGGGGGGAAGCAGAGCGGAGGGAATCTTAAAAAATAGATGCAATTATGGTTTTCCTGGGGAAAAGAGGCTATGTAAGTACATTCAAAACTGCAGATATCCAAGTGACAGAGTTTTGATCTTTAAAATTTGTTGTCTGCTGCTACCAGAGAGACCACTGCATTACTATCCAGCACCTGAAAGACTAAACTGGGGATAGAGGAGCAATCAGTATGAGGAAGGCTGGAGACAAGACCTACAGCAGTTTCTGCATCCTCCACTGCTCACTGTATGGCACAAGGCCATAGACACCCTAACACACCTCTCAATTCATCCATGAGGTGAAAAAACTCTGGAAAGATAACTAATTTCACTTCATCTGGTAAACCTGGCAGGCTGGGAAACTGAGTATAATAAGCCTGCTGTGTGTCCCTGCTCTCCCATCCACTCCACACCCAGGAAGGACAGGAAAAGCAGCTCCTGGGGAGCAGGGTCTGAATCAAAGCAAAGTGGTGAATGGCTCCCAAGGGGAGAACATCGCTCCTGTGCATGGAGCAGATCACCCAAACACATCTGGGGAAGAGAAGAACAACCAGCAAGGAAAACTGTGACTAAGCTCCAGGCTCCAAAGGCAGTAACTCCACATTCAAAGCTTCCCCCATCAAATGCTATTATCATCTAGACAAATTAAATGGACCATTTCTTAAGGCCATGATGCCCACACAGTCCCAGGGGGACAATCACAGGGCTAACCCACAGAGCCAGACAGGATGTGGTGACGGTCCACGTGAAAGCTTCAAGCCAAGCTAAAGAAGGCAGACCCACAGAGATAACCTGATTTCCTCCCTCGGTTCCCCCACTTCCTCTTTAACCTAGCACCTCTTGTCTTTTACACTGCCATTCAGCATTTACAGAGCCACCTGGCACCTCCTTACACCTAGAGGAGCAAGAAACAAAAGTTCATGTATATCAAAGGTCCTACAGTGAACGGTGCAATACATTTTGAAAACGCAGAAGTGCTGCAACAAAAAAGTCAAAGCAGGATATCAGGGGGTGACAGTGCTCTCCAGATGGCAGTGCTGGTAATTTACCTTGCAGGAGAAAATTTCAGAAAAGGTTGTTAAAAAATCGTTGTAACAAAATTGAAACCAGTCTTTCTTCTTTCATGTTTCTGATAGAATGTCTTTTTACCTGCCACACCCAATCTCAAAATAAGTATCAGCTAAACTACAGTTTATCCAGCTCAACGCTGCATTTTCCTCTCCTGAATAAAATTAACAGCCACCCCCAGTTTAAAAAGAGATTTCTTAAACTAACAGCTGCATCAGAACCAGCACTGAAATGCCTTGAGAGTTTCTGCTTAAACCCACACTTTGAAAAGTCATGATGGAGCTCATTTTCATAAATCTGAAGAGAGAAGAAAGCGAAATGCTTTGCTAAAATTTGTTTTGCATAAGTATAAGAAAGGTACCCTCTGGAAATGCTTTTTGCAGGATCATAGAGAGAAAGAGTATGAGGCCATTCTCTTTGTTAAAGAGCAAACTGATTTTCGGAGACTGTGTTTTAGGCTTAAAGGGGCAGTTCAGAAATAAGATGGCACTCCAATTTTGTTTTTTACAGTAAGAGTTTCCCAGAACTCTGTAATACATGTGTCCTAAATATGTATTTACACATGTGCCAACACTTGCATGGACTAGTTTTATTAAAAAAAAAAAAAAAAAAAAAAAAAAAAGAAACAAAAATTCTAGGAAAGCCCACTTGATAACTTCATAGAAGGCTGTATTTTAGCAATGACTGCAAGCAGAGCAGAATAGAATCAGCTACTGGCTAGCCCACAGGTGGGCTGCTCTTGGATCAAACAGAGGTCAGAATTTGATAGCAAGCCTTGTACTCAAGGAGAGGTGCCTGCATCAGAAGGCTGAGCTGAGACCCATCGAATTGGCACCAGTCACTGCAATTCCTCTCTGAACAAATTCGAAGCAGACTTCCCAATGTTTTGCCACCACAGGCAGAGAGCAGAGGCTGGGGTTTGACTCTGCACTCTTGGGGCAGGGTGGTGGTGCCTGTCCTGGGGGCACTGCACCATCACACCTCTGCCCTGCTCGGCGCCCTTTTGTCCTTCCCACACCAAAGCCGGTCGTGCCCCATTTCTTCCCTCCTCCCCACCGAGAGAGAAACAAAGGGTGGCAGTCTCTAATGGCTCCAGAGAGAGATCTGCGGCTTGGTTTATTACATGCTTAACAGAGCACTGAATTACTGGTAGTTATTGCCTAGTTTAACTGCTTTCCTTAAAAGAGAAACATGAGCAAACAAGCATGTGTCATGAAAAAGCCCCTATTCAGACAGGAGCTGACAAGAGAAAAAGCATCCAGGGTTTATGACTGTTTACTACTAGCTGTGCATTCAGGCACCAGCTGAAAGTCACAATAAATACAAAGAAATCCCTACCTTGTCCTCCACCTCCTTAGGAGGCTTGTCTAGCCCTGGATTTACCTCCCGAGGTTAGCACACACTAAGTACCGAGGCTTTAAACCACACCAACTTAGCATGTGTCAAGGGCAGCATGCCTTGTCTAGACAAAGACTTGCAATGCACTTTAGTGAGCATATCCAGATCTGACATCTTCAATCCCAGTGGAGACAGAAGCCCTGAGAGAGCAGAGACCATCCCCACCACCAGAGCTCCTCTGATTGATGGGGGATGGAACACCCGAACTTCAGAAAATGGTACCAGCCTTTTCCTCTGAAAGACCAGGGTAGAAAAAATACCCCACTCGAGCAGAAGGCAGATCTGCAAGCAGGGGTAGCCTGAAGTTTGGCTACACACCACCCAATGACCAATAATGAGGGGGTTTAACTGAGAAGCAGGGGGGATGAGAAGAGCAAACAGGCTCTCTCGCTCCCATCTATCTACCCACCTACTCATCTATTTTTTTAATGAAACTTGTAAGGATTTCAGACCCATAACTCAAATCAAAACTCAGCTGAAGTCCACCCTGAGGTTGAAAAAGTGTTGAGGACAAAATGATGTGGACAAAGCTTCATTCCTTCAGAAACCCAGGGTAAAAAGAGACCACAAAAAAAAATTAAAGCAGGTACAGAATGCATGTGGAGCAACACATTAATGTAAAAACAAATATATTTCATTCATCTTGACAGAACTACAGCCCATATACCAGAGGTCATGTGGATTTAACCATATCCTTTCTATTTGTTAGTTACTTTTAGACAAAAATATAAAGCCTCAGACAAGCCTAGAGGAAGAAATGAAAAAGATGATGAGTATAGAGTTTAGAGGAAGGGAGACTAGCAGGAGGAATTCACCCACATCAGATGAGTATGAAGGAAGACAGCAAGGACAAAACAAACCACACAAAGAGAAAGAAACCTGCCATCACTAAGAAAAAGGGCAAATTTACAAAATTTATTATACAAGAAAATATTAAAGAATAAATCAAAGAAGTTAAGGACCTGAGACACTTTCGAAAAGTGTTATTTCTAGAAAGAATACTTCTTTCTCACAAGTCTGACAAGTGAACATTGTCTCAAACCAAAAATGTGCCAGCCTTTGCCCACACAGCTCTAACCACAAGCTCCAGAGCCAGGCCGACTCTCAGTTTAGTTCCTCTGACTTCAGCAGACAGGGTCTGCTCCTGGAGAGTCAAAGTACTTCTAGCTTTACAAAAGTAATCTAAGCTAAACCAATATACAACTCTGCACAGGGATTTGCTTCTATCATGCTCTTATTCCACCACACTTCTTTATCTTTCAAATGACATTTACATCTCTTAAATCCTGATCATACAAGGGGTGTCATAATCTGTTAAGGTGTGCATTTCTGCTGGCCTAAGACAGCAAAGATGTTTGGAACATTTCTCTCAAAACATTCAAACCATGAAATCTCAGATTTGTTGAAGAGAAGTTTGGCTTGGGCGCTCACAAGACTTTCTGCCGTCACGCAGAACCGTTCCCGAAACGAGGTGGTTTTGCTGACGGCTGTGATTCAGTCCCCAGTCATTTCAGCATGTTGTTTTTATCATCTTTCAAAGCTGTCCATAGTCACTATTAAAAGAAACCCACAAAATCCAGCACAGCAGAAGCAAACTCAATCTCTGCCTAGCAAAGGCACTCAGGACTGAGCATCTTTGGAACAACCCTGTCCTTATCTTGGAAAGAGCAGCATCTCAAGGTCAGGTTATAAACACATCTCTCAGGGAAACACTCTGTACTGCTGCTGGGTGCACAATCTGCACAGGAGAAAAAGGAATGGCCTTTAAAGACAAAGCTATAAAATTTTACTAGGTGAAATGTTTACTGAAATAAATCTAGTCCTTTGCACTCTCGATTATTATCGTAACACATACAGAAACTGACACATAATTAATGGAGCTTTAAACCAAGAGCTCTTGCAAGAAAAACACAACCCGAACTTTTCAGCTAACCTTGACAAAAAGAGAGGTTTTGGTAAATTTCAGCAACACAAGTGGCTTTGTGATATTCCCTGTTTATTGGGCACCTCTCACTCCCACAAATGAGCAGCATCTCCGAGCAGAGGAGGTGAGAAGAGGCACTGCCAAGTCAGCAGCATGCACCACCACTGACAAAGACCCACAAGCAGTCAAGGCTCAGCAGACACAGCTACCACCCCAGAGGTACTGTACCACCCACACCCTCTTCAGTGGGTTTTCATCCACATGTGCCATCTCACAACAGCCAACAGCTGAGACAATGGCACCCACAAAGAGAATTCATGAAGAAGAAAGAAGAGGATTTGGGATTCTTCCCTTAAGAAGAATCTCCTCTTTTCCTAAGCATAGGAATCCTACAGGGTGAACAGATTTTAGCAGTAACAAAACACTTTAATACTCAAGTCTAATGGCTTTGCTTCCAAACTCACAAGGATCTACAAACCACTTTGACGCCATCTTTATAGATTTGAAATGCTGTTTATATTTCTTTTTCCCATCTTCTCCTGAGATGAAAATCCACATTATGGTGCTACTGGGTCAAGAGATTCTCCAGCAATCCCAGGTATCTCCAAGACCCAGCACAGCTCTGAATCATGTAAGCCAGCAGGATCCCTCTCCCTCCAGGAATAAAGCAACCAGATACCACCCAAGGTATTCCATCTATCTGCCTAACCTTCTTCTTTCTGCAACAGGAAATCCTTCTGATGGGGAGCACAAAATATAACCTTCCCCTTTCCCACACAGCCCAGTGCAACCATAGCATATGTATACAAAACATGCTTTCTTAAAACTCCAGCATGCACTGACTACACACTCTGCTAGCAAAGAGCTCAGAGGTGGAGAGCAGCAGCAGATGAGGACACTCCAAAGCCAAGGTACCTGACCTGTGAACAAAGCAGCAGTGTCAACAGCAGTGGTTTCACTGCTTGTTTCTCTCATCCTTTCCCAAAGCCCAGCACAAGCACTGCCACAACACTTGGTCCATGAGGGGGCACCTCCAAACTCAGCAATTAGCCCAAAGGAAGTCTTCTCAATAACAAATATATCTTTATTCCTGAAGAAGAAACTAGAGCACTCCTCCATTACCTCAGAGGAAACCTAAGGAGAGGTAACATTACTCAGAATTGATTTAGTGCCTCAAGCCATTCAGAAGACCATAAAGCCACTGACAGACAAGACAAGCAACTCATTCACAAAGGCTCTTTGATCTTAAATACAAATAAAATTAGGTCAATATTAAAGATTTTCATTCCTTGCCATATAAGATTGCAAAAAGGCTAAGAAAAGCTTTTCCCATTTCTTCTTTTAACACTCAAGTTATTTAGCAAGTAATATTTCTTTCACATGACTTGAAACATTTTCTCCATATTCACTTGTCATCGCCCCAGAACTTAACTCTTGGTGAAAATGCACAGGGGGAGCTGTACAGAGTGTTCTCCATAGTCCCCAAGGACAAGTCAGGTCAGAGAATTTCAGTGTATTCCACATGGGGGAAAGAAAAGAAGATCAAAGTACACCTTTCACAACACCCGGATTAAAAACAAAAACAAAAAAAAAGAAAGTAAGATTTTTCATTTATTTGTTATTCAAAGCATTCCAGTGATTTTTAAGAGATGAAGATGAGAAAGCCTGTGCTGTCACTATTAATAGGCTGACATTCTTTCTTCCCCCACAAGACCACACCAGAAACACAGGCGAAGGCGAGAAGTTAAGGGAGCCTGGAGTCATGCCAGCTCTGCCAAATCCCAACTCTGCAGCACAGGGACTACTCCAAAGAGATCCCAGGACAAGCTCTCACATCCCAGACTCCCCATAGCTCTCAATGATGCACCTTTTGTTCCTTCTCCTGCAACAGTACATCATTAACTTCATCTGCTGAAATAGCAGTGGTTGACAGCATAATCTAAGGATACAGCATCACCTTGCATTTTCCATTTAACATGCTTAGCTGTGCTAGGGTACCTTTAAAATCTTATTTATTTGCTTTCTAAAGCAACCAAGAGCTCTCATATGCAGCAGAAGGCCCCTGAAGCTATCACTGTAATGTGATATCTGCTCATAAATGCCAATATACCAATTTTAAAGGTCTTAAAGCTGCTGTTTAGTCATGGTAAAATAACCTAATACCTTCCTCACCTCCGTTACAGCCAGCAATACAGTTACATGTGAGCAATTCAGTTCAGGCCCTTCTGCAAAAGACAGTTAAGCAGAAACCTCACCAACTGCATGCCAGCACATAATTCCACCACAAATACAAGTAAAACAAGCAGGGGTACCATGAGACTCGCTCTGTGAGATCCACACACTCAGTCACCCCAGGACATTTAGACCCTTTCTCTAGGCAGTTTTTAAGATACCACAGGGTCAGCATGCAAAGTCTTCCCTCTCTTTGGCATGGGTAAGCACAAAAACTGACCCCAGCCCATACTAAGGCAAAAGAAGGAGTCTCTTTTGATTAAAGCACATAACTAATCTGTGTTCAGAGATTTAGACTGTACCTTTGTCATGTATTTCCTGGATGGCTGGGAATAAACTACATCAGTTCCCCACCATACTTCCCTCCCACCTCCTTGCCCTGTAGTAAAGCACAGTGGATAACTTGAGTATCAGAGAAGCACATGAGAGTTCCACTTCCTTCTGTGTTTGTACAGGAGATTACCATGCAACTGAAAGTTCAGTTTAACAAATGATGTGGAATCTGAAACTTCAAATACTTCAGGAATGTCTGCTGTAGCTGCTGAAGGAATATCCAGGATATTGTCTCAAAAAAACCCCAAGTGTTAATCAGAGAAAAGATACTTGGATTTACAACAGGTTGAGATTTAAACACAAGATTCACAACCAGACTAAACTCTACTAGCTGAGCCTACAGACAGGAAGAAGCAATTACAACAACACAGGTGGGAAAAATAAATAAATAAACAAACAAACAGGTTTGATGAGAAAGGATACCTTACAGAGAAGCACACGTTTGAAAAAAACAGTTTGAACATCAGGCACTTAATTACAACCTTTATCAAGATCATCAAAAAACTAAAGTATAATTCTCACCTGACAAACAGTAACCCAGATTAAATGTGTGCTCCGTAGATGTATAATCTACATGAACAGGAACGACCCCACTGCTTACTGCTGAAGCACAGAGAGGAGACACAAGGCACTGACTGCTTTTCACACTGATAGATTTATTTCTGCAAAACTTCTGAGGGATCTGATTGAGAAAAACTGTCTCATGTAAGTTACCATGCTTCACTTAAGAGTGCAGAGAATCCTAACTGAGAGCAAGCACATTCACCTCTTGGTACATGCAAAAACAGGTCACTAATGAGCTTTTTGAGAACATTTCCCTTCCATGATGGGCAAGTGGGGTTTTACATGTCACTCACTTTCATACATTCACTTACAAAGACATCTTCACTCTTACTATATACCCCACAAAGAACATGGACTGC
Source organism: Agelaius phoeniceus (assembly GCF_051311805.1). NCBI lineage: Eukaryota > Metazoa > Chordata > Aves > Passeriformes > Icteridae > Agelaius > Agelaius phoeniceus. Next base: position 30,520,783 of record NC_135266.1, read on the forward strand.
AAGAGTTGCTGCATGCATGGTACACAGTGAGGTCAACCCGTCCAATCTTAGATATTCAGACAACATAAAACTGAGACACTCATCAAAAGTTCCCATTTTAACGAATAGACAAAAACTCAGGTAAAGAGCAATTTATCTCATCCTAGGGTAGTTATCTCCAGAGGCCACTCCGTGTTCTATTTCTCTCCACTGAGTCCAAGAGCACACAGCTCAGATCAGACAGCAAAAGGACAGTAAGCAGCCCACCTACTTAAGCATCTTCAGAAGTAGCATCCAGGCCCCCTCCACAGAAACAAACTATAAATTACTGAGCATCTGTAATGATGCAGCTCTCACTAAAAAATGCATTTTTCAGCTTTCAGGCCACTGTAACATAACTGGAGATACACAGCACTATCAGTTTTTTGGGACGCACAAAACAAACTTAATTAGGACTTCCAGTCAGCAAATACCTCACCATTATTTCTGCTGCACCAGTTCCCCCAAGAATTATTTTGATTATTGCAGTAGCTCATGGTAGTGGATTATAGCAAGGGTTCACCAGCATGCTTTCCTTCTGCACCTCTATCCTGTAAGGGTTTATAACTCAGTTAAAAGTGTTCCCTCTTGAAAACAGCCTTGTAAGATGGGTACAGCTGCATTTCCTTTTAAGTTTTTTATTGATTTTTCTTTGGGAATCACAAAATTTAAAAAAAATAATGAACAAAAACAATATTGGGGGTCCCTGACTCTAAGATACATAAACCCAAGCAGGGCATAGAACATTTTACGGTAACACATTAAGACCCATAGACCTTAAGCTTTTTTGTGTTTGAAAACAAAACAACCCAATACCATTAGATAGCTCAAAGTTTAGGGAGCAAGTTTTGAGACAGGTTTATTTTGTTTTGAGCTTAGAGTTTAAATTAGAATCGTGAACTCTTGCCCACTGTCATTCCCTACAGCTACTCTCTCTCAATCCTGGGAAGAAGCTCTTGAAACTGCCAGAGCTTAGCTGAAATTGTCATATTTTTAAGACTTCAAGTAATTTTTAACAGTGCCAGTTCCAAGGTGCATCAGCTATGAGGTAAACCAGCAAGAATAAACTATTGCCTTGGTAGTCCACAGGGAGTCAATAAAACAGATTTAATTCAACTGATTCTTTTGAGCTGCTGCCATTCTTTTACCTGTCTAAGTAACACTTTCCCATTTCACCTCTGTCCTCTGGTGAAGTTTCCAAGTGCAGGAACTACAGCCAACAAGTCCATACCATGGACTGGTACAACATCAGAAGATGGTAACCCAAATAATCACACATAAAACCAGCACAACTTTCAGAGCCCTAAAATACCCAGTGAAGTAAGGAGAACTCCATGTATAGACAAACAAAAGGAAAAGCCATTTTGGGGGATAAGACATCACAGAGTAAGTAGTCAAAGAAGAAGCAGAGGGATGCCACAGATGATGTGTGGACCTGCACTTCCATGTGCAGAGTGACACTAGAAGGAAAGCCAGGTACAGAGTGGAGCAGCACCACACCTCCAAAGCTGCAAACCTATGGTGCCCAGAGGGATCTTTTAGGACCTTCTCAACCAGGGTGGTGAGAAAAGCACTAAGCAAGTGGACCTGACCAGCAGCCCCAGAGCCATGGAGCTACTGGGGCGCTCAAGGCACAGAGGGGCAGGGGAGGAAGCAGACAAATACCCGTGGCACACCACCAACAGCCCCAGCAGCCACATCCTGACCGCAGCCCACAGCAGACCTTCTTCGGGGGTAGCACTACCTTGCTCCAAGAAGAGAGTGGCTAAGTTCATGTGGCTCCTTCAGCCACAGGTACAAAGCCATGAGTCACTGCAATCCCTGCACGGAGTGCAGCTGTTATCAATGCGCCACGGGACAGCTCCAAAGGGAGGTGACAGAGACATTACTAGATAAGCCTTACAATACCAGTATAACTGCATCCATGTTTGGAGTTTTACCACGTTAGCTGTTTTATTGCTAGACAGGCCAATCAAGACCTGTTGGCACTTGCAGTGTCCTATTTGTACAGTGATAATGACAGCCACAGTGCCAGAGCAACCCGGGGAGGTGCGGCTCCAGTGAGAAAGAAGCATTCTGCCAGGAGTGTGAAACAATCTCCCCCAAAAGACATCCCTTATTCTGGCACATGGTCACAACACAGCTAGGTGGGCTAAAGGAGGTCTGCTCAGCCTGGGCCATGCTGAAATCAGCACAAAAACCAGTGTCAATGAACATTCCCAATGAACATCCATTGCATAAGCCCAAAGCCTGGCTGACTAGCCAGATGCCACGGCTAAAAGCTAATCTCTTTCATAATATATGTATTTTAATATAAATTATATGTGCTAATATGTTTCTACTAACAACTAAAGTGTCCCTTACTTTTTCTTATATTAAGCACTTTCCTGACTCCACCCTACTTTTTCTTGCCCACAACTACAAATAGTCGTCTAATTCATTCTCTGCATTTAAGCCACATTCTCCTTCATCTTCTGACTTCCTCTGTAAATTCACCTTCAGTAGACTGCTTCTCTCTGAATTGTCCTACTATCTCTTCCTAACTCCAAATCTTCCCATAGATTTCACCTTTCACTTGCAACTATGATGCAAGATCAAGCAGGATGCCATTTGATCAAGCAGAAGAACCTTTGGAAAATTGTTAACAACCTTTATGCCCAGCTGAGCTGCACAGGACATTAGAGAAGGACTTAGCTGCACCGATTTCAAAGTAAAGTGGAGAGAAGCCTACTCCTTCCATACCTCTATCTGATCTTTATGTGCCTCAAAAGTGCAAATTCTCTGAAAGGGTAAGCATCTCCACTCCCCAGTCTCTTTGATTTCATCCTTCTTTAGTGGTGCTTTTCACAGATTTTTCAATCAGCAGCAAATTAAAACCAACACCGCTGAGGTCAAATTGTAATTATTAATTACACTCAAAACAGCAGATTTCACTCTGCTGCAGGACAGCAAAGCCTGGGAGAGCAGGGCAGTGCTTTGCCAGCAATACTATCAAGTCTCTGGTCAGTATTTGCTCCTCTTTCAAAAAGCTGCCCTGTCCTTTTTCTAACACTGAAATAGGTACCACATGAGTTAGGACTACAGGGCCCCATGGCCACCTTGGAGGAGATACATCAAGCCTTGCTCAGATATGACAAGGGACCAAGAATGAGGCTTAGGTGGAGGTATCATGGGTTTCACAGCAGCATATTGGCTATTCAGTAATACTCCACAGCTTGTAACTAGTGTCATATTTTTTGTGCCTCTGTGAAAGTGTTTCACAACACATCCAAAGCAGAAAACACACTTTAGAAATAATATTGAGATGCAATGTCAAAATCCCCTAGCCCTCTACAATCAAAGCTGCCTCAAGGTTCCCAAGAGGTATACACAATTGCGGGCTTTTTCCTCCTCCTTCCCATAGGTGTCTGATTTTAGAGCCAACAGTATCTTTTCTTGAGCCTGTGCAAACCAGAGAAATAATAAGGGACCCACAATGTTACAAACATAAAGTATTTGATAAGAGAACTCTTGTGCAAAGCTATGAGATCCCCTCCCAAATCCACCTCTCGTTCAAGCAAGCTGAATTCTTTCCACAACTTTCTGTGGGCTGAGACCTAAAATAACGATGCAGATAAGGATCTGACTGTAACTTTGACTACAGTCAAGCTCACATTGTGCAAGTCAATGCTATTGAGCTTAAATATCAATGTCATCCAAAGCCTGGTGGAGCCAGAGTGTACAGTCAGAAATGTAAAATGGAAAAAACAAAAATACCAGTTTCCTCCACAGAGGAGGGTAGGCATACAACGTACCGGGCTAAAATCGCTCTTGCAAATGCAAGTACCACTTGAAAAGATGACTAGAACATAATGTGTATATACCAACACATGCTAAACCACATGAGAAAAGTCAGCTAGCATTCTCGTCCAAAAAATTTATACTAAAAAATGTATATGCTGAAGGCAAGGAAATGCAAAGGGTGAGCACCTCTTATAATGCTGCATTGCCTTTGGGGATGCTCCTCTACATCATTCCCTTGGGTGGGAGGTGCAGACCTGCCATCATCACAGAGACCAAAAGAAGGATTTCTGCACACTATCAAGCCAAGGCTCTGGTGCTTGGAAGTTGACAACAACATGTCAGCAAACTACATGACACTGCTAGGAGAGAATAAAAATTAAGTAAGGAATGGAAGCTGTACATTCCTCCTTTCTTCACTATCCCAAAATGACTAAAAGCCCCTGCCCCAGGCCATACGGATAAAGCTCACCTTCCTCATGCCTGGTGCAAGAAGAAGAGACCTTGATAGGGAAAACCATCCACCCATACAAGCCACACAACTCCCACCATTGCCAAGGAGGAGAGAGCCCACACATGCAAAAAGCAAGGAGAGAGTACCAGATGATTTCAACTGAAATTTTATCCACACCAGTCGAAATATCTTCCAGTAGAAAGCTGAAAAAAATTTCTAGGAGTCAGCACAAAACTCTGGGCTGGATCTTGTTACATCCATCACCTCGAAGCCCTGCACACACCCAAGTCCCAGACCGCTGAGTCCTCTTCTAATTAGAAGAGTAAGGAGTCCCTGCCCTAGGAGTTTGCAAAACCCCCACATTTTGCAAACAGACAGATGGGACTGGGGGAGGAAGAACAAGAGGGACATGTGGTTACCCACAACTGGCACATTGCTTTCTTTTCTCTTTTTCTTTTTTTTTTTTTTTAATAAAAATAAATATCAGTAATCCCTACTGGCCACCTGCCTAGCTTTTGTGTATTTAATTAAGAAGGATTTGGGTGATGGAGAACTGGTCAAAAGTTCAGCCAGTTTAGGGGAGGACAGGAGAGTAAACATCTAGCTGAAGGATCCAAAAAAATGCCAACATTCCAGCTGCTGCCTGGTCCTTCACCATTTCTAAAACAGCAAGGTCTCACTTTGCAACACAATCCACAAAAAATCAGAGGAGTAAGGGAAGAAGTGCAATTCATACTTAAGAGAGCTGGTCTGGACCAGTTCCTGAAAGCCAGTGACCTCACTGATCCCCAGTACAGTTTGTCTTTATAGTGATAAGACTGGAATTGTATTCATGTTTAACAAAATCATTTGAATCCACAATGACGTCCCTTTAGCAGTGAGAGAAATAAAGGGGAGAGAGCAGAAAAAACACCCTTAACTGAGTTTCTAGAGAATACCAAGAGCTGTCCTATCTTCCTAAGCCCCCAACACAGTCACCTTGTAAGACAGAAAGTCCATTAAGACAAAAATAGGGTATCCTTAGCGTGGGAAAACATTTAGCAAAGTTGTAATTTACTTTCAAATCAGCATTTAAACGATCACATCTTACATCACTTCCTTTTACGAGCCAGCAGTTAGACAATACACATCATTTACATGCAGTTTTGGAAGGCTGCAACATAGATCAACAAAAGAAGCCTTCACTATGAATTAACTATTACAAGACTCTTGGAAAAAGTCACTCCAGCCTGCCTTGAGGGCAATTAGGAGTATCATCCCCTAATTCTCATCTTTCTGGTGCACTCCTGCTATGCCTCAGAACTCCCACAAATACATCCTTCCACCCAAGTCATTGCTGCCACAAGAGAATTACGATGTCTGTGAGATGTAACAGCACACTCTCAATGGTTAAAGTGTCAGATGTCTTTAAAAACAGACACATAGACAACAAAAGAGAAAGTGACTAAGCAAGTTAACACAGTTCAGTATCAATAGCAAAATTACAATGTTTTATGCCTCTACGAATTATCAGATGGTAGAAATTTTAAAATTTCAAAAGTATTAACCTATTGCCTTTAGGTCACAGGTAACTTTTGCATTAAAAACGCAAAATACCAAAAACCAGAATGGAAGCAAACACCCAGTTCAGACCTTATCTTGAGACAAATTTCAGGAGCGTTCTCATTTAGTGCAAGCCAAACTTCATATTAAGCTTACTGCTGGATGTGAAAAACTAAAATCTAACCGCAGCAATGCTAAAAATGCTTCTCCCACTACGTGCAAAAGATCAAAAAAAGCCCTTAAGGCAGCCGATCCCTCGGTGAGCTGGCTGCGAGTCCCAGTTACACGGCAGCGGGACCGGGCTGACTCAAGAGGGAAGGAGAGGGCAGCACACCCGTGCGCCATCCCAGCGGCACCACACGCCAGCGGCAGCACGGCGAGCCCCGGCCGGGCCGAACCCCCACGAGCCGGGCCGGGCCGGGCCGTGCCGAGCCCAGCGCCTCCGCCCTGCCCGCCGCGGGCCCAGCGGCGCGGGCAGCGAGAGGGCGGCCCGGGGCTCCCCGCCCGCCGCGGGCACAGGCGCGGCCCGGGCCGGCCCGCACACGCCGCTCGGCTGCCGCCAGCTGATACCGACCTACCCAAGGGAAATCTCCCCCTCCCAACTCCAGCACCGGCCTGGGACTCCTTAAAAGTGTGAGAAAGAGCGAGCCAGGGGGGTTCTGCGGCCGGTCCTTCCCGCCTCGGCTCGGAGGGAACGCTGCCGGCCGCGCTGGGCAGCGTTTAACCCTTTGCTTTCTCTCTAACCCAAGTGGTGCAACTTCCACGCCATCGTTGTTGGGTTTCGAACCAACTACCAAAGGCAAAATAACTCTCATTCCCCAGGGTTTCTGAGCAGCAGTAGAGCTCCGCTTGGCTCCAGGACGAATGAGTCAAGGCCCACTGCCCCTTCCCCTGTGCTGGCCAAATGCTTCCCCAAACATCCCTTCCTTTCTTTTACATACCCAGGGCTGGAGAACCTCAGGTTTTGGGGGTTTTTTTGCCTCCCATTAATTCACCACTGCATAACAAGCTGCTCTTGACACACAAGGCTTCTTCACACGGGAGAGGTGTAAGCAAGGTTATGAAGATTAAAATAATAAAACCTCTATAGATTTCAGAATCACAGAACTGTTTGGGTTGGGAGTGATCTCAAAGATGATCTAGCTCCAACCCCTTTGTCATAGGCAGAAACACCTTCCACTAGACCAGGCTGCACAAAGCCCCATCCAACCCAGCCTTGAATGCTTGCAGGGATGGGGCATCCACAAGTTCTCTGGGCAACTTGTTCCTGTGCCTCACTACCCTCACAGTAAAGGATTTATTCCCCATACCTAATCTAAACCAACTCTCAGTTCAAAGCCATTACCCCAATTCAAGCACAGCAACATAAAACTTAGTATTTTTATCACCTCACCACTGAGGTCCTAGGCCCACAGTAACACTAAGCCAACCCATTCAATGCATAAAATGCGGGAGTAACTCCACTGCATTTAGGTGCCAAACATCCAAGGGCTGCCCTCACATTTCATACATGTATAAACATCTACACACCTACATGGAGCTAAATAAATAGCTAAGGTAGAACTAACTACAGAAATATCTCCAGCCCGATAGATGAGCTATTTCCAGCTAGCTCAGCTAAGGCAAAGAGGAGGAAAAACAGGGCTATTTTCTGCTTTTCAACAGGTTGGCGCCGTCCCCTTCGCAGCGCTGCTGGAGAGCTGACTGCCCAGCCGGGCAAACGACCTTCGGCATCATCGGCGGGTGTATGAGCTAGACAAAGAGATAACGTCATGGCCTCTCGGCTCCCTCCGTGTCCTCCCCGCAGTGGCAGGTAGCCAGCCAATCCCGCTCCCGGGTGACATCATCGCTGATGCCTGTACACGAATGTGGAAGTGCATCAAACTGCATCTCGCAGCTCGGCGGCTCCTCAAAAGCAAGCGGCACGCCACCCCCAGCCCCTCGGGATGACAGACCGCTTACAAGGGAAATAAAACCATCCAGGAAGAGGGATTTCAAGAAGTGGTTGCTGGGTAGAAGGAAAGCGGAAGGCAACGAGCAAACACGGCGTAAACACGTTTTTCCCTCGGTTATGCAGTTCCTATGAAAGCCCTCAAAACATACACATACAGTCTCATCTTTGGGTGTCACTGGAGCAAAAAAAGTGGCCAAGAAAAGTTGGGGGTTTTTCGCAACAACTTTTGCAACAACAGCTTTTTTTTTTTTTAACATAACTTCATTAGTTTAAAAAGAAAGATGTTTATCGCACCAAGGAAGTTTTTTATTTTGGTATTATTTGTTTATATACAGCCCTGTTAGGTGTCCACATTATCAGTGTATGTACACAAATGTGGGCAAATGCCTAGGAAGAAGCAGTGCCAACCCAAACCTAAACACCTGTCAATTCATTACTGTCTAGCAGGCTCAATAGTAAGAAAAGAGGCTGCCTGTTGCTCCCCAGTGCTCCCCACTGCTATCACAGTGACACCAATGCCCTTAGACATCAGGTGTTCGTTCAACTCTTCTAAGACAATAAAAACATGTGCCCATGCATTTATATTTCATTTCTAACTATTCTGGGAAAGCTCTATCTTATTTAAAGAAAACGATATTTAACATTTCTGTTGTCAAGACTGTTAAACTAAGGAGAACTTTGCTCATTAACTCAAAAGCATTAACAAGTACACTGAGAAACAATGCACTAAATTGCAATAATTAACAGGAGAGTTTCAAGTCCCACATTCACACCCTATTAATTTTTTTTTAATAAGGGTTCAGATGATGCAAGCTCTGGGAACAAATGATTACAGAAAAAAATTGTGTCCTTTGAAATGGCAGAAAAAAATTAAATAGTTGAGGTTGTGTCCAAGTGCAGCTTTTTACTCATCTTCCCCCTCTCCTGTGGCCCTTTGAGCCACATTCTTTTTTCCGGCTTTATACCAACAGCAGCAGCCTGGCTATTCCAGCTCAAGTCTTAAAAAGCAACGAATACAGGCAGACTAATTCTCCATCAGGAAGGCTGAGGTTCACGCCCTCAAAACTGACATGTGTTTCATTTGCAGAAGAGGCAGCAAAGCGCTTTATTTAGTTACTGGAGCTGCAAGCAGCAGTATCTTGCCATCAGGGAAACTCAGACCAATTACACTCCCTTGTTTATAAGCAAAAAGAAAAACAAAACAACAAAAAAGCAACCAAAAACCCAAACAAGCAGCTAAGCATCTTCACCTCTCTCCTTCTCTCTCCAAATGCATCTTGCATTTCTATAGTTTAAGGCTAGAGCCTTCAATCTTTAGCCAAGTATTGTCTGTGCAAATAATTAGTCATCCTGGTAGCCAGCCCTCACTGCAAAGTCATGCAAGCTCAAGATTTGTTTGTTACACTGACTGCACACAAAAGGGTAAAAAAAAGAAAAAAAGGAAAAGTAGGCTAGTTTCACACCCACATGAGCACTCTCTGATTTCTATTTTTTAAAGTCATACACTTGTCAAACAGGTTATTCTGGGAATTCTGATTTCCACAAAATAAGTTTCTCTGCTTTGGTCACTTATTATTGTCACTCTGCACCCCTCATCTCTGCACAGCCCATCAGATGCACTCGCCTCCAACTCCACAGCTTCAACACTCACAAGGAAACCGGGTGACAATTTTAATTAAGGCCAATGTCTTTGTCTAAAGTCACTGCAGCAGCAGCAACTTCCATAAGGATTTCCAGCAGCAAAGCTGAGTAAGCCTGTGGACGTGTTTGTATAACCGAGCCAGACTCTGACAGCGTCCACTTGGTTTGGCCATTTCTCTGGAAGGAGTACAGAAGGAATAAGGACAATAAAGGCGTATTTCATCATTACAGGATGGGTACTTAGGAAAGTAATTTGTACCCATCCGAAAAAGCAGAAGCCAAGGGGCTGACAAACTTGACAAGGCCAGCAACAATGACAAGGGCAACACTTCTACCACCCCTCACTGGTCCGGTGGCCAGTGCGGGTGGCTCGCCTTCAGCCGTGGGCTCAACCCGGCGCAGGCACCGGATACCCTCTGGGAAATCGGCAACAATAAAAGGAGAAGAAATTCTGACACAAACCTTGTAGACTTGCCCGTACGTGCCATTGCCAACCACTTCCACCAGTTCAAAAATCCCAGCGGGGTCCTAGGGGGAGGAAGGGGCAGAAGGGGCGGGGGAGGAAAGGGGAGAAGAGAAGCGGGGTTACATTTTTGTTCAGGCGATGGCCGCTGGCAGAGCCCAGCCAGCGAACCCGGCTGCTGGCGGCGTGCAGCTGTTGCGCCCTGTTTTTCCACGCACATGCCAATACATGCAAACAAAGGAAAAGCAGCCCAGGGCCGCGGTCCCCCCGCCCGCCCCCGCGGGAGGGCTCCCCCCATGCGGCCGCGGCCCCCCGCGCCCCGGCACCGGGCCCGGGCCCGGCCGCTCCCACCCCACCGGCCCCGCAGCCCCGGCAAGGGGCGCGCCGGCCCCGGGGGGCCCCCGCCCCGGCCCCCGGCACCGGCACTCACCCGCAGGGAGGAAAGGTCGATATCCACCAGACTTTTTGCAGGAGAATCGTTCGCCATTTTCCCGTCTCTTCTTTTTTTTTTCCTTTAAATATTTTTTTTCTTCTCTGTTAAATAATAGCGAGGCCGCTCCCCCCTCCCTGGAGCAGCTGTGAATTGCGCGGAGCTCCGCTCTTCTCCTCCCTTCCGCCCTTCCCTTCTTCACTCCAGCCCCGCCGGGTTGAAACTCTTCAGCATTGGGAGGGGTTGGCGGGGGGGATGATGGATAGATAGATGGATGGTGGGAAGAGGAGGAGAGAAAGGGAGGTGAAGGAAGGGAAGGAAGAAGGAGAAGGGGTGCTGCGGTTTGTCTGTCCGTCCGTCCGTCTCCCCGCGCTGCAGTGCGGGGCTGGATCCCCCCGAGGATCCCGGCCGGCCGGTCGGTGGGTGAGCGGGTGAGTCGGTGGCTGCCCGCGCGTCCCCGGCGGCAGCGGGCTCACACCATGTCGCCGCGGCGGCGGCAGGAGCGGCGCCGGTGCCGGCAGCCTCTGGCAGCCTCACGATGCGCTCCGCACCCGGGCATGGCACGGCACGGCTCGGCCCGGCCGGCGGCGCTCACGCCGGGAGCCGGCAGTGGCAGCCGCGGCCCCGCTCTCGCATGGAGGGGCGGCTCACGCCCAGCGCCGCGGCGGAGCCCCCGCCGCCTCCGAGCCCTTCCCGCGGCGCTGCCCTCGCATCAAACGGCGCCGGGCACCGGCGGGCAGGGGCTGCGCGTCCCGGCGGCGGCGGGGCAGGGGCGCGGGGCTGGAGCGGGGTGCTGCGAGCCAGACAAAGATAGCCGGGGAGGAGGAGGAGGAGGAGAAGGAGGAGGAGAAAAAATATACTGCGAGCGGAGAGAGAGAGAGAGAGAACAGCTCCCCCTTCCCTTCTCCAACAGGAAAAACCGGCGGAAACGCGCCCGCACCAGAGCACTGCTGGGTAAACTCGCGGGGAGAGAGAAAGAGAGAGGGAGGGGGCCAGCGAGCGCGGGCGGGGAGAGAACCGGCTGCGCAGCCTGCCCGCCCCGCCGCCCAACAATAGCCCCGCGGGGCGGGGGCGGCCCAGGGCGGCCCTTCCCCGCCGCCCCCGGCGCTGGGCCCTGCCGGCGGGAGCCCCACGCGTGTCCGTGCCAGGGTCAGGCGGCCGCGCCACCGCCGGCTGCCGTGACCAGCCCACGCTGCCGCTGCCCCACCGCCGGCTGCCGTGACCAGCCCACGCTGCCGTGACCAGCCCACGCTGCCGCTGCCCCACCGCCGGCTGCCGTGACCAGCCCACGCTGCCGCTGCCCGCGCCCAGGGCAAGGACGGGCCCGCAGCCCCCGGCGCGCCTCTGCGGGGCAGCGCGGTCACTGTGGGTCTGTCACGGCTGGTATTCACCATGCGGTGGGGTTATTTTCTCTTCCCATCCCCGGTGAGACGACCAGGAAAATGTCACAGTTCCCCCCTGCCCCGAGACCCCAGGCCCACAGGAAAAACATTTGTGTCTCATGAAGAGATTTCTTCAGAAAGAGACCCAAATCCTGGCCCAGAGAACCAGACCCATCCCTCCTATTTTAACACATCGTTTACTGACAGAGCTGTCTCAGGCCCCCTTCCCGCCCAGAATAATCCTCTAGCAGAATTTGAATCGCGGAAAAATCTCATTAACCTCACTTGAGCAAGACACATCAGGCAGTTGCACACAGGTGTAAACCTTGGCAGGATTTGTTTCTCATTGAAGTTCTTTATCACACTGATATGGCAAAAATGTTACCTGCTTGCAAGAGGTCAAGTTATGTTTCCTGTGGGAACCAGGGTTTTCCTCTCTCTTCTAATTTAACCACAAAATTACATATACATAGCTATAAGTATCACAGAAACATACTTTTGAAACAAAGCAAACCTGTTGAGCAGAAAGTGTAAGGATAAATTACCATAACAGTTTAATGGCATACTTCATTTTCACTTTAACTGTAGATACAAAGAAAGGAAACTCCAGCCTAGACCAGGAAACTTTGTTCTCTGTACAGGAACCTATAGTTGGGAAAAGGCAAATAATTTCAAATGGATTCGATGCTGTGTCTGCCTAAGTGCATGTACAGGAATAAGGTCAAGTCTAGAGGTGCAGTAGGTTTTGAAAAGTGGATTTCCAAAAAGATTTATTATCATTGGCCTGGTTTGCATTACATGGCTTATTTAACTCAGCCTTTTTATGTGTAAGGGAAGCCTTGGTAGGTTAGATCCATTGCCCATCTGTCCCAGCATCCATCTCCAGATGCAGCCAGCAGTAAACGCTGAGAGAAGATCAATGGGATACTTTAACCATCCAGTAATACTTCCCTGGCTTATCTTACCTACTCTCAACAGCTCAGGGAGTTCTTTAGCAGCATTTGGTGTCACTGCATTTCATATTTTTTGATTATGTTTTCCTTCCATTAGATTGGCGATATTCTTTGTGGATTCATACATGCCTGTGGCTCTTACAGTGTCCTCTGGCAGGGAGTTCCAAAGCTGAGCTAGCATGTTGTGTGGAGACCACTTTTTGCTAGACTGAACAAAGAAAATCCTGATGGTTCTTGTTTTGGAAGAGACACCAATCGTTTTCTATTCATTTCCTTCATTATGCTCATTTTTTAGACTTCTGGTGTGTTTTCCCCTTGATTTTTGCCAGTTAGCAAGTTTTGGTCTTTTTAGTGATACCGTGAATGGAACTCTTTCCATATTTACCCTTCATTGAACCATTTCTGCTTTCCATCTAATGTTCATGCTGGGTTCCCCATGCAGCATCATAGTGATGTCCTCATTTGTAATCCTCTCCTAATCCTTCCTTTCTTCACTGTTGTTGAGTATGAATATGACATTCCTGTGGCATATGTCTATTATAACTCCAGAATCCCCTTCTGTAATGTTAATACTACCTCAGAAACTGTTACTATATATTTCTGAGTGCTGAAAGATTTTCAAGCCCAAACTCTGAACTGTGAATTTTCCAAGCCCAGGATGAAACAACTTCCTTGTGCCTCTGAAAAGTACAGCCCAGGATTTTAGAGATGAGGATCTGAGCCTGTATACACATTTTCACCATTCATATTTTCACCAACACACATCATTTCACCACACCTCTGATGTGGCTCCACCACAGTGGCCCCTCTCCGCTTTAAGTTTATTTTTTATTACAGTGAGATCAGTTCTTTGGTGTGTTTTAGTATTATACTAAAGACTGCTAAAGTGCTAGCAACAAGACTGTGAATTCTTGAAAAGTAAGGCATCCACTAACTTTAGGGAAAAAATAGTTTTCATAAAGCAATAAATGCCACAAGAGAGTTTCCTGCTAGCTCCCAGAGCAAAGCACCACGACGCCTCACCTTCCTTTTCCTTCCTACTCAAGTGGAGGGATGAAAGGCTTGCTTTTTTGAGGAAGAAGCCTCTTCAGCTGTGGCCAAAACCACTCAGTTCACATGTTCGTCATGCTCTTCACCACCTCAGTGTTCTTACCCAGTTTGAAAGTCCAAAGGTTGAAAGACCAAACCTAAAATTACTGGAAAGATGAGCAGTCTGTTTTAACTCTTCCTCATAGTGAAACCAGCAATCCTGAAGTGAGACGGAGTGAGACAGCCATCAAAAATCATAATGAAGACTAAATGCAAGGAAAGGCATTTTCACCCCTGTGGATTGTCACCCCACAGAGCACACACAGTGTTTCTAATGACAAACTTCAGTAGAAGCATAAAAATATCTGACTCCACTCCATCCATTGGGGAACAAAGCAGGAGAAGGCTGTGGCCTATGTGATTCTTTCCATCATCCTCAGACTCAGTTGCACCCATTCCTGCTCAAACTGCTCATAGCAGTGAAGGGAACACAGAAGTTGTAGCTCCCCCAGCAGTTTCAGCATCCCTGAAAGAGGGGTGCTGAGCCTCCCTTTCTCTGGGCATTTTTTTCCTATTGAATGGCACCTCATCTCTTGTGTGGGTATGAGCATTCCTACAGCTGTGTAGTGAGCCAGGACTCATAGCAAGCTAGCCCACAAAAGGAAAATAACTTCTAATGTTACTATTGATCAGTTCCCTGGGTTGGTTCATCACGTGTTCTCCTTGAGCTGTTGGGTTAACAAAAGGGAAACAGAGGGGTCAGAAACTAAGTGGAGGGCAGGAAGTGTAACCATAGCATTGCCTCTTGGTTGTGGCTGTGGTTTAAGCCAATTTCAACTCTCAGTGGACCCATAGGAGTAAAACTACAGAAACTTCCTTCCTTACTGGAAGAGACACTGTGGGAATGATGGGAACCCAACATTTATATTGTAGCCACAAAAGAAATTCCTTGCCTTCTATTTTTTTAAGTTCTTTGAAATTGTCTTTGTTCTATAATTTTCCACTTTTAATATGCCAGGGCCCTAATCACTGACCAGAGATGCAGAGGTCATCAACTGCATTAACTTTTTATGAGCTTAATCATCAACAGTATTCAAAGAGATGAGTAAAGAGACAGGAAGTTCTGAATTTTCATTTTGTTCTACTCCTGATTCATCCCACAGCCTTGGGGCATCTCATTTCCTGCTTCCACTCCCGTTCTCTGTGTGGAAAATGGGAGTGATTTTGACCTCCTTTATAGTGTGAAGTGTTAGACATGTGCCCCGTCATACTCTGGGGAAATGGTTCTCTCCTTGGCTGAAAAAATCCCTGAGGGAGGCTCAAGCTAGGGTGATAAGTAACAGAGGACAGGCTAGTGAGTGGGGCTGAGTGAGGCTTTGCATAGTCCAGCGTTCCTGCTGCAAATGGAGCAGAAGGAGGCTGGAGACAGTTCTCCTCATGCTATTTATTACAACACATACTGGGAGTAGATCAGTTACAAAAGGATGCCACACAATCAGCCTCCCTGCAGCTTAGGCTCCTCTCCTCCTCTGCTGTTTCCACCACCCCTATCTCTCACCTCCATGTGAGAGCTGCTCTATGTGATCACTGCTGGCGCACCCAGGTTTTCCCATGCTGCATCTTAATAATGTCATATGGGCTGGACATGTTCCTGCAGCTCTGCTTGCCCAGTTGCACACACGCTGCTGCTGGTGACTTCCTGCTGCTTCCTGCTCCTCAGGATACTGCACTGCCTCCCACACTGATGGGTTTCCCTCATTCCAGCACGCAGCCAAGGCTCAGGAACGTAGCTGGACCCAAGCTTGGGGTCGCACATGTAGATGATGATGTAGGTGACATAAGGGCCAAAAAGGAGCAGCTTTCTACCAGCTGTACTCTTTGAGGCCATCACTGCCCACACTCTGGCTGGCTTCATCTGTTAGCATTTTGGGGACTGGATTGAAAGGATCCTGAAACACAGGGGTTGTCTAAATATAGCAGTCCCACTAGTGCAGGAAGAGTGGCAAAGTGAGTCAGAGCCCTCTCCACAGCTGCTCGGTACCATGCGGGAAGGCACAGTACAGTCAGCACTGTCAGCAATTTTGAGGTGCCCACCTTTCTCCATCTCCTGCCAGGCTCCACATCTGTGCTGTTTTTTCAGCTGTGCTGGTATGGCTTCCCTGTATTGTGGTTTGGTAGCTAGGCTGATCTTAGCAAAAAAGAATAGACCATCTTTATTTTTTTGCAAGTTCGGCTTTACCTCCCATTAACACCCTGCTTTAAATGAGTGGTGGGCAGTTATGTGAGAGTGGGAATTTCTCAAGTTGTTGCACAGAGATCTAGGTACCACGAAACCATGTCCTGAAAGTAATTTTGGGAAGAGTTACCTCAAATGGCACTGCAGTACAGCCTAAGGGGAAGTTAACCTTAGTTCTATAATAATTAATATCACACTTGTGCAGTACTGGAGTACCCAGCCGTTCTAACTTAATCCAGATGACAAATGAACATATGAAAATTTTCTTATGAAAATAACATAATACAATTTTTATGTCATTTGTTTATGCTGGCTGTGATGAAGAAAGATGGTACCTGGTCCATCTAGAGTCATAGGACATGAGAAGCTGATGGCTGAAATGGTATGAAGTTTACCAGGACAACATACTTCCAGAGACATCTGTTAACAAATTTAAACCAGCAGAGTGAAATTCAGAAATTTGCATCACCTAGCTGGGGCATTTTGAATCTGACTCTGAACATGCCCACACAGGATTTGCATCCATGGAGCCATAGCCTCTGTGAGGAGACTGCTTCTGCACAGAAGAAAGGGTGATTTCATGTTGCCACAGTCTTTCACAGACTCCACATCCCTAACTGATCTACCCAGACTGAACTCACAGTACAGTCCAGAATCTTATACTTCATATCAGACAGTTATCAGTCCTGCAGCTAGACTGAAACCAGGCAACAATGCAAAAACCTGCCATAAAAAAACTACTGTTGCATGCTTGGGCTAATTGAGAAGATCCCATGTATATTTTTGTACACTGCCCATGCTCGAGGGTTTTAACAAGCTCGCTGTTTCTGGGTCTGCTATCTGTCACACAAAGCACGAAATTACTGAGTGTGACTGGCTGTCACAGGCTATCTCTGCTTGTAGCTAAGCTGGCTTGTAGCTATCTTCCCATGACCCAAGTGTGACACTTATTTCACCTCTTATACAGGCCCTGAGCCATATCTGTAGTGGCTGTGAGCAAATTCTTTTCCTACACATCTGAGTCAGAACTCCTCAGAGAATATTGTCTCTCCTCACATTTGTCTCGATGCACTTTATCTCACAAAAGGGCACCTGGGGATGCTCATCCAGAGTTTCTGGGATCTGTCTTCAGGAGAGAGACAACCTGCTTATGCCACATTTGCGCCCTGGAATAAGAAAAGATGCTTTGCCAACATGATGGTGGCTGTGGCTATGCAGGCATTTACAGGCAGTGCTTGTGCAAGGATCTCCCAGGCCTTCCCCACAAAGCACATGGGCATGTATCCTATGCTTTTCCTCCTGCTCTTTGGCTCCTGTCACTACATCATCCTTACAAGAGCCGTGCCATCAAACAGATAATTATTGGAAATAACACCTGTTTTCAGATTTTTCTTTTGTTTTTTATCCAGCTCTGTTGTGTCCACAGTGTGGTGAAAGGAGAAAGGCAGTGATTGTGGAGGTAATCGTGTTCTTTCAGAGCCCTTCAGCTTATATAAACAGAGTTCAAGTTGAGTCTGCAAGCCTGCCAGGCTCGTGAGCAGATCAGTGGGGATCACATTTCAAGAACTTAGGCCTCGTTTTGGCATCACCCTGAACATAGTCTTGATGTGCCATATAATGAGTCAGAAATGCCATGACGACGTGATACAAATCACTGAACGTTTATGAACTTATTCTGTCAATTCAAATGTGTTCAAAAAATTCTGAGGGAGTCATTTTGTCACAGAACATCTAACAGAGAAGATACTGAAGTCAGCTTAAACTTGATAAAAAAGGCATAAAGCTAGCACAGAAATACTTCTCTATACTTGGGCTAACTGAGTGGAAAGATGATGTTATGTGTCTGCATCTGATGCAGAGCAAACTGATCCAAAAAAGTTTACATATCTGGTAATAACCAACCTTCAACATGGCCTGAGCTGGTACAGAAGTCTTTGTGTCCCCAGAATGAAGCTAATGCACTTCCACAAACAGTGGGCTTCTGCAAGAAGTCTGTGACAGCATAAATTCCTGCAGTGCCCCTGGTCTGCGTACAGCTGTCTTTAATTCTGAAAATGTATCCCCATGTTGAAGTTCGTGCCTTCTGCAAGCTCCCTGTGAATTCATACACCTTTGAGAATTGTGACTTAGTGAGGTAAATTATAGAAGTTGAAATTAAAGTATAGAGCATGTATTTTAAACAAACATTAAAGCTACTGAAGTCTGCCCTTTGAAAGCTTTCTTCTTCAGTTTCCAAGTCACTTTTGTTTGAATGTTGAAGGGATTTTCATTTTGTGTTATATTTTACAATTAGTAGAGTTGTGTTTGGAAAGTAACTTTAAAATGGAGAGTGAATTAGCACGAAAATGCAAAAGAAATGGGGGAAAAAAGCTTAGGTGAGAATTAACTATCCTTTCAAATGAAAAATTAAAACCCCAGAGCTGTTAAAGGAAATTTAGAACCACGTAAGAATTTCCACAATTAATACGCAGGTTTAGTTGATTTAAGTTTCCCTTTCATTTTATACAGCATGAGGTCCACAGAGGCCATAATTTCAGGAAACCCTGGCTTTGTCAGTGAAACTAACTTAAAATGTTTCCTCTGCTCCCTTCCCTGGTGCCCTGTACCTGGCTTCACACCTCTCCATGGGCAATTGGTATTGCCAGAACAAGGATTTTCCAGGCTAAGCCTATATCATCTGAAAAATAACATTCCCCAGAAAGAGTGAATCAGTTCTGATGCCTGGCAGTGACATCACCAAGAAGGCCATGACAGCAAAGTGGCACAAGTGAAATGGTGAAATGGCATTGGCAACTTCCCAAGTTACCTCCAACAACAAAGCCAAGATTTCATGAGGCTGCTGCTGACAGGTCAATAGAAATACCAAAGAAAGGTCCAAGGGAAGGGACAAAGCCTCTAGGCTGATATCACCTTAGAGGGTATAATTTGGAAAAAAAAGACACCCACTGGTCATACTCAATGGCTGAAATGGAGAGGGCTGCTGATTGACACAAGATAATCCTCCAGGTGTTGTTTCTTAAACAAAATGTTGTCATCAAAATACAGTAAAATGTTGGATGTTATGGGGCATTGCTGGGTTTTGATAGAAGGCAAAGTATTTTAGCTACAGTTTGGCTTTCAGAGGCATTTTCTGTCTATTTCTAGTTCTTGCTAATTTATCAGGGGGCTCTTCTGTATGATACATTTGCCCTCTGTGATCTGGTTTTAAGTAAGCCAAATATCAGGGCTGCTGTAACACAGCAGTTTGGTAAAGTTCCTTAGTGTAACTCTTAGTAAAGAACTCCTAATCAATCTAATAACTTTTGAAATGTGAACATTTTAGGAGTCTTCTGGTCATAACAGAAACACTGAATATAGAAGGTCTACAGAGAGCTGTTATTTACAGATAAAACACTTGGGCTTCACGTGTCCATTTGAAGAAGTGAGCACCTCCATGGTGAACCTTCAGGTTCCTCTCATCATGAAACAAAGATTGAAGTGATACAGAGGAATGGAGTCTTAGCAGTCATGGCTTGTTTGGAGGCTGAAGCCTGTGCTGGAGACATCTCAGGCTGGTGTGATGAATCCCTTGTAGCCAGGCAATGCTTTTTCATGCAATGCCAGTTTTTAAGATTTTCAATGCAGTCGTGCATGCTTTGGAAACTATTTACCCATTTAAGTAGCAAAGTGAAATCAGGGGGACAGATATTTAACTGCTGTTAATTAGGGTAGCTCTTCTGAAACTGCCTGGAAGCTCTGATGACCAACTTCTCCCATTAAAGACTGCTGTTTTTACTATACACAGTCATCATCAGAAACAAGGATGTTGTTAGGCTGTGGTGAATAGGTGATTTGGCTCAATTAGCCAAGAAATAGAAAAAGCAGGGAAATTTATACAAAGAAAAGAAAAACAGCATACAGTTTCCCAACAGCACTCTGAAAACTTTTTCTGCTGCTTTGATCATTGTTGTTCCCTCCTCTCATAAGCCCATCCTGGAGCTGTTACTTGAACTAGGTGTAAATACATAAGAGAAATTATGAGATGAAGGCATACACCACAGGAGGAAGTCCCACTGCAGGAGACAGCTCAAGTACTGAAGGTGGTAGGGTGGCATGCAAATGTGCACTTCTGAAGAAGGGCGTTCCCCCAGATCAGATCCTAAGTACTTGGCAAGAGGTTTTGCAGAGTTCCCCAGAACACTGCCAGATGTACTCAAACCCTGCCTGATCCAGTCCTTGATTTCCTCCAGGAAACAAAAGCTGTCTGTACACTGATGTTGGGATCTGAAGGTCAGCTCACTGAGGATGAATGTAAGTTCACCAAAATAGTTTTCTCTTGCACATGAATTTTGACAAGACTGAGGGTAAAAACCTCTGGAGCTGGACTGTTCTTGACCTACATGGAATCACAGCACTGCAAGAAGATCATGCGTCTCCGCCGAGATGGACACCTGTGCAGCAGAGAAAAAAAGGTCCTGTCTTGCTGTTCACTGGGCTCAGCTGGAAGAAAAAAAAAGTATTTTCATACTATTGAAAAGGCAGTACAAAATGAGGGAAGTTAATGAGTTTTAAATAAGGGCCACTAACCTTAGTACCAGGTATTTCAAGCATTTTGTTACAGTTAGTCACTTTCCTCTCACCACCAAAATAACATAAGACAGAAACATTTTATGACTTTTTGATTATGAAATTTTACATTGTCAAGGTGTAAAATTATATTTAAAGATCAACCTTTTCCCTGCATCCTACAGCAGTTTCCAGCATGTTTGCATACTGCATTTTACAGGACAGCAGCTAATATCTACACTTAATAACACTTAAATCTTATGTAGTTGTCTGACATCTCTAAGCACTTCAGAAAAAAAAAATCAAAAACATATTATTGTCTTTATCAAAGTTCTGAGAAATCTGAGGTCACAAGTTCTTTTATACCAGGAATTTATTTTGGGATTTGAAGTACCTAATTTGAGATTAGCTATTTTCATTCACACATGTTATTTTTCTTGGCAGTTTATTTTTCTGCAATGTTTACATTCCAAAATGATGCAGATATCTAGAAGTTGTGGCTTCCCTTGAAAAATCCTGGGGCTAAGCATCTTGCCCAAAGATCTCTTGCCTGATGAAATCTGGAGCTATACTGCCTTTTCCCAGAGCCCTTGGTGCAGCATTAGGGTCAAGCCCCTAGACTGGCTGTCTGAGGCACCCAGGACCACGCTGCACCCCAGCACCCTTAGCACCACCACATCATGTCAATATAGTCTGGCTTCCTATAGTGCATGGGGGCATCATGCTGCACAGCCAAACCACCTCTGCCAAGTCTGATCAGTCTTCTGTCTAGATGCTGTCCAGATGTGTGCCAGACAGTGCAAAAAGGGAAAACAGTTTTATGCTGTGTTGCCTCATCATATTTCAAAAGAAAAAACAAGACAGGTTGTGTGTTCTTGCCGTGCCTTTCAAGCCTTGACCCAGCCTAGGGCCTGTCACTGCCAGGGACACACATTACCTCCTTGCTGCTTGTCATTGCAGGCCAAGGATAGTTTATGACTAAGAAAGTTCAATCAACAGGGTGATGAGGTGAAGATCTGCCCTGGAAGATCCTACTGATGGATGTATGCAAAGAAATCTGCAAAAATTGCAAAGAATTATCTAAGACATTATCAAGCCATCTTGTTCACAGCCTTCTTCTGTCCATCCCAGAAACAACAGCAAGACTGATCAAGTAAACAGCTCTCTAGACTGCCCTGGACTCTAAGGAGCCCAGCTACACAAGGAATTTGTAGGGTTGGGTTTAGGGCCCTTGACTTTGGTCCAATGTACTAGTTGAAGTCCCATTACTCAAAGTGCCGTTGACCTGTACCCCTAAAATACTCAGTCTTGGAATAAAACTATAGGATTCCATCCCCTAGATCACTTGCATGAACTTTTAATCTGCAGTACTTTGGGGTTTGCCTGTCCTTATCAGTTGTCTGTTTGTTTAGTCCTCTTTGTAGGCAAAGAGATATTCATCAAATTTGACTGCATTTTATGGTGTGTAAAAATTTACTGTAGGCAATAACAGACTTCTGCACAAGTATCAGAGGTGGGAATCATTCTAAATGTTGTAAGATACCTACAGTATAGAAGTCCAAACTTGACCTCTTCACTCCTCACTGTACTCATAGTAGTCAGCAAAGAAAGAGGGGCAGCTCTTGGCTATGATTCATCTCATGTGAAATAGGTCACATGAGTCACTCTAGAAATTCCTATTTCTCTGTGTTGACTCCAAAGGGAGTCTAGATACACTACTCAGACATAAATGGTGACACTGCAAATGCCCAGAGTTAGATGGGATGAATCCCCTTGTCTGGAGTTAATGCCTTTTGTGGAAAGACCTTTTTTCTCACGTACTCCCCATATCAGCTGTGCATTTGACAGCTGGTCAGGTGTCTCTGAGTATCCGCTGCAGAAGAGCTAATTTGCTTCTTCACCCAGGAATGCCAAACAACACTTCATCAAGATGGTTAAGGATAAGGATAGTGGGATTGACTGCAAGACATGGGAATCAGCAAATAGGATCACAGAACTGTTAAGGCTGGGAGGAAGGTGCCTCAGAGAATTGTCTAGTCTGACACCTGGTCAGAGCAGAGTCAGCTAGTGCAGGTTGCATAGGAGTGGGTACAGTCAGATTTTGACCGTTTCCAAGGATGGAGACTCCACAGCCTGTCCGGGTGCTCACCCTTTTAGTAGAGAAGTGGAGGAGAGGTAGGGGGCAGTTAATGTTGATATTGTATTTCTTGTATTTCCATTTCTGCCAATTCCTCTTGTCCTTTAACTGGACACCACTTAGAGTCTGACTTCATGTTCTGTAGTCCCCCCACTGAGTATTCATACACAAGGGTCAGATCCCCCTGAGCCTTCTCTTTTCCAGGCTGAACAATCCCAGCTCTCTCAACATCTTTCATCATCTTCATGGCCCTTCACTGACTTGCTGCAGCAAGTTCCTGTCTGTGTTGTACTGGGGAGCTGAGAACTGGACCCAGAACCTCTCACGTGTCTGTCTACCAGTGCTGAACTGAATGGGAATAATCACCTCCCTCGACCTGCTGGTGACCCTCCTCCTAATGCAGCCCAGGGCCTGCTGGCATCATCTTGAGGTATTGCAATAGACAGGGGCAGAGGGCAGCTGCCAACATGACTGTAATTCACTGCCCAGGAATGCCAGAAGCCTGTCTTCCAGTTAAAGAGGAGCAGCCTTTAGGCAAGCCAAATGCAGGATGCTAGGGATGATGCTTCACAGGGAAACTGTCTGGGAGGGCAGGTAGGAAGTTTGTGGGGAGAGCCACTATTCCAGTACTAGCCTTCTGTTGCTAGTGAAAGAAGAGCTGTTAATATCATGGAATCATTTAGGATGGAAAAGATCCATCACTGTAGGTGATGGATTGGTGGTAGGGAAGCAGCAGCTGCTCTCCATACAAAAGAATTTTTGCCCTGTTGCTGGCAGATGGGGTAAAAATAAAAAAAAAAAAAAGGAGAGAGGTTAAGTGTGAAGTGAGGAGAAAGGAGTGACCAGACATGAGCAGGTATATCCAGGATCTCCAGGAGAGTGAAGCCTCTGACATTTATGCAGATGGAATTGCATGTGGTCTTTCTTGCTCCAAAGCCACATTTCCTAAAGTCTCTGCCATGACTGAAGGTGAATGGAGTGTCCTTTTAAACATTCTTTTAAGGATCCTGTTGGAGCTACTTGTATTGGAAGGAGCCACCACTACCCTTGCCTGGACTGTGAAAAATGCAGATTTACCATGCTGATCTGAAGGATGTTCTCCACTCTGGCTTTGGAGTTGTATTGCATTGTACACAGTACTAGGAAACCTTCAGCCTCCCTTAAAGATCTGTAAGACAGATAAAAATGGAGCTCTTATTCTTGTGGAGATCCTCAGGGAACAAGTGCAGAATGTAAAGGATCAGCAGCCATAGCAGACCATTATTTCTGTTTTCTGAAACACATTCCTTTGCCCTAGAAGTGGGTCACAGTGCATAAGGGACCAAGCTTCCATTATCTAAAGCACAGGATTATCCAAACAAATATAGCACACAAGTAATTTTTTTGATAGTTTGGTACAACAGTCACAAGCAAAACTTGTCAGAAAACCTGGGTTTGTTACATTATGACTTCCAGCAGTCATAAGCTCTCCTTGGGCCTTTGTTTCTCACCTCTTCCAGAAAGGCACTGTGATAAGAACACGTGGCTGGTGAGTGGTGCTGGCAGATGGACAGGGCTGCTGCTCTACAGTGATCAAACATCTTCCCAAACAGGTGGGCTCACTTCTCCTCCCTTACAGCCCAGCTGGTCTTGGGGCAAAACACTAACAGGATATAGCTCTGTGTTTCCATCCAGTTGGAATGGTGATGTGGCTGTGGGGAGGACCCAGAGAGCACCAAAGCTGGCACCAAGATGGAGCCTGGGCAGGCAAGAGCTGGGTGGTGGCAGTTCTCTGGCAGAGGCCTGCACACCCTTGCAGAAGTGACCCAGCAAAACACCATCTCCATTCTTCTGCACACAGGCTATTTGCCAGTGTGTCTGTCCTCTTAGCTGTGAGGGGACATTTGTAAAAGCTTTAGCCACCTGAATGGGGTCATGGAAGAATGTTGCCAGGGACTATTTTTTTCCTGGTTTTCCTAGTCCACTGAAAAATTACTCATGTATTGGTGGAGATAACAAGAAGTGCTCACTGAAATAAAAATTTCCAGCATTCAGCAGGGTGGCACCCCTGCTCAGTGCATGCTGTAAAATTCCAGCAGGCAAGGAATGCCACTTGGCTCTTGTTCAGGAGCTGGCAGGAAACAACCCCCACTATGCTGTGATTCAACACCAAGGCAAAAAAAAAAAAAAAAAAAGAAATCTCTTTCTCTGTAACAAGGAGCATGGATGATCACAGTTAGGTTAATAAAGCTATGCTGCCCTGTCACATCTGGAGACCCAGGCTGGGGGGGAGAGAAAAATCCAATTAGCTCCAACTGGCCTTACTGTAGTGGCCCTAAATCAGTCCCTAGAGAGCTGTTGCACCACATAACTGCATCCCGCAGTGATTGACTACATGCTCTGCAACGTTTGCCACAGATGGCAGCCACCAGCCAGCAGAGAGGGTGCCCATTAGCAGAGAGGCAGAACTCAGCTCAAAGTGCCTCCCCCAGCCTCAGAAAGGTGGTAATGGCATGCAGCAGAGCTGCTTCCTTGCAGATGCCCCTCCCATGCAAAAGAGGTTGCTGGTCTAAATTAAAAGGAAAAAACAAAAAAACAAACAAAACAAAACAAAACAAAACAAAAAAAAAAAAAAAAAGAAGAGGAGAGAAAAAAGGGAAGAAAATAGACCCTACACAATATTATTCCCCCCTCTGCCTTTTTTTTTACCTCACTATAAGCCACCCAGGCAAAGTGAGAGCTTATAACCTTCCCTTATTCCAGGTGCTAAAGCTTGCTGTGTGCAAGAAAAAAAGAAAAAAACAAAAAACCACCATGAGAGCCTGGCTGCATTCTCTGTTAGCAGGTGTTGGAAGCCTGCAGGGATCTGCAGGTTAATTAATACTGACTTACCAGGGTTGGGGAGCTTATTAGCCTCCACCCTAAAAACGAGGAAGACAGGAGGAGCCCTCTGGGGGAAAGGCAGGTAATGTTTGTGGGGAGGGAGGGAGGCTGAGGCAGAGCCAACACTGGGGAAGAGGCTTTAGGTGGGGCTTATAAATTAGGTTTTTATCCCTTTTCTCTCAATAAAAGCAAACTTGAGAATAAATATATTTTTACACTTTAAAACAAGCCTCTAATTTGTCAGTGGCTGGCAGGAGCTCTGGTAGCTGCTGTGCAGAAGCCAGATGAAACTTCTCCACTCTGTACCCCCAAAGAGCCGGGTGAACGCTTTGGTGTTGCTCACCTTTGCCGTCTTGGCGCTAAAAGAGGAATTTTTACAGCCCATAATGGTGTGGGGGGATACATTTGACTTGCTGTCAGGGTCTGTGAGACCACATGCTTGACTTGCCAGCGTTGCTGTGCTCACCTGCCTGCATGTCATAGTTTAGCGTTGCTTTCCAATGAAATCCAAAATGTCAGGGAAAGTACTGCTGGCCAGAGCCCTGTTGACTGTGGATGAGAGAAGGTGGAATGGGAATAACACAGGAGGTGGATGGGCCAACTGTTTAGCATAGCTACAGCTCCCAGCATCTCTGCAGTTGTTTATAGTTCAAACAACCGGCTGATGGCACCCACTTGCACCTTCTTGCTCAACGATGTCTCCACCTCCTCTTTCCCCCTCCTCCTTGCCTTTGAGGCGTTGACACCCTGACAAACTCAGCCCTGGCCTCCCCAGGGAGCAGGGCGAGGTTTTCCAGGCAGCTCTGGGCCGTGCATCCCACCTTCCCTGCTCCTCCCGGCTCTTGCCCGCAGCATCCTCTCACACGGCCCCAGGGGTCTGGGGCAGCTCCGGTGGGAGGTGGGTGGGAGATGTCCCTCCACTGCCACAGGGGGTGTCTGCCAAACTGCAGGTCTGATGTCCAGATTGGTATCAGTGAGGGAGGGGGACACGGAGCGCCCTGGAATGAGAGTGAGCAAGAATGGGTAGAAAACACAGAGGTGTAGTATGGAGGGAAGTGAGAAATGGGGAGTAATCCATTACTTCAGGGCACCTCTGAGAAAGAGGTTAGGAGGGTGACAGGCATAAAACTGATGCCTGTGGATCACCCTTGTCATCTGCTGGGCACGTGAAAGCCCTTTTCTCCTCCAGTATGTCTCATCCATGGTGAGTTCTCAAAGCTAACCTGTGTCAAAATAAGCCCCTGATGATGGTAACAATTGCCTTTGAAAAAGTTTAAAAGAGAAGAGCAATACACATTTTTATTTGGGGCGGCGGCGGGGCTGGTGTTCCGGGGAGTACTACTAGGCTCCAGGCTATCACCAGTCCCAATTCTCAAGAGAAAAACTTTGTGTTTCATTTCACGTGAGAAATAAGAATGAACTCGTTCCCATTTCAGAGGGTTTGCTGGGATGCCCCTTTCCCTCCTCCAGCATCTACAACCAAGATCTAAAAATCCCAGAAGCGCTGAGGGTGGTGCGCACCGCCCAAGGATAATTCCCAAATTCCTGCCCCTCACACACGCACATCCCACTGAAAGCTGTTGCCTGCAGACGTTCAATCCCGGGCCACCTAGCGGCACTTCACAGAAATCGGTATTACAGGCAGCTTCAGGATGTGAAGTCCCCAAAAAAGGCAGGAGATTGAGAAGTTGTTTGGGTTGCGCCGAAAGCGCTTTTTGGTGCCGGCGGTGCCATCCTTTGGGGCGCGGAGCAAACGCTGGGAATCTCAGCAGGAGGAGCAGGGGTGCAAAGCAGTGCAGCTCCCTCTCCTAAACCCTGGCTTGCCTTGGGCCCTCTGCTCCGGGCTGAAAGCACTCGTGCTGCAAGATGAGCAGAATCATGCATCATGCCTCGGATGAACAGAATCATGCATCATGCCTCGGATGAACAGAAAGCCCTCTCTCCTGCATAGAGGATCTACAGGGAATTTGCAGGGGTCTTTGTGGGGCTCTGAGCAAAGGACTGGGGCGGGGGGAAAGGTTTTAGGGAAGGGGGAGCACGTCTGGTGCCATATCCCTGCAGGCACTGCTGGGGGGGAAGTGGAAGTCAGTGAAAAGGAAGGCCAGGCAGCCCCAGGGTATTTCCTAGAGTCACAAAGTGCTGTGGAATTGACATCTGAGCCTGGAAGTAGCCAGCTTGCATTAGTAAGTTCTGAAACATGCAAAGCAAAATTAAATTAATCATTCTGACTGCTATTCTTTGCATCATGTCATCATGCTTAACTACTTCTTTTTTTCTTCTGCTTTCTTGAGAGGGAAACCCAAATCTGCAAAAAACATAATTCATTCCCCCTAAAATCAGCAGGTCCCCCCCAAAAGGCAGATCTTTAAATTTCTTTTGTGTTTAACATTCCATAGCTAGGAAGCTTTAAACACTGCAAATACTTGTTTTGCATGAGAAGATGCTAAGAATCTCCCAAAGACATTGCTTGCCAGAGCTAGGAGTTAATAAGAACAACAAATGTCAGAGGTTTACAGTAAAATCATGGATATTCACAGTGTGAATACAGGTAACTTTTGAATTAGTTTCAGCCTTTTGAATTAGTTTCAGTCTTCTCAAAGCCAAAGTTTTCTTTTTTCTTTTCTTTCCTTTGTATGTTTCATTGTTATTGTCTCTGCAGAACATAACCCAAAATATCAAAAAAACAACTAAAGGTCTGGTTTAGAGGGCAAAATACATAATATGTAGAGGGAAGGGTATGGCAGGAATGCAATGGTTGGGCATATCAATCATTTCTATGGCAACAGAGGAGGATATAACAATGCTGTAGAACTGAGCAGAAGAGACTGAGCAAAAAGAGATCATTATTTTACACTACCAATATTTTCATTTACTTAGAGAGATAGAATCACAGAATGCAGAAAACCATATGGGAACTATCTCAAATTATTATTTATAATCCCACATTAACAGTTTACAGAAGTAAAAAATATATTGTATACAATGAGTGTATCCCTGTTCTTCCAGGGAGTGTTTGTAAATCCATATGACTGTAAACAAAGGATGTGTTTTGTGAGAGTGCATGTAATACTCTTGGAGTGTGTGACTGCATGTACAGACACAGTGACTGAACTTTAAATATCCACAAAGCTTTTGCTCTTCTATACCTTTCAGATGAAAATCATAATTTTTAACACAAAGAGTGATCATTTTGATATTTTTCTCGTAAATGTATTTATTTCTTCTCCTTTTAGTCACCATGGGTGGGATTTAGCGTGCCTAAATTATAGTGCCTGAATGTGAGATACAGCTTAAACTCCACTGGTAGACAAGGAAGACCAAGCCCGTACAGTTGGCTGAGCCTAGCAAGCTACTTTCTTCCTGAGGTTGGTCCCAACATTTGGTCAGCCAAATTGGTCTCCAGACCCCACTAACTATATGGTCTTATGATCCTTCCTGCCTGTACCAAGAGCTTAGACACCTTGCTCTCAGGCAGACGCTCGGGCTTTGGACACCTGAGGTGCAGTACAGCTGCCTGCCCATTGATGTCTGACACCTTTTCAGACTCCCCTGGGCTGTTGTGAAATCCCTGGGGGCTGGTGCCAGACCTGTGTGAGACTAGTGGAGCATCAGCTCCCCACCGAGCGAGTGAGACAACCAGCACCAAATGGCATTAGAGCTGAGGTGATTGGATCAAGCCCTTCAGAGGCAGCAGCAGGCAAGGAGTCGGGTGTGAAGTGAACGTGGGGAGTCCAGAGAGCGAGTCTGGGTCAGCAGGGGATGGGGCAGAGGGCACCGGGACAACTACAGCATTGCTGGGGCCAGGGCTGGGCACCAGGGCCTGAGCTCACACACAGCCCCTGCCACAGAGGGCACAGGGTGCCTGTCTGGGGCTCCTGTGGGAGGCCAGTCAGGGCAATTACTCTAACACCCTAAAATCAGGGTGAGATGAATCTGCACTTTGGATGTTCACAATGAAGACATCTGCATTTGAGCCAGTCACCCACACTTCCTTTTCAGTAGCTGAAAAGAAACAGGAAGTTGTAAAATCTGTTCTGATGATCGACTATAAAAAGAAAGAAAACACCTATAACTAACTCCCTGAAAACACCTATATCTCTCCTCTGACCACAGAGGGAATCTCAGTGCAGATGGGTTTGCTGTAAAATGGGTCAGAAGCACCCTACTAGATGTACCTCCAAGATCCAAAATGAGCACAGATTGGAGTGCTTATGTCATCAGAGATGAGATAAAATGTACACGGATGTAGCCCCACAATGTGGAGCCTTCCTATCCATTCACAGGCATTATCTCTATCATGATATTGGAGGTAATATCAACATTAGTTGTTTAGATTAAACACTGATGATGTCACAAAAATATTTGTTGGCTGAGCTCTTAAAGGTTATTCTGATTCCTGTCTGGAGGACAGAGAAAGTACATAGTACCCCTCACAGCTGCTCCCCATGGGTGTATCCTTGCTGTTGATTCTCTTTAACCGTTTCTGCATGGCAAGAACATGTTGAAATATTATTATCTTTAATTTTAGAGCAGGGTCAGGCATGGAGCAAATACCAATTCCCACACAAAACCGAGATGTGTATAAGGGATGATAAGCAGTGGGCTGACAGCTTTGTTCTTCAGCTCTTCTTTTGCAGGAGAGCACAGACTTCCTCCCATTGCCCAGACAGCTTCCACACCTGACCTTGTAAGAAGGCAATACAGCCCCATATTCCTTTTCTCAAATAGGCAGTAATTAATCTTGCACACAGTGGTAACTTTCACGATTCTGACATCTCCCTAACAGAAGTGGAAACAAAAACACCAGCTTCCAGAAGGTTGTCTCTTCTCTTGGAGAAAGCCAGACACAACTGTTTTGAATTAAGGTACAAAACAGCCTCCCACACAAGGCTAGGGAGATGGTGCTGGAAGTCTCTGCACACCTACGTAAAAACACATACTATAATACAGTGTAGATCATAGAATAATTCAGTTTGGAAAGGACCTGTCTGGGTGCCTTCCATCCATCTGGGCCACCCCTTCACTGGAATGCAGCTCTCTCAGAACATGTTGCTCAGGGCCTTGGATGGCTGTGTTATCAGCATCTCTAAGGACAGGGGTTCCCAAATAAGAATCAACCCCCCTCACCCCCTAACAAGGTTTGGTTTTCTTTTTATCTGATTGGGATTG
Source organism: Agelaius phoeniceus (assembly GCF_051311805.1). Taxonomy (NCBI): domain Eukaryota; kingdom Metazoa; phylum Chordata; class Aves; order Passeriformes; family Icteridae; genus Agelaius; species Agelaius phoeniceus. Next base: position 30,551,378 of record NC_135266.1, read on the forward strand.
CCTTTGTTGCAACCTCTGCCAGCTGCCTCTTGATTTGATCTTGACCTTCACTGTAGCTTCTCACAGTATCCTTGGAGCCAAACTGCTGAAACAAATGAGCAGAGTGCATGGTGGGTGGAAAGCTGGCTGCATTAAAGGTGCATTGCTGAGCTGTGGTCAGAGGTACACAGTTCCACAGGCAGCTGGTTGCTAGTGGCCTCCCTCAGAGGTCAGTGCTGGGGCCAGCACTGCTTAACATCTTTGTAATGAGCCTTGCTCTCCCCTTGTTCACAGTCTGCCACTGCAGCACAGAAGGCAGGCAGGGAGGGCAGGCAGGACTTGTCCTTGCAAAGCCCATGCTGGCTGTTCCCAGTTCCTGTCTGTTCCTCATGTGGCCAGTCACAGCTTCCAGGAGATATGCTTGTAATCTTTCCAGGTTAGGCCAACCAGCCTGCAGCTCCTTGAATCCTTTCTCACACTTCAGAGGTGACATTTGCAAGGCCTCCTTGGAGGCCTTCCTGAATGACCACAGCCTTCCAAAGATGGCAGGGAGCCAGAGCTGTCCCTCTCAGCACCCTCAGATGCAGCCCGAGTCCCATGGGCTTCTGTCCTGCTTGTCTGCAGGCCACGGACATTTTACAGTATCAAAGCACGGCCACCTATAATTTGATGTTCCACAGCCAGTGCCAGGAAGTGCAATCTTTTAGCTGTGTTTTTCTAGAGAACTATTCATGTGTTTGTAGTTTTGGCTGGGAGATTAAACAGGAAACCTTTCTGGTCTCCATACCACTGCTTCACAACTGAAAGTGGCACTGTCTGCAGAGAGATACAAATCAAGCTTTTCTTTCCTAAAAGACTTGCAAACACCATCCACCTCACCTTTAGAAACTCTGCAGTCCTTAAAGGAAACTTTAAATCCTTCCTCATAAATGTCTCCAAAACCAACACAACACTCCCTAGAGAATCAGGAACTGGAAAGCAGGTCTGAAAGCTTTGCTGTTCTTTTCTTCCTTCACACTTCCTGCTACTGTAAATAACATACTTGTTGTATCAAATCCTGCTTCTTCCTCAGCAGCACAGGGTAGGATGTCTGCTGGCCACAGTGGCTGCAGGGTGCTGAATGGATCCCTTCACAGCTGACCTATGGAAGCAGCTTTCCTACCTTTCTTCAGAAGGCAGACTTGTAAAACAGGTCCGACGTTTCTCACAGGTACTGTTAGTTGAGATGGATGCTGCCTGGAATGCATGTTAAAAAGTGGCACAGGTCTCTCTAGAAGTGTATGTCTGGCCCCTAGACCAGCCCTCCAACTAAACTCTGAGTGAGTCACCAGACAGGGCCTGCTAGAAATATTATATCTTTGGACATCGTTAAACCAATCTGGAGGGAAGCAAATTCTAATTCTTTCCTAAAAGCACCGAGCCATCAGTGCTAAAACCAAGATGTTAGCCTGACTCTCTCAGATGATTTTGAAGACAATGCTGATTTCTTAGAAGCTGCAAATTTGCAAAAAGGTTTTGTGTGAAAATATGGTTTTTTGTGCTAGCTATGTCCTGATGCCAACTGTCAGAACATTTCACTGTACACTAGAAGTTCTCTCTTTCACTGGCTTGCATATCACCATATTTAGTTAGAAAATAAGTGTAAAAGCTGTGGGTGCCTATATCTCCATAGGTTCAGCATAGGAGAGAAGACATAAAGGAATCCAACCCCTTGCTCCCAACAAACATGTTGAGAAGCTGAATGCAGGGATTAGCCTAGATACTCCCTACAACATTGCATCAATGTCATGTTTGCATAGTTACTCCCAGTCCCAAAACAAACAGTAAGGAAATAGTGAATCAGACCACAGAGGTTTCCAGAAACCTGAGCAGACAGACTGACTGAGGTGCTTGTGCAATGAATAAAAGACTGTCACTTCTCCCCAGCCAAACTCACTCTGGAGTCATTTACTCAGTGTTGCATGAAGCACCTGTAGTTTCAACACCAGGACTTTTATTATTCTGCTGTAGGCTTGAAGTTAAAAAAATATTCTCTCATCTGAACAGTACATTCAAGGAGGGTTTTTGCTTCAGGACAGATAATTCCACGATTAACTGAAACCTGTGCTTTCTCAGCTGAGCCATGTCTGCATTCCTAATTCATTGTAGGTTAAACTGTGTAATCTTGATTTGGGTTGTCTGTTAGAAATAAATAGGAATTTCTCAGAGAAGGTATTGATAAAAGATGCAGGTCTAGAACCAGCTATACTAGACAGTGAAGTGTTTACTGAATTACAAGTATTATTGAATAATTATTATTGAATAACAGGTATTTTGAGGTAAATTAAAATTGTGTTAAATCATAATATGCAAAAGATAAAAAGATATGTGAAAATATTAAAGCCAGAAACATAAATATTTTTCATTTAATGAAATTGCTTAAGATATCCTCGGTTTTCCTTCATGGCTTTTAATCAGCTGTTGTCAGAGGGCTATAATCTGTGAAGCCCCAGCTTTTTATTTACATATTTATTCTCTAGTGGATCAAACACAACAGATTCAGCAGCTCCCATTTTTCCACCAAAGTTTAGAGAAAGCAAAAGCAACTGTAATCTGTACTTTTCAGGTATGAAACACTTCCTCTAAAATTAAAGAGAAAACAGGAAACAAACAAAAAGAACCCCCTTTATCTCTACACCGAGATAAATCTATCTGTGAAGGTAACACGCGTAATGAGAGAGGAAAAGGTGCCAGTAGACAGGTGTGACCTGGCTTTCATTAGCCATATCTTTATCTAACTGGGTGGAGACACAAAAGAAACAAAATCTTTCCATTTAGCTGTGTCATTATGGGGTGAGGCACCCTGGCTTTGGTGCACTGAAACTCTGACAGTGGGTACAGTCATGCTCTCCTGCTCCAGTTGCTACATCTCTTTCCCAGCCTCTCAAATGTCTCCACTTTCCCCAAATGTTCTCATCACTGGAAAGTGGTTATGTGTCCAAAAAGCACATGTGTCTATATCCTTTCAGCACCCCAGCCTTTTAGTGGTACCACAGTTCATGGCTCCCATTTTTCCCTTGTCCCATTTGGTCCTCTGAGGAGCTGGGCAGTTCAATTCAACAGGGAAAATGCAGATCTCAGATAGGTATTGCTACACCCACTGGCTGCAGAAGAATTTACACCTGCAGTTCTAAATGATGATTTGCTCAAAGGAATTTAACAAGACAGCTGATCATGTAATATACCCAGCCCTGGCTGTGACAGAAAATATGCCCATTAATTGTTTCAGAAAGAGAAAATTTGAAAAAGAGCTTATTTCAGAAAGAGGAAATTTCAGAATTTTCAAGGAGCAAATAAAACATTTAGGTGCACTGCAAGTAAAACCACATAATTTCATTAACTGCAACTTCTTAGATAGCATAATGGTTTTTCTATTGGAGATTAGAAGCTATTCTGCAAATGCTTCATTAATTTAGCATAAATTACCTGCAGAAATGCAAAGAAAGAAAGACAATGGTGTGCAAGTCACCAGTTGTCAGGAGGAAAGCTTTAGTCCTGTAGCCAAAAAGCATGCTGCTTACTCCTCAACATGAGCTGAGAGTCAAATCCAATAGCTTGCAGACATTAAATATTTTGCAAACATCAAATAAAATATCTCACAAAGAAAACATAGTTTGAATATTGTTTCAAAATATTTGGGTAATACTTTGAAATGTTTCTATTTAAAGACAACTAGGATTTTTCAGTATTTCACTAGTTCAAATGGGTCAGGTCCAGCATAAGTATTATTTCTCTCTATTTCTTCCAAAAGAGTACAAAAATTCTAACACTTAATATGCTGTAGCTAGAAGCAGCACAAAGGACATAAGGCTTCACTGTGCTATCCAGGGATTAAAACTGGTAAGAATATTTCACTAGTCTGGATTTCTAACAGTCACAGAGCAGAAACAAGGGAGGCACTTATTGCATGGAGGTTCTGCCTCTCTGAGTCAGGGCTTGCTCTCTGAGGAGTAATTTGTGGTGTCAGGGTGAGACCTCACACAGAGGGACATCCATCCCTTACCTGGGTGAGTGCTGGAGTGCTGGGAGGATCTAAGCCTGGTGCAGCTACTACAGCACAGCCTGGCTTGTTGGGTCAGTACCAACAGCTCAGGACACCTTTCTGTGCTGTTGGTGGTACACAGCTGGGTTACCCATACCTGTGATCTTGACACCTCTTCCTACAGCTCCCTTAGTGCACCCAACCTGCTGCAAATGAGTTTTTATGAATCACTTCCTGAAGCTTTCAGGTGTCACAGAACGGTCACAGTAACAGAAAACAGGAGCCATATAACTCACATCCAGTTTACCTTCACCAGCCCAACAGAGCTGAGAGCCGTCCCAAATCCTCCTGCATTTCACACTCCTCACAGAGCCTGGGGCAAGATGGGCAAAGTGGAGAGGAGCACTCAGGACACAGCTTGTTGCCTGTTTGTGTCTAAGCTGCCCACTGCAGTGAGAGCTCCTGCACTGACTTTAATGGCACTTTTATATGACTCTGTGGGAGATGTGGGCTAACTCTAAACCCCAGATTACAGCTCTGCAGGGCAGCCTCTCATATCTCCCCCTCCCACCCCATCCCCACCCAAGAATCTCCCCCTGTAGCTGATAGTAAGGCTTCTTACCAGTAATGGTATCTGGGCAGCTGCAGCCTAAACCTAACCCTCTGCTGGCACTCAGGAGGGATTTTCAATAACCTGGAACACAGCTTGATTTTTCTATGTATAAATACTGGATGCAGCAATGTGATTAATGGCATTGTCTCCTGTCAAGAGACAGGGAAGTTTGATCCAGAGCCAGTGCTGGGAGGCAAGGGGAGATGAAGATTAGGCAAGGATAAGGGTGATTATGGCTCCTTTGCCCCTGAGCTTGCAGGTCTCACCACGCACCACTCAGGTCTCAGCTCTTTTTTTAGGCTTTGCAAGTCATGTTAGTCCAGCCCAGTGTTTGTGGTTGGAGGTGGTGGTACAAGAGATATTACAGAGAGGCCCTACAGAGAAAAACCCTCAGGAAATCTCAGTCCCAAGGGAATTGTTTCAGAAACTTTTGATGATGTTTTTCTAACACAGATCAGGCTGCCCACATCTGATCCCATAGAAGAGAAAGAGCATGTCACAGCAATTGCCTTGAGACAGACTGTCACACCAAGGTCTATCCTTCCCAGACTAGCAATGTGGCATGCCCTCTGGTGAGAAACTGGTGGAATAAAACAGAAAAATCCCCAGATTTTGTAGCCCTCCAGGATTCACCAGCCCACTGTTAGAAGCAGCGATATTTTTACCATTTGGTGGAAGATTTAAGACCAGGCTCTATCTAAGCCCTTCAGCTGAGCTTGCATGGTAGGAGGCTATTTCAGATGTTTATGTGGCTCCCTCCATGGGACTCTGCATCTCCTTGTTCACTGATCTTTCCCACAGGATCTGCTGAGCCACTGCTGCCAGGTTCTCCACTTTCTGTGTAGAAAGAACATTCTACCAGTTGTCATGTTTCCTTTGCAACAGTCAAATCTTCCTTTATGTGTCTGCCACACCAGAAAAATGGTTCCCAGTCCCAGAAATGGCTTGGCCTGGCCTAAAGCTTCTTCCTTGGCCACAGTGCTTACTGGTGATGTGGGGGAAGCTGGAATACAACATGATAAAACTTGTTTGCCAGAGTTGCCAAAGGTGAGTCTGTTTTGCTTCCTTGTTTGCAGCACCTTGACAAGGTCAGGTGGAAGCATCTGGCAATGAGTGACTCACTCAAGGCTGCCTTGTGAGTCAGCAGTGCAGGCTGGCAGGGCTCAGGAATGCTGATGGCTGGGTCTCCTGCTTTCCCTGTGGTTGCCCTAGCAAAGTTCTCATCAGTGAGTACAGAATGGAAATATCTCCCATAATGAGGATTTCCCACTGCAATTCTTGGCAAAGCTGAATTGCTGCAGATTTATGAGCTTCCATTCAGCTCTTCTCTAATTCCTCTTTTGAAACTCCATTACCTCCATCTGTGTTGCCTTTTGCATCTATCAGCCATTTTTACTTGATGGGCTGTTTTTGTGTTTGTTTTGTTTCTTGCAAACTCTGATAGAATTTCACCAGCTGAATTTTGTAGACTCCTTCATTATTCACATCTTGTGTGCAAACAAATGCAGCCTGTACAAGGAAAAGATACAAATCAGCATAATTTTGTTTTTCTAAGAAAGCAGAGAAGTTCTGAGTTCTACCCAAATCAAAGCAGTTTCATTGCTAAAAGAAGTATTAGCTTACAAAGATGACAGTACTACAGCAAAAGGATTCAGAAACATTGCCCAGAAATTTTCTTCCAGCCCCAGAACTGATTATTTTGCAGCTTTTCTTTCAATGGCGTTCGGTGGGTGTGGGTCAAATTCAGTGAGATGTTGAAGAGTGGCCAAATTTAAACCTTAAATTTTTTCCCCCATAGTTAAGGAGGAGGGTCTTTGCTCACAGGTTAGCAGGGCTTATTGACAGAGCTTTAAACCAGACTTGAAGGGAGAGTGGGACAATGCCAGGCTTGCCTGTGACAAGCTGTGGGATGACACACCAAGGTTAGAGGGACAGAGTGTTAGCAAGGGCCCTCAGCCCCTTGCTCTGAGAGAACCCCACACCTGGGTCATGGCAATCCCTGGGATCAGTACAGCCTGGGGGGAGAAGGGCTTGAGAGCAACCCTGCAGAGCAGGACTGTGGGTGCTGCTGGATGAAAAGCTGGACATGGCTTGGCAATGAGCACCCACAGCCCAGAAGGCCAAACGTGTCCTGGGCTGCATCCAGAGCAGCGTGGGCAGCAGGGGAGGGAGGGGATTCTGCCCCTCTGCCCTGCTCTGCTGAGACCCCACCTGGAACCCTGCATCCAGCTCTGGGTGCCCAGCACAAGGAGGACATGGACCTGTTGGAATAGGTTCAAAGGAGGGCCACCAAGATGATCAGAGGGCTGGAGCACCTCTCCTATGAAGAAATCATGAGAGAGTTGGGGTTGTGCTGCCTGGAGAAGAGAAAGCTTCAGAGAGACCTTATTACAGCCTTTCAGTACTTAAAGAGAGCCTACAAGAAAGATGGGGACAAATCTTTTAGGCTTGTTGCACAGGACAAAAGGTCAAGACCTTAAACTAAAATAGGGTATATTTCGACTAGATTTAAGGAAGAAATTTTTTACAATTAAGGTGCTGAAACACTGGAACAGGTTGCTCAGAGAGGAAGCAGAAGCCCTATCACTGGAAATATTCAAGGTCAGGTTGGATGGGGCTTTGGGCAACCTGATCTAGTTGAAGATGCTCCATCTCAGCTGCAGGGGGGTTAGACTAGAAGACCTTTAAAGGTCTCTTCCATCTTAAACTATTCTGTGATTCTGCAATTCTGCAATTGCTGGAGGCTTTCCTGTTCCCTCCAGAGTGATCAAAGACAGTTTGCAGAGGGACAGTGGGTAATAATTTTGTCTTTACAGATCATGTGATATGGGCAAGATGGATAAATAAGTATGTAGGCAGACATCCTCACAAAGGAGCACTATCCAGGACCATTCTCAGCCTGTTGGGCTAGAGGAGATGGAGTTTAGTCCATCCCTGTTGTATTCAACGATCTTAACTTCTTAAGCACTGGGAAGAGGCCTTGATTGTGCTGGCTGCTAAATCCCTTAGTCACCATGGGCCAAACCCTCGGGCCAGCACCTTTCAGCAAATTAGGTGTGCTGACCACCAGGGGCCAGCAGCTGGGAGAGTCCCTGTCACTAATTAATTAATACAGGAGGAGGGGAAACTCCAGTAAATACTTGTCTCAATTGTGCACGGGGCTAACATGTTGTACAGTGCTCAGGGCTTGTACTCATCCCTCCCTTAGAGGTTAGTGCCTTCTGCTCTGCACCAGCTCAATTGCTTGTACCATTTGAGGACTAAATTGGATCATTTCACTGAGAGCACTGATCACAATAAACACATGTGATAGCACACCCAAAAGAGCAGTGACCTGAAGTGTAATGGTGCAGGTGAGGGCTGAAGCAGCAGGGTAAATTTCACAGGGTCAGTCAGATATTGTACTTTTCTTTAAAATAATCTTTATTTAGTTACTGTCTGTTTTCAGAACATGAAGGATTTGGATCATTCATCTGGCAAGTTACATATTTGTTTATTTATGAGAGATGCTGACATCTAGAATAAAAGAAAAAAATTCTGTGGTCACTTTTGAATTACTATTGTCTGGTAATATGACTTTTCTGAAGGCTTTTTTGTCATCAAATTTTACATTGTACAAATATTCTTGATCATTTTAGATTATGTGATTTTTTTTACTTTGGATTGTGTCAACTTTAAACCCCCTTGACAAATAAGACAAAGAAGATCCTTTTTTTTTTCAATTCACAGCAGAAAATTCTGATCACAGAAGTCCCATTCCAGAATCTTTTAGCCAGATTTGACCAGGAATTGTAAAAGAAGATTTCTTTCAAAGCAGAGCAAAAAATGTAATAGAGTTTTTGTCATGTGTTCCAAAGAAAATGTTAATTATGATAACTGCCTGGAAAAACAATGTCATTTAATGGTTGTGGGAGTCAGCCTGTTCCCCATTTTACAAGCTTTTGCCAGCTCTTGTCTAGACCAAAGCAATGTCAGACACATGAGTAAGAAGTCATGAGCTCTCAGGAGATTCCAGCAGGTGCAGAAGGCTGCAATATTTCTTCTCTCCCACACAGACTAGGACTGGTACCCTCCTAGTGTTTTCCTACAGGGCTGACTCCAGCCCAAGCCTGTTGTCTCCAAAGCACTCAGTAGTCTGGGTCCCAAATTCATCTGAAGTTCCTTTGTGAAGACTGTGATGCCCAGCTTTGCTCCTCACTTGGCAGAGAACTTCCCATAATGGCATATCCCATCTTAGGGGCAATGAGCTCCCCTAGAATCTATGAACATTACAAGCCTGCTTCTTTTGTGCCAAGTGTAAGACGTCTGCTTTAAGCCTCATTTTTTTTCTACTTTTTTTTTTCATGGCTCTCAATAAAACACACTGCCTGTAATGCTAAGGTGTGGTGACAAAGCCTTTTCCAGGTGTTCCTGCATATGTCAATGCATATTACCAAAAGGTACCAGCGAAGGTAACCACTTACACTCTGAAAATTGTTTAGCACAGGAAGGATAAACCATTCAGGAATGTTAAAAGAGTTTTAGATTGTTACCTAAAAGGCAAGTGTCCTTTTCTCTAGTTTAAAACTCTGGGCATCTGGCCTAGTCCTATGGAGATTCACAAAATACATCTTCATATTAACCCTACTATTAAAGGGGAATGATAGTTGATAATAAAGTCATCAGGGCTTTATGTTTGTTGAAATAATTTCCCCTACTCGAAGCTGCAGTATCACGTTCTATAGCTGGATGGGCTTTCGTTATTGTAGCAAAGGAACGTAGGTCAGCAAATTTTTTTTATCAAAATACTTCCTGCTCCTTGATTTTGTGTTTGTACTGTGTATTTTTCCTCCAGGTCTCAAAAGACCTGGAGTTGTGTTGACTGGAGCCATGGCTATAGCAGAAGATACTGTTCCTGGATGGGGATTCCTCTGCACCAGTTACTTTAATCAGACAGTTTGAGATAGAGATATGCATCTATATATGCATAGGTAAGGGACAAGCAGAGCAAAAAAAGCCATAAATCTTTACATTTCAAGAACTCCAAGGGCTTGAGCAAGCAAAATGACAGTCAAGAGACGTTCCCTTCAAATAATATTTGAGCTATGACCACTATGCAGAAAGATGAACTTCATAATTGCAAAGATAAACAGGGATATAAAAGGCAGAGAGGAATGTGCAGAAGAGCAACTGAAATGGTTTTTCCAGAGATAGTTCTGTCCTCAAATTGTTATGCTCTCAGCTGTACAACCTGTGTTTCACAACATATAGTATTCCATGACCAAAAGGGGATAAATTTTATTCAGATCCCTTCCACACCTACATTGAGAAGGAAGTAAACATTGTGCCATCATTAAGCAGCTTAGTAAAGCTTGGGTTCTGTGGATGAAGAAGGATTGGCAGGAGATGTCATTACATGTCAGGCCCAAGTTTGTCAGTCTTACACCATGATTGCTGTACAGGGCCAATCTCCTCTGGCACAGCAGGGGTTACCAGACTTCTTATCTACTTAACACAAAAACAGCCTAAGACTAAAGAAACCAGTTGAGGAATAAATGCCCTGGCAGAAAGATACTGAAGGTCAAATTCTGAGCCTAGTCTATAACTCTATTGTATTTGGATATCAAAGCAGATAGCTGAAGTATGCATGAGTGTGCATTCATTCACTAATAAGGGGTTACTGTAGTACATTTTCTCATGATCCCTTTTTTCTTCTCAGCTCAGTATTTTCATCCATGGTGAGGTCCCCAGAAAGGTTACTGGTGTGGAATGATAAAGTTGCACTTAGATAATGATGACTAGGGTTTTCAAAGAACTCAGATTCTGTAGGGGCTCATACATGGAACAATCCAAATTTTGCTGAGAGCTCGCTCAGAAACACTGGCTAAACCCAGCCTCTAAGAGTTGCTGTATACTAAGGAAAGGAGAACTACAAGGGCCTGATTAAAAGCCCATGGCAAGTCCCAGTTGTTTCAGAATATCAGAAGTTAGTGTAAGCCCTGTGACTAAAAGCTGCATTGCATTGGCTCTGCAGGGTGACTGGCAGCACCACCGATGTGGCAAACACTGAAACTGGCACAGCCTGGGCACTGTGTCCTCCCTGCTTCACAGGCATTTGAGCCATTGCTTCTGGAGAAATGCACAAGTAGCTTGTTCTTCTCCAAGCTTGATATTAAACCACATTAAGCCGAAAATGTAAAAACTTCTCAAGGCTGCAAAATGCACTGTTTCACTGTCACGTGTAGAATTAGGAGCAATATTTAAGAGGGCTGAACAGAAAAAATTGGATGTTTTGTGTGCTGATTATTTCCATCCTTGAACAGAAGTTCCCAGGTCCTTATGCTTCAGGCATTTCTGCTAGAGCTGAGAGCAAGTCTTCTAGATCTGTGTCAAGCTGCAGAAGCCACTTTAAGAGCACAAGCAGACTTTCCTAGTTTTAACTAAACCTGGATATTGTGCCTAATAGACAACACCACCTCTCTATTTACCCAGGTATTTTTAATTTATTAGAAGCAGTCACTACATTATTAGGTGCTTTATAATTAAAACAGGCAAAAGAACAGGATTAACTGGCAGAACATGAGCAACTACCTACCCAACAAAAACAAACAGGACAAAATACCACATTTAATAATAATACTAATAATGAAAAATTACATGCACATCTTACTTCCCAACCTTTTATCAAAGGGTTAAGGGTTTTTAGCATATGTTAATAGTTAACAAATTTGGTTTCAGAAAACTGAAAAAACATTGTCATACACATGCTCAGATTGTCTTAATTTATTTCAACCTAGCAGACAGTGAATGCTAACTATCATTAATATGTTCATCCATCCCTTATTTGAGGTTCTTCCTAAATCCTTTGACTCCTCCCTGAAGGTGATAATCCACTCTTTAATTTAAGAGTCATGTCTTATTGCATTCATTTTTGCAGGAGCAAGAAGAAAACTGAATCAAGAAAACCTGCACAGAGTAACATTAAGCACTGTAACTCTTGATTAAACCTCATTTTTGAAGTAGAATTTGGCCCAAAGAAAGTTAGCATTTCAATAATAATTAATCACAACATTTAAAAGAAATCACTTGTTTTTTTATATAGTTCTAAAACTATGCTAAATTGCTCACCTGAAGTAAGAACTGTAGATGCTGCTTTGTGTTTTGCCTGTTGAAATACGACATTGCTCTGGCCATTGCTTGTACTCTTTTAACCCACTTAAGGAGGTGACGTACAAGGAATAACGCTATAAAACTTTGCCAATGGCTGATGGTGTGTTTAAATGCAGTGTTTCAATGCTTTGACTCACCATGGGTAGCCTGCTGTTAATAGGATTTGCTCAGGAGAACCCTTACTGGAGGTTCTTGTTAATTCCCAGTCAGGCTTCAGCAGCCAGCGTGAAAGGAGGTTTCATCTTGATATGATTTTCTTGCATTCACCTGCTTAACTAACCAGGAACTGTTAATGAGGGAGGGCAGCTGAAGGAAGCCACAAGATTAAATAGGAGAGAAAGGGGGAAGAAGTAATTTGGATGGCAAGGTGTGGTTGAGGGTTTCAGAGATGGAAGATTCCTTCAGAAAAAGCGGGGTGAATATGCCCTTTTACCGAGGCCTCCAATTTAAACTGAAATGAAAGAACCCATGAGAGTGAGCCAAAGATCAGAGAAGAAAGACTTGTGAATATTGACCCCACTGGAGAAGCAGGGGCTCACCTGCAAGGTCCTTTGTGGTCCCTTAGATGTTCAGCTGCTGGAGTGCCATGGTCCTGGCTCCTGGCCCTCTGTGCCTCCCCACCCAGAGAGGAAGAGAACAAGGGGTGCAGATGCATCCCTGCAGCTCTCATGCCACGGAGAGCCAGGTCATGCACTTCCACATGGGTAAAGAGTAACTGTATGGAAAACAGCATTTGAGTTTAGGGTATGAAAAACAGATATTGCACAGGCAAGTAATGCAACAGTAAGGGAGGCTTTACATATTATTTATGGGTTTTTTCTTGCTCACTACATTTCTACACAGACTGTAGCTATAGCTGCATTAAGATGCAAGCTCTAGAAAAATGTTCTGTACTTTCCAAAATCTGTAAAGAAATGACTGTGCATAGCTTTGCACAACAGTTATTGTATTTTTTCAATTTATGCAGATTTCTTGACTAATTGCATCCTTAGGTACACTAATGCCTATAAATGATGTGAGTGATAAAATAATTCCAGGGTAACTTCTACAAACAAAATGTTTGACATCTGTTTTGTAGCTAAGAAAATTGGAAAAAGACAAGATGACAGCTGCAGAAGCATAAAAAAGTGTATCATAAAATTGTCTGATATCATTCATATAGATCACTTGACTGTGATGGCAAATTAAATAGTTTCCAAGATTCACTCATAGTCAAAATTGTATATATTCTTAAACAAAAGCTTTGTGCATTCCTAACAATATGTTAGCATCTCTTTAAATTATGAAAACTATTAAAGATTTGATTTAAAAATATTTTTCCATGTGGCCATTAAGGCTTCAAATTATGGAAAACATTTCTGATTCTAACTTATTGTTGCACAGCTGAAAGGGGAATAATCCATTGTCTTCTTGATTATTTTCAAGACAATGGTGAAAATACTATGAATATCTGAAAAAAATTTGGCAAATTGCAGAAACATCACAGAATCTTGTTAAATACTGTTTCTGTCAAGAATCAGATTAAAGGGAAAACTAATTTTAAATACTATAGGTTAATGATCTTTTTAGGTTTTTAAATTTTAAACAGTTATAAAAATGTTATTAAAAATAATCCAAGGATATATTGAAAATATTAAAACAGATAAGAAATCTTTGTTATTTCTGAGGGCAACTAGGATGGCATATGAGAGAAAAATATCCAAGGTACATTCTCTAAAATGCCTCTTAAATGCCTCTTGAAACTGAATTTTGGTCTAAATTTTCCCCAGTGATTCTATCTTCCCTGATGGTTGCAATACCACTGGCTGCAGTAGCAATGAGGTTGCCAGACTGGAGTCACTGTTTATTAAAATTGGTTCCACGTTTAACATTCAGCAGAAATGTCAGTCAAAAGTAAAGGGCAAAACCCTTCTCCATACTCTGAAGTGCTCTCCACACTCTCTGTGCTTTTCAGGTAGACTCCTGCTTAGTAACTAAGCAACCACATCCTCCATCTCTAACTCACACATTTTGATCTTACCAGAGGATTTGCTTTGGCAAAGTTTACATTGAATCAATTGTAGATCTGCAGTTCAAGACTGAAATGTGCTTGTTATAAAATCGCAAATTAAATACTTCAATGAATAATTGTAGGTCTGCAGATAATCCAATTTATGAATATTGTAATCCACGTTGAAATTTTCAGTTGGGAATGTATATTCTACAATAAATCAATAAAAGTGAATTTAAGCCCCATATATCTTTTGGCCTATATTGATACCATTTTTTTAAATTAACAAGTTGAGTGTGAATGCTTATTGTCCCACTGACAATACTGCCTAGGTGTGCTTTGCTTTATCCTCAAGGATCGTAACATTTAGTTTGAATAAGTAATCAAAACAAAGTCAATAGAAAATTCTGAACCTCCTTTTGTAAGTGCAACATTTGAATGAAATGTTTGCCTCATGAGTAAGTCACATGGACATTCTCACAGAGAAGTATTCTGCTAGTAAAGCTCACATGATCGCATATTCATAGCAAACAAACATAAAAGGATTACAACCCCAGTTCAATGGAAGTTCCCTTCCAAATGCAAATGATATTTAGGATATGTGCTCAGTCTGGTCTAGTCTTTGCTCATGCAAAACTCCAACAGTATCAACCAGAGGGCCGTGTTACAAATAGCACACAGTCCAAATAAGAAGCTTGCAGAAGTGGAAATGTTTTATGTAAGCCATCTGAGGAGCACTTAGCAGTAAGGAAAGTACTTGTAAGGGTCAGAAATGATGGAGAAGTTCAAGATCAGGATCACAAATCAGGACCATGAATGAAGGATGTTGATGGGTCCAGAGCCCCTCTATGGCTGGTCACAATCCAATCATCCCAGAGCTCACTTCATGTCAGTGCAAAGCTGTGAGGCCAGAGCTCACAAGCTCCTCAAAGGGGAATTTCAAATCCAGTTTTTCACAAGGCTCGATTTTGTAATTCATTCCAATGAAAACAGAGAATATCAATTGGTATAGCAGACATCTTGTCATCCTAAACCATATCAGTCTAATGTA